>NW_010972887.1:4343589-4752274 GCF_000737465.1 Haliaeetus leucocephalus | reverse complement strand
ACTAAGGAATGGTTCCAGGTTCCTGGGTGACCGCGATACAGCTCTATGTCTCTTTTTACTTACTTTCATTACCCAGATTTTCATTCAACAGAAAAAAAAAAAATATATATGTAAGCTTGAAGGGGGACATGATGTGCTCCATCACAAACTAGGTTCTTAAATTCTTTGCTGAATGGAGAAGCTCTATGCAAAACATACAAAAAAAAAAAAAAAAAAAAAAGGCATTTTTGCCTAACTTTATGTAATTGTGTCTAATGGATCTTTCTTTTCCACAGAGGTTATACCGGTATATTTACACATAACAACAGTGTAGTGGAGTCTCTGGCTTGTGATAGGCCTCTTGTTCTATGCAAGAGTTTGCATAAACACTAAATTATGCAACAAAAGTTCAAAATGACAAATTGAAATGGATGATGCTCTTGCTGCTTTGATTAGTCATTCTGCACAACTAAGATTGCCAACATGAATACAGTCCTATTGATAAACACACAAGGAAGCACATTTGAGAATATTTATTTTGATGTGCATTTTTTAATTGGTCTTTCATTTCCAAGACAGTCATGGGATTTGATGTGTGCAGAACGAAAGTTCTGTAGTGGGATGCCTTTAAAACTTCTAAGTTTATTATCTGTCAGTGAGATTGTGGAGAAGGTCCTAAGATAACAGTAATTATTTTTATCAACCTCTTTCTTAGTGACCAGAATGAGTGCAGTCACATATGTAATAAAATTTTGTGTAAACACATTTCAGAAAATTTGTTTCACATAAAAGTACATAACATGTCAGAATAAAACCTAGTATCTTCTTGTGCATCCCCCTTTCTGGAGGATGAGATGATGATGAAGGAAAGAAATGTCAGTGATAATAAAAGGTCCTCAAGGAAATCAGCCTTAAAAATAAAGACATTTTTTATGTGGAACAAGCAGACCAACAGTGAATCTTGTCTGTCTAGCCCTGGGCATCTGTGCAAAGATATTGAGGCATCTGGAATTTTTCAAGTCTTAGATGGGCAGAAGTATGGCTGACGGAGGGAATGATAATTTATCATCCTAGTTCTCTAATTTATCGCGCTTACCATCTCCACATGTGTGAAATACAGATCTGATGGAAATAAGGGTTTCTAATTTAGTGCCCATATTGTAAGATGACAAAAAGGTGCAAAGAAGCATAAAGCATCTTTTTGCTTCTCCATGCCAGCTGCACGTCACTTAGTTCATGTTGTGACTCTCGCGATCTCTGACAGTGATCTTCAAAAGTAGTACTTGAATAGAGGGAACTCTCTGCTGGCTTCAAGAGGATGTTGAATGAGTTTTTCCTGCAAAGAAGATAATGATACTACTACCTCCATTATTGGGGATGATCCATTTCTGTCCAAAAAAAAAAAAGTCACTTTTAAATATCAAGATATGTACATATACACAATATGTGTAGTATCAGAACGGATGTGTAGTTACTCTGAGTAAAAATTCATTTTCACAGGTGAGTAGAAAGGAAGGTCTGAAACTGCCACAGAAACTCAAGGGATATATTAATTTAGGATTACTGTTAAGCTCTTTTAAAGTGAGTGTTCAACCTGGGGGAAAAAAAAAAGTATTATACAAGCTGGTCACTGAATTTTTATGAATCTTAAATAAACAATTTTGACTGTTACAAGAGTTGGCACCTCAAAAGATTTCAGAAAAAAAGCTGTGTAGTCAAACAGTTTCTGACTTGTGTTTCATGTCAGTAATGCTCAAGCAGCTGTCTTGTGTCACGTAAGTAGGTGTTTGATGATTCATTGGAGATAAACAGGGTAAGATAAGCACACGTAGATTCACGACAGCACTAGCTGGAGAGGTGACCTGCTCAACAGATTCAGCCACCTGAATAACTCAAGAGGTTGGGAAGGGATTGCACCGGAGCCTCAGGGAATGGGTTTCCACCTGCGTCAATGTGCCGGGATGTGCTGATGTCTAAACCTGGTGACCTCTGCGTGTGCATGCGTACCGCGCACTCGGCTCTGTAACAGGCCAACACCTAAATCAGGCCAGGAGCCTCAACGGTCTTGCTCTGTCCGAAGAGCAGGAGGCAACGTTGAGGTACAAAGTTTTAGTTCCCTTGATGACTAAGGTTTGGGCATCACCCGCGCGGCTCGTAGGGTACCGCAGTCTGAGGGTGGTGGAGCTCTGGTCTATTGGAAAGGCAGGAGTGAACCTTTGAGGAGCACATCGTTGCTGGTGGTGAGAGCGGTCACATCTGATGGGAAAGTTGTGGCAGAAGGCACGTCAGGTGGAGCTTTCTGTCTTCTGTCCCAGACCTCGTGCTCTGCTGGTGGACTTCATCATGCACTGCCCCTCTTTCATGGTGTTTGGGAAGTATAACCAGGTGTCCATGCTTCTTGAGTGAGGGGTTACGGGGCGCACTGCCAGCTCGGAGACCATTTCCCTGGGTCATGGAGCGTATCTGGGCTTGTGTGTCAGACTTGAGCAAAACGTGTCGGCTCCCGTGGTGGTTAAAGCAGCTGCTCGGAGCTCCGTTCACACTTGTAACAGGTCTTACTCCTACCAGGAGGCTACTCTTCCCCTTCGTTCAGGTGAACAGCCTCTGCACCTTCCCCTGAGAAACTGATGCAGATGGATAAACTCTCTGGTTTTCCTCTGGGGCATGTTGTCTATATGGAATTCTCAGTCCAGTCCTTCTGGTTTTCGCTGCCAGGGAACAGGGTATGGAAACTATTGTAACTTCATTTGAGAGTAAAAGGGAAGAAGGTTTAGTCCCCTTTTTCTTTCATGAAATCTTAAAAAATAAAGCTTAGACATGTCCCTATGGATACTGTGCCTGCAGTGTTTGCATATAGACATGCTTCCAGCGTGAGTGTACATATAGGCAAAACATCTTAAAGAAGGGCAGTGCCAGGTAAGTGACCTTTCTTTCCAGAGGGGAATTATGTTGTTATTCAGATGCAATGAGTGTATCCTGCACTTTGCTGGAGCAAGTCTCTAAAATGGTTTTCTGCCCGCGTATCTGAGGGGATCTTGATAATTTAATGGAGGGAGTTTTCCCTGAGATACCACAGTGATCACTGTTGTATGGTGTCTGACAGCAGCATGCTGATAACTCAGTTTAGGTGTCCTCTCGGGTTGGCAAATGCCATTACGTAGGTTGTAGGTGGCCCTTTTTACTGGAATACAGGCTTCCTGGTGACTCACATGAGTCCTGAATTTCAAACAGTAGTTCCCAATGTTGGCAAGTGTGAAGCACAGCAAATAGACCTTTGCTGGAATTATACACTGCCACTGTGAGCTTAAAATAGAAAAAAAAAAACCAAAAACAAAAAGAACCACAACATTCCAAAATTTTTATCTGTTGATTCTGAAGCCCAGATCTTGTTAAGAACTTTGATGTTAGTTGCCTAGCTGACATCCTTGTCCAGAACTTTCTGCCGTACAGTTAGCAAACCTCATCTTCTGTGGGAGCTGGCTCCCACAGCCTATGGGAATTCGGTAAATATTCTGGACGTGTTGAAATAGGTTGGAGGGAGGAGCTCAATATAAGTTTGGGAGTTGCCCAACAGAAATTCTGCACACTTGCTGAAATATTATGAAAATAAGTATTTTGTAAATCAGGAACTTCAAACTTAGAGAAGTGTAAGCATAGAAGCTAGAGTCATGTTATTATTTTGAGTTGGTAGAGGTCCATAACCAATTTTCTTTTTAAAGGAAAAGGAAGGAATGCTCAAGTAATGTTCCCACATACTGGGACAGAGTCCATGACATCTTATAACAATATGTCGGAAGAGATGTGCTTAAGGAAGAATAGACTGGTGAGAGTGAGGTGGGATGGGAGGTCTATCTTGTGTATCAGGTTAAGGTTGCCCTTCTCCAGGCGTGTCTGTAGATCCAAACGTCTCTCTTCTCCTACCCCAAGCAAAAATGTAATGTGTGCATATCCTGCACTTGTGTATACACTTATAAATGCTCTGTTTTAAAGGTCTGATCATATTTGCTGCTTTTCATAGGAGGAGGAGGAGAAATGTAGCATGCACATAGTTTTAAGGTGGCCAGTGCATCCTCCACTGATCAGAGCCCATTTGTTGAAAGAGCATCAGGTACGAAAGTACTCAACACTGCGCTGCTGTCCTTACTGCAGAAGTCACAATATTCCGATTATAGGTCCCTGATAGCCAGCTGAAATTCTTCTATGCAGTAAGACTGTACCAGGATGCTTTGTAGAGCATTATCAGCGTTGCTGTGCAGTAAAAGCCATGCTGCCTGTGAGCTCCCCAAGGCTGGTGTGCGTCCCCGTGCTGGAGATCCCAGGGTCTTTTTGTAGCCTTTCAACTGGCTGTGGTGAGCTACGGCGGTTTGAAAACCTGTATCTACCCTGGAGGGTTTTGTAGTTCAATAGGCAGTCTGAAAATAGGTGTGTCATAGAAAGACAGTGACCTTTTTAGGTTTTGTCTGTGCGTGCGTGATTGGGTTCATACATTGCACTGCCCTGTTGTGTCTTACCTCACACTTTCCAGAAGATGTTAAGCCTTTGTGAAAGATGTGTGATGATGTTCTGCATATATTTAACTATTCTAATTATCTTGAAATATCTGAAGTCCTAATAGTTCATTGCCCTGGACAGTATTTTAATGTAAATTATTCTACAGATGTCATTTTTTTAGTTTGTTTCCTATACTGCAGAACCGGGTATCTTTTTCCCCTATTCTTAATGAACACAAATAAAATAAAATATAATAAAATGACTAATTTGAGATTGCTATTATATATATTACCAAAGTTCTGTCTGACAATATTAGGTTGTCCTTTTTTCTGCTTAACATTAAAACATTAACATAGCTTTCAGTGATAGGTGCTAAAACATCTTTATAAATATTTGAAAAGACGCTGTTCAATGAACTGTGCAAGACAGGAGGCTGACCTCGCACAACTAATTAATTATCACAATCAGAGGAACTCCAGACAAAGTACCCTCTCCAGCAATTTGAAAGCTAGTTAACATTCATGTCTCGTAAAAGTCACTTGACTTCCAATTATGATTAAATATGCAAGGTCGCTGGGACACAGCAAGTGGAAGAGCTGAAAGTAATCCCCTAGTCCTGTGGTGACAGTTAAAAAGTAATGTCATTCACTGAAGGACTGTGCAAGAAATACGGATTACACATCGCCGTGTCCCACTGTGCTATGTGAAGGACTGATGGAGACACCACCACCACCACCGATGGTTTTGGCCCCACTTCTGTAGACCAGCAAAATGCTTAACTTATTTCCGAAACTGAATCACACTGGACAGTTACAGTTGTCCGTAGGCCTAATCAAAATATTGTCTACCTGGTTTTAAGAATATCTGTCAAACCATATGACTGCTCTCACCATGCATTTTACTATAAAATTAATAACTGTTAAAGGATTGAACATCATCTCTTGTCACTGAAAAGCCCCAATTAATCACATCTGACTGGAGAACAGTGCCCTTTGTTAAGGAATATCAAAATCAAAACAAACAATATTACATTACTTTTAAGGGACTATGATCAGTAGGGCAACCCCTTTTTTCATACGAAGTTCATATATCCATTAGCATTTGCGTGTACTGCTATAAGTATTTTAAAATGTAAATACCATATTTCAATATTTGAAAATAACTTAAAAGAATTTTCTTATATCATAAAATAGACTATTTAAAAAATATATTTTTTATAAAAAAATTAATATTTTAATGAAGGAATAAAATTATTTAGGTTAACAAGCACATTAATGCTAAATGAAATAGTAAAACATTGACCATAATAGCAATGTAATCGAAAAGCAGCAATTATATCGTCTGTTTAAATAGCCGTATCCAATAAATACTGTATGACAGCCTGAATCTTGTCACATATTACTGTATCACATCCTATTTTCGTCGACATCATTATTATCAGAACAATTGTTACAGTCCGCCAAAGAGAAAAATGTTGAGGTCAGTCACCCCACACTCGTCATCACTCCAGTGTGGTTAATTGCTATCGCATCAGCCGAGAGCAGGCAATAACCTGTGAACACTGAAACTCAGTTTAGATGCTGCATCAAGTGTGTTTATTTGTACAGCCTGATGTAAAATATGAAAGTTCACCGCAGAAGAGACTTCACACTGAGATGCGCTCGGTGAGTCTCCAAAGGGGAGGGGGAAGGAGGCGGTACCCTTCGCTGGGACAAGAAGCAGTTAATTAGTCCATCAGGAAAGGAGATGGCTCTTGACCTAATAAAGCAACAGTTGTCTCTCGGAGGAAGTGAAACGATGCGCTCCTTGATTAAGAGCACCACCTACACAATCTTATAACTGCAAGTTTCAGAGAGCAAGATTAAATCTGGGACAAGCTTTTGGAGGACTTGCAAAATACGCTTGGTTACGTGAGCAAGCGTCGTGCGCCGAGGAAGGACTGTCTCCAAAGGTGTGCGAAAGGACGGAGGCTCCAGGAGGCGTGTGGAAGGCTACATGCAAGTTACCTGAAATTAAAAAAAAAAAAAAGAGGAAAAGGAATGAGACTATGATTTGGGGGGTTTGTTCATTTGCAACTACACGGTCCATTTTGAATGTTGATATTATGAAGAAATAATTCTGTTTAGGCTTTCCCTTAGCTGGCTGGAGCTTTCAGGGAGGTCAAGGTACAAGACAACAGCCAGGCACTCCACGCAAGAAGGTATGGAAAAACTGTAAATCAGACAATTAATACCTGTTAACAGTTGCCTTGGCTTCGCAGAATATCTTTGAGAGACTCCGCAGAGCACCTGAATAAACCTCTACTGATGATGCGAGCCGTGCAGAGGCACTCAACATACACATCAGGAGAGGACGAAGTCTCCTTCCCCTCTGTTGGCAATCCAGAAGGTTTCACCAACAGCCTGAACAATACTGGGAACCACACTCGAACCCTAAATACCTCCAGGGACTCTTGTTACAATGATTTCGTGATGTGTCACTCTCTGTGCAAGGATTACAGGCAGAAATAATAGTGGCATGCTACACAACGGGGGCTGAGTCCAGAATTAGGTGTCCCAGATTCTGCTGCTTGCAGATGAAAAATACTAACAGCATTCCAGTGCAGTGAGTGGAAACAGAGTTATACCCCAGTACTTGCCTATTTACTAATCAATTTTGGCTAACTGGGTATTCTTTTTCAACTTGCTTGGACTATTTAAACAAGAAAAGGAGTCTAACCAGTAAATCCCATTGTATATTATATATATTAAAAGATGGGATTCTTTTAATTCTTGTTTTCAGCTATTTTTAGAGATTATCTATGTTTATCCAAAGTCTGTTTGTAGGACTCAGTCACCAGCAACATCTTACTTGTTAAACTGTTTTCAACCCTTCCTTAGTCATATCCCAAAGTACTCAAATGCATTTCTATTTTTTTCAGTGTCTTCATAGGGCTTTTTACTTCCTACTCTCTATGAAGCAGTTCACTGGCAGGTTGAAAAAAAGCAGGGAAATAAACTGGATTTCCATGGATACAGATAATATGAAATAGAGTTCTTTGTACAGAACTGTTCTTTTTATTTGTGCTTATTATATTTTTAGAGTTTGAATTACAATTTAAAAACTTGTGATGTTTTTGCAAGATTTGAATGACAGAAAAACAGTCATACTCATTACAGATGACAAAACCCCTGTAGACAGCACTGAGGAAGGGAACTATTTAATTAAGAATAACAAATACAGAATCACAGGGCTTGACAGGACCTCGGGGGGCCTTCTTGCCCTCTCCGTGTTTTCCAAACAGCATTGGTTATAGCTAAGCCAGCTTCTACAGGCATTTCTCCAGCATTTTTGAAGAGTGACAACGATGTCCTTAAACAACCAATTCCAGCACTTGCTGTCCTTTTTTCTTTTTTTAGGTCATGCATATGTCTCAATTTCCATTGCTGAAGTTTAAAGCTGCTTGTCCTAGCCATCATGGAAAAACCATACTTCTTTCTACAACCTTTAAGAAAGCGAAGAGTTAAAACAAAGCAGAGAAGATGACCCTGTTGTGGTGGGCACACCGGAGGAGCCCACTGGAATAGCATCTCCAACCAGACTATGGGTGGCAGCAGAAGACCAACAGTGTCACGTCGTCCTCTTTCACTGCAGCTCTGGACCATGCTTGCTATCCGAAGATGTCCACAAGTGACATCGAACTCATGGAGCCACTTCCCGTCTCCTCCTTACTGCAGTCCAAATGAACACAGAACACTAAATTGTCACCTCTTTGCTTATAAATCTTACTCTTGTCAATGAAGACGTGCATTGAACCCTGGCTGATGCTAGGCACAATCTGTAAGAAACTAATCCTCAAACCAAAGTGGCACTGCAAGCAAATATCTTCATCTTCCAGCAGAAAAAAAACAAGGCTCTATCCATATCTAAAAAAGGCAAGGAGTAATTTCTGTGCAAAGCTCTGGACATCAGAGAATCACGTAGGCAGTATCTGATGTATCTAATATAGCTAATGTATCTAATTTCACTATATCTATACCTATAAAAACAAGACTTGGTGCTACAAAGAATTCCTAATAATTTCTGCCGGAGAAAACTCTGAGCTTCATTAGCTTGAAGGAAGGTCTCTGTTGACTCGCCCTGCCTTATTCCACAGCAGCAGACTGAATCTATTGAAGCATCAGGTCAGTAACACAGCTAATGAATCCGTAATACCAATAGTGCAACAAAACTCCTAAGTGTAATAAATTGAAATACTAAGTCTATGAAATTTAAGAGTATCTGGAACAGGGTGCTGAAGGAAGGGCATAGCTGAGCTGTGGGACTGGAATGGGTCACTGATAAAAAAAAATACCAACAGCTTTGCAAACTTCATACCACAAAGAACAGCTTAAGAGGTCATTTGATCAGAGTCTACAGAGCCCTCTGTGAGACAGGATAGAGGAGTTTAGACAAGTCTGAAATCCATGGGATTAATGTAGAATCAGATGAGTGAAATTTGATGGTATTCAGGATAGAAGTGTATTTTCTTTTAGTTCTGAGGTCTGGGGTTTGATCAGTGAGGGTATTTACCATGCAATCAAATTACCAAGGGTTATTGTTGCAGTCTTCATCACTGGAAATCTTTAAATCAAAATGAAATGTTTTTTCTAAACAGATAATGCTGTAATTCAGCCAAGATTTAATTCAAGTAGTTCTAATGTTATACAAGGGGTCAGTCTAGAAGTTCATGATGTTCAGGCCATGGGAACTATGATTCTGTGGACTAGTTAGAAAAGCAATGTGTAAGTGGTTGAAAACTTCCCAAAAGGTGCAACATTCACCGCAAAACCCACCCGCCAAACACCAGTAGCATCCATTTTCATGTTTTATTTCAAAACAATACCATTTCATTTTCTAGGATAAAAATTACGGTGATAAGCTGCAAGTCACATATTTTACGCATGTAACAGGCTGCACTTAATGGGCACAACGTTATTCAACTGTATTTTAAATGCAGAGCCACAGGTATGTGTGTCATTAAGTGGTCTGATGATACTCATAGCATCAGCAAGAAAGCAATGATGTGCTCCATTGGTAGTTTCTGAGATGAGCGAGTCCGTTAACAGTTCAGCACTAATGACTGTAAGAAGTACAGCTGCAAATCCTCTGGCTGCAGAAAAGAAGGCTGAGCAAGAGCAGCCCATGGTATTTACCGAGCACACTGGGGCTGCTGGTGGTGGAATGTCAACAAATACCCCGGCAGTTTGGTGCCCCACTTGAACTGTGCCTGGGGGTGTTATATTTAGGAATTGGCTGGATACTGTTAACCTTCAGGAAAAAAAAAAAAAAAGCATTGTATTTGTACAATAAAAAAAATAGCATCTGTATTGCTCTTCCTATACAACTGATGATAATGACTGAATTTTCCAGTGGGTTCAGAGACTCAGGCCATAAGGCAGCTGGAAGAAAGACCTGTTTTCTGTAACAGGCAGAGGCTTTCTCTGGGATGATGGTTCAAATAGCTGATCTCTTGTCATGTTCCCAGGTCTTCTAGTGAGGTATTTTGGGGATTTTGTTGATGTTTTGGGGTGTTTGTTGTCCGTCCCCCCGTCCCCCCCCCAGCATTTAAGCACACTCACTCCCTGCCAAAAAGAGGATTTCAGAGATCAGAAAAGAAGGTAAGAAAAGTGAATGTGGGTATTCAGAGCAATCCCAGGAAAGCCCTGACCAGACATTTCCTTCATAAAGGGGTGAAGATGCTTCTGTGTAAATGCTCTAGTTGTATAAAGCGTTAGGTCTGTTCTGCATAATCGCAACGAGCACACCCTTTTTCTCTCCAGCTGGTTTTGGGGACCCTTAACTCGCACTCCAGTCCCCTCCTCTCCCTCTTCACCCTCCTCGGCACCACTCTCCGTGTGTCCTGGCCCTGAGGAATGGAAATTCTGCCATTTCTCCTCCTGATGGCTCTTGCGTTTGCTCTCGCTTCCACTTCGTGCTGACCTCCTCTGGGGATCAGACACACAAGCTACAAAGGGCGGCTGGTTCGGCTGGCTTGCTTCCCTTGCGAGGAACAGGCTGCCTATGCATTTTGTGTAAAAATACAGATTTGCTTCGAGGCAGTGAGGGTCTCATGATAACCTTACAAAGTACTGGAGTTCCTGAAAAATTATATTTCTGAAGAACACATAGGGAAATGGGAGTTTATGATAATAAAGGCATATTGCTGTTTTAGTTTTCATTGCGATGACTTCATAGAAATTGTTTCCATTGAAAACGCTGTCTGACCTAACCTACAGCAGCCTTGCAAAGCAAAGTGCTCCATTACCCTACCTTTTCTCCTGTAATTTCAGTTTTGAATGCTTTTGAGCATTGTCCATACCCATTCTGCATGCCAAGCTGAGGGGAACTCAGCAGCGATCATCACGGAGATGGACCTGTTTTACTTGCTACTACTCATGGTGCTGCTTAGCTTCGTATTTGAGTATCGAAATGCGCTTCTGTAAGTATTTCTTGTGTCGCTATGAGCTGCGCTGACACTGAATTTAGGAATATTTGGGACTATCGTGCCACAGAAACACGTGGATGACTTCTAAAGTCCAGGCACATGGGCAGGAAACAAAATCTCAGGTTTTCATAGCCTGGTCTCACGTAATTAAATTTCTAATAGGAAATGGATATGTACATAATCTGCTCTTTATGAGTACTCTGAATTCCAAGTTTGCCAGGAATTGAGCAGTTATTATGATGTAAGTAACATGTATTCAGTGTACATAACACAGCTGTTTGTGGTGCTTTCCTTAGACTATGGCAAAGAAAAATGCCACCCACAGGACTAAACAGCTTTGCTCATAAAATGTTGCAAGTATGGAATTTTAATCTAATCTACTTAACTATTTTATCAACATGCTTTGAGCTGATTAAATCGGTTTCTTTATGCTCTTGGATTTAAAATCCTGTCTCTGGATGTTTCGTGTGTGCTTGGAGTTCACCATCCAGTGTGTGTGAGAATGTACAGCGGAAATTAAATGCTGCTCAAAATTCTGTGTAGCAAACCTGTTTCTTAACGATAGATTTTTTTTTTTTTTAGGTTCACTGTGCAGTCAGGGCACATGAGATTTTTTTTTTCCCGAACGAAGTTTACTGCTGAAGGTAGCAGTGTATTTCACACTGAAGCATAAATCTGCAGTCTGAAACCCTTGTAAGAACACACAATATTGCTATTGAGAGTGCTCAAGTGAAAAAGTTGAAAAATTATGTATTTTAAAGAGCTTGTAAAACCCTGTTGCCCTATAGTTTGCTGATACATACATGCATCTTGTTTACTTTCATTTTTCAAAACCAATAATAATAATGTCATTGTAATGAACATTGTTTGGACACTGCTGACGGGTATCTGGATGTGAAATGGTACTCACGGGCCAAAGGCCAAAGAGAGAGCGGGTCTTCCATCACCCTGTCAGAGCAGCACCATCTTCTCCACGAAGCCAGGAGAAAAACTTACTTTCCCATGCCATGTACACCTTGGGACTCCCTGTGATTTAATGCTGCAAGTAACAGTTTGGCCATTTGGTGGTCAGTCCCCCAGGCTCCTTTGTGCATTGATGGAGCTTTTTGCTGTCCCATAATTAGTATTTCCCAAAGGGGAGAGACTGGCAGTACCCCATCTCCTGGAGCACAGGCTGGTCTTGGCCAGGAACGCTCCTATACAGACACTAAAATTTCACAGAAAAGAATTTTGAACTGATTCACACTGTCTCTACTTTCCCATCTTCTTCATTCTCAATAGCTTTTGCTCATGAGAATATTTTCTACATTCAAAGTCTATTCAGAATAGTTTCACTAGGAAAACACGCTGATCTAAAGTGGATGCTTAGATTTAACCAAGACTACAATATATAGCGTATATCTGCTGGAAGAAGGAAAAATCTAGTTCTTGGGAGACAGAGAGAATTTAATTAACTTCAGTTACATCACTTACTGCGGTATTCATGGATCCAAATTCAATTCTCTTTGACATACCTTTTAAAAAATCCATTGTTATGAAAAGTAAAGTGCAGCTTCATTTCTAAAACTCATTTTGAGTTGCTGCTTTTCTCCGCTGCTTTTAAGTTCAGTACAGATTTGACAGGGAGCCCTGCTCCATTCCCGAGCCCCGAGAACTTTGGCTGTTAGCTGAAACCAGAACAAGGGCATTAAAAATGCATCCCTTCCATTCCACCCATCCTGCCCCTTCGCTCCTCCTGGCACAACCAGATGGTTTTTATCCTCCTTCAGCAATCCAGATCCTATACAAACAATAATGGTTTTTTATATATTGTCCATTCATGAGGGATAATTGTCTTTGTTGATGAGCCCTTGTATCCAGCAACTTCTCTTGCCTTTGCCATCAATCTTCTGACACCAGTGTGCAGCTTGCATTACATTATTATATTATATTATATTATATTATTATTTGCAGTTCTCAGCTGATATTTCAAGTAGAATTCCTCTGATTTAATTTCCTACACTGTTTACCACGTAGATATGGCTGGGAAACATGGTGTTGTCACTTATCAGAGAAAGAAAATGCATAACAAAAATTTTGCCATACCACCTTACCCCTTTTTGTCTGGGCTGTGTATGTCCTATCCATGCAAATATTCTGTGAATGCGGGACTCTAATATGACCTATGCTCACAAATCTTGGGCTACCCGTGTCACCGCTGGTTGTGGCATAGCAGACGGTGGAGCAGTGTAAAGCCACAGCTGGTGGCACTCTCACGTAGAGGGTTTATTATGCTTAATGAACCCAGTGGGGTGGAAAGCAAAAATTCACCCACTCCCAGCTTTAGTTCTTCGTGGCCCTGGTAAATTCTTCAGTAAAATTATTTGCTGCGGAATAAAGGCTGCAGGAGGCTGTTGTTAATGGCAGGGCATTGTGAAATGCATATAATGCTCTTCTTGCTTTTCTACTGTTCTTCCTTTGTCTATAAAAAAAAGTAAGGGTAAGGCACTTTTTGCTATTGTGTATGTGTATCCTGACTGTCATACGGCACGTCTGGCTGTTGCTGAGGGCGCTCCCAAAGTCATTTTCAGCTCTGGCACAATTTTTCTCTGTCTAAAAACCAACAGGAGCATTTGTGAAAAGGAAAAGCCAAACAACTGCAATGAAATGAGTACCTGGTTTCAAACACTTTTACCCACTTTCGGAGGCCTGGCTCATCTCTGCTCCATGCACCAGCCACTTCCCAACCTCGCTCATGACCATAGCCACCCTCGCCAAGACCTCGCTGAGACGATAATTTATTTGCCCGTGCCTGTGCACTTGCTGCTCCTGGTTTGGGGAAGGTAAGCCGAATAAACCTTCCTCTTTGGAGCTATAATACCTGTGACTCTGAGGTGCACTTACAGCAAGTATCTCCTGTGCCAATTTAAAAGCCCCAGCCTTCGGTGTTTAATCAACTGCAAAAGCTGTTTATTGCTTTCTATACATGAGTGTCTCAACGCCGCGCTTTAATTAACTGTGTCGGGCTTGGCTGTCATTCGACACAGGTTTTATTGGAATAGATGTTAAATCCTGTCTTTCATAACTGTGTCTTAAACACATCTGTACTGAACTCTTTTAAGTAATAATTAGTTTCCATCAGCTGTCTTTTATTCGTTTCACGTTCACTCATGGGCAGCGTCATTAAAGTCCAGCACAGCTTTCTTACACGGCGACTTCTCCCACCTCCTCAGCCAGGGCAGGGAAGCCCTGGCCCAAACTTGTCTGCTCCTCTCCCAGGCTGATCTGCACAAAACCAACCTTCTTCTGGGGTCACTGCAGCTCCCTGAAAGTCGTCTTATGCCAGGGAGACCTCCCCAGTGATTCCCATGGTGGTAGCCCAGTGTCAACCCTGGGTGCGCCTGAGAGCTTGCAAGTCTGTCTTGGTCTTGCAAAGCCGCTTCTTCCTCCTTGCCCTGCCTGGAGGTCCACAGTCATGTCCTCTGCTCCTTTTTCTCTTCCCTCCGTGTATAACCAAGGCACGGGTGCATTGCCCAAGCGTGCAGGCTGCTGCGGCATCCTGGGCAAGCGGTGGGTTTTCCCTCCTGGCCACTTCGGGGCTCCACACTCCTCCCTCCCCCTCGTATGTCCTCCTGGCTGCGCTTCATCAGATGGGATGTCATTTTTCTGGCTTTCCAGCCTGATTTAACCAATGGCTTACCCACCACCACAATATTTTATATTCCTCTTTATAAATGTCAGGTTAGAGCTTTCTAATTTTACTGTTGTGGATCCCTGGAGAGTTTTTGGAAGGGAAAAGGATATATTTCTCTGTTGCTTCAGCCAGAAGCCACTACAAAGCTGGAGGTGACACATCTGAGCCGCTCTCCTCTGCCCCAGCCTTGTCCTGAGGACAGGCAGTGCTCTCTGAGGAGCCCCCAAAATACCATTGCTCTTCACAGCCCACGGCGCAATCCCCCGGAGGGCTCCAGTGCCTCCTCCCACACAGAGCAAGGCTGCTGATTTATCCGCTAACGAAGGTGCTTTTATGCCTCCATTACCTCCGTGTTTGTTTTTATATTTCCCTTCCTGGTAGCATTTTAGACACTTGCTGTTATTTGTCAGCTAACACAGCCTGGCTGTTTATAGGTTAAGCAAGGCGGCCAATTTCCTCTTCATGACTCTTCATTAAATATTTAAGAGCACTTAGCTACTAGCCCTATGCTTTCCTGTACATGCACTAGATCACTCCCAAATATGTGTTGTCTTCTGTAGCACACAGACCCAACCCCGTCCCTTCCCAACACCTAAAAGCTTCCCACCCCACCGCTGCCCGCTCTTGGGTAGGAAGGCACTCAGCTGATGGGGTAGGAGGAAACCAAAGTCAAAAAAAAAAAAAAAAGGCACATGATATCTGACCCAAAACTGCTGCAGATTCTGGGTTTTTTGTGTTTATGGTAAAGCTGAGTCAATGCACACACCTATGAATGTCCTCCAGGGCTTTTGTCTCAGTGTGAATTCATGGTTTAGGCGTTCAAGCTGCCACGACATTACAGTTCTCTAAATAGAGGATTGGAAATTATGGGAATAAATTTGCCCTCACAGGAGAGACCCAGATGGTAGGGTGTAAGGAGAATATTTAATGTGCAGAAATGTCCATTCCTATGCACCGTGATACTATCACTGCTGTAATTGTACTTGAAGTTTCCCTATCATTTTTAAGTTCTTTTAGAAAATGCTATGAGACTCATCTTTTAGTATAACGATATTTATTGATGAACCTGTTTTGAACTACCTTGAAAGTGTCGTGCATTTATATTTAACATTTAATTATTGCTACTTTCTCAGGCCTTTGGGGAATGACTTAATTTAGTATTCCTATGATGTCTACTGTGAACTTAGCTACTATTGCTTGTAATAGGAAAAACAACAAAAAAAATCAGTCTTTCCTTTTTGTCTTTATTATTCTAGAAGTGACCAAAACCACACAGCTGGCAGCTGTTTATGCCGAGGAGCCATAATACCAGACTGCCCCTAAGAGCTTCACCTAGAAAGATGGTCGAGAAGCTGTCAAAATGGCTCATTTAGTGAGGAGACGAACTACTTGTGGGAAAACCTTGCCGCTAAATGGTTTCCCGTAAAATCCTAATGGCAGATGTGTGGATGTTTGGCCTTACTCCAAGGGGTACACATCCTAGAGTCAGGATCGGGCATATTTTGAGACAACACATTAATGCCAATGGGAGGATAGGGATGATGGTACATTTTATATCCATTCTGAAAAAAAAATTCTCTAGCCTAGGTGCAGGCTACGATTAAGAAACGAGAAATTATTTTTCTTCTTTATATTTATGCAGGATGTCTGTCCCCTGTTCCAGTGAAAGCAGAGCAAAATTTGCAGGTACCAGCTGCAACATCCTCGCATAGGTGCAGGCAGCACCGCTGCCTGCCATCGCATCGCACAGTCTTTGCCAGACAGGTGTGTACCGAGGAAAAGTAATAACTCTGAACGCTGTCCTCTCTCTCACAGCTAAAATACATCGGTTTTGTGAGCTCTTCCTCCCTTGCCAGCATACATCATGTTTTCTTCCCCCACAATTACACTTCACGAATGCTATCAATAATGTCCTCCTTCTTCCATATATTTTGGGTTTTTTTTCATTTCTTCTGCTGCATTCCTTGTATTTTATCAGCACTTGCTCCATATTCACCTCCCTCCACCCCCAGCTTCCTTCTCCTGCCCAAACACACTGCAAAACCTGTATAACCAGTGGCTCCCCACCAAACGCATCTGGGACCTAATGGTGGTAGGCAGTGTTGCTCTTCCCTGAATGCTGCCTTCACCCTGCTTTCCCCCAGCTCTGTCTCAAGAGCAGTTTCCCCCCCTCAACCCTCCCTTGCACCCTCCACAGGGACAAAAGTTCAGCAAAGGATCTGGCACCTTCCCCTCCTCCGGCCATGGCATCGTTTCACTTGTCCATGCTGGTCTCCATCCAACAGCAGGAAGCTCTTAAAGGACAAAAGAGAAATATCTCCATGGAAATAAAGGGCAGAATTTCATTGTTAATGGAAGAGGCTCATCTCTCCATTGTTTGGAAAGTGCAGAGAGAGACGTAGTGACTCTTCTTGAAGTTAAAGGTGGGGAAAAAGCATTGCTGCTTTTCCATAAAATTGTACCTAGATCCCAGTTGTCACACAGCAGTGGGCACTGGGGCGCAAAGCTGCACGTTTGCCAACTGCGTGGTGCTTCAAAGCCACCTTTGCCTTCCTGCCCAGACTTTTACCCTCGTTCCTACCCGCCTTGCAACTCCTAGCCCAGCGGCAAGGCCAGTGCTGAATGTTTTGATCTGTTCCCAGCAACGTCCGTGGAAGACGTAAATGCCCTTTTGCTGCACAACGCAGTGTACGAAGCAGCACCGAGCACTGCAAAAGCTCAAAATTCGCTTTGATCTAATCTCCCGACAAAAGTACAAAAATATGTCCCTGCCTGCGTGCATAACGCTCTCTTTGATCTGCGCGGGGCTGGAGCCCGGCTGCGTTCTGCCTCTTGCAGCAGGGCTGGAGACGAGGTGCCTCCTCGCCCAGCTCCTGTGCCTAAGCTTTGACAGGGCTGTCGCAGCTGGCTGGATGGGGGCAAAGCAAGCCATGGAGCGGGTTATTAATTTATCAAGGCAGGAGCTGGTGGACGGAGCCCAGAGCTCTCAGGAAACCATTTGCTTCTGTCTAGGGTAGAGCCTGTTTCTCCTCTTCCAGCAGCCGCCGCAGCACTGGCCCGCACCTCGGCTCAGCCTCTCCCTGCTGCTGCTGCGCCACTATTTTAGGGGGGGTGTGGTTATTTATTTGATTTCTTTTTTCTGCAGCAGCCCAGCTGGAGATGTAAGATAATATCCCAAATAATTAAGCGCCGCTCACAATGCAGCTCCTGCTCCGAGACATCTTCAAGGGGAGGTGTGCGAATGGGAGACCTGAGTGTCAGAAAGCTGACAGCTGAGGCAGACACGAGAAGAATTATAGGCATTCAACAAACATTAAAAGGACAATAACACACTGGCTTATGGCTATTTATTTTTTATGAGCGACTTTGGCAGTATTTTGTTTGAAGTTTTGATGGCCATATGTTTTCCAGGGAGGCACAGCGCTGTTTGTAAACTGTGCTATAATTGAAATTGAATTTTTATGAAATCTATGTGAAATATGATAACACATTAAAATACTCTCCTTTGGAGAGTTTCCTCATTGATTTTTGTTGCATTAAATCTGTTTACACATCAAAGGAAAATATTGCATTCTGCCTGTCTTCATTTCAGTCACACCCTTCCTTTTGTTTCCCAGAGACTACACATGGCAAAGCAAAATCCCCTCTGTTCAGAGCTCTTCCAGCACTCACACTTCTTTTAGTGAAATAATGCTTTACGCTATAATTGGCCTTCTTTCTCCCATCTGCTTAGCAAACCAAGAACTTTACGATGTCTTTTTCTTCCTTCACCTTTTCGGCAATTCAATTATATTTATATGTTGGGACCGATCCTGCTCTGCTGAAAATATATGGGATTTGATGGCTGACTTCACTAGGATCAGGATCAGTCTGCAAGAGGTATCTGCTATGGACAAAATCTGTAGCTGGAATACACACAGTCATGGCTCAGTTCACTTCAGAGGAGCTGTGCTGATTTATCTGAGCATCTGTCCCTGGAAAAGTTTTTTGTTATGGCAGAAATCATTTTAAATTCAACCGGCATATTTTATCTCGGCCTTCTCAGATGTTGCTGTAAAGAACTGAGCTTTCTTTAGTTTTCGTGTGTGAAAATGCCATTTTGTATATACGTGTGTGTGTGTCAAACTGGTTTTTATGCTATTGAAAAGTGTATGCAAAGAACAGAAATGGTGTGGGTGAAGGGAAAGCATTAGCTTATTTTTAGCCTGGTACTAAGGAAAGACTTGCAGAATGAATCCATCTTAATGACCAAACTGAAATGGAAAGAATTCTTAGGACCAATAACTAGATCTATGACGATAAAACTTCCTTGCTTTACTCACAAAGCTCCTTGTCAGAGCATCAGTGCCACGATAAGGCTGGTTGTATTACCCAGTCCAGGTTGTGCGTATGTGTAGCTGGGACAAAGACCTATTTCAGGGACAAAGGCAATGATCTATTTTGATGTTTTTCTCTGTCACTGTAGGGATAATAGCTAAATGCTATCACTAGCGCCTGTTGGATTTGCCTCTGAGTTGAAGCTGATCTCTAGCCAAATCTTATTTTCGTTTCTCCTCTGCTAGTTGCAAAATTGTCCTGTTTTTAATTCTCCTCCTTGCCCTTGACTGACTTTTTCATTTTCCTCTGTTTTCAGAACATAAAAGGTGCTGTACTTGGTTAGACCCTGGGCCCACCAAAGCTGACCCTGCACCCTACTCACAGAGCCTCCCACTAATTTTGGGCATCGTCCTTGGCAGAGGTCCACGGGGTGGTAGGAGGCACCCGTAGCTGTCCTCGCTGCCCAGAGCATGGGATTGCATTGCCTTTATTAGCTTTGCTTCCATGCTGTGGCTACAAATGCCTTTAATGATGACAAAATGTATCTAACTGCTGTTCAAATCCAGCAGCAGCATAGACCATCCTGGGTGGATACACTCCAAGCTGTCGGCAGGCTACTTGTTTTCTCTTTGTTTCTCTTTGCTGTGCCTTTGCTTTGGTTAATTTTGTATGTATAAAAAAAAAAAAATGACTAAGACAAAGAGCATCCAGAGATCAGGTGGCTGAGGCCTATCTATGGGACTACCTTCTCTCACTGAGATGGAGGAACATCAGCGACTGTGGTGCAGTGACGATGGCTCGTAAGGATAGAAAGTGAAATAAATAAAACCACAGCCAAGTGTCTTATTATTTAGAGGCAGCACTCAGATGCTGAGGTCACCTCTAAAATGGCTGTCCAGGCACTGAAAGAATGGTTCCCATTTTAAGTATAAGGAATATTTGCAATAGGAATAATCTCCCAAGATGTTAGGGACATTTACTGCTGTGAAAGTTCCTTTAAGGAACAGCAAAGTTAGCACAGACACATGTTTAAAAATTGATTTATATATATAATGAATTAGTGTTCTAGAAAAAGCTTGTAAAGTGGCTTTATTTTTCAACTCACTATGTCTTCAAAGCCTAAATTTGAACCTAGTGCCCTCCATGAACACCATGGTTCACTGGCCCCAGCAGTTTCTTCTCCCTCTCTCCTCCTGCCCATGTGCATGGCGATGTGGCTGAGGTGACAAAATTCAAGATTAGGTGAGGCCAGGTATTGTGAAATTTGTTGCAAAGCCTGACGGAGACTGGTAACAGCAGCTGACCACTTTTTCTATCCATGGGCTGCTGGTCCAACGGTAACTTTGCTGTATGCCAGCGGGGAGAGATGCATGGGTGACTGTCCCACACATTATAACGAAAAACTGAGGTGTGCTGTGCCCATTTTACTGCTTGGGAGAGTGGAAATAGCAAGGGGAGTGTATTTTAAAGCTAAGCCATAGCTTTCACTAAATACAAGTTGTGGCACAATGCCCAAGCAGGTACCTGAGTATGAGCTTGAGGAATTTATACTCCTAACCCTTTTGGGATGTCTTCTGCTGCCCTGTGTGCTAACTGGGGAACCAGCTCTGCCCATACCTCTCTCTGCCTCTCAGGGCAGAAGCGATGGGACCACCAAACCAGCTCACTCTGAGATGGGTCTGCCCTTGTCTTCTCCTGGTTGTGAGCTTCCAAGAAAGAGCAAAGTGCTTTAAATTTGGGGGGGAAAAAAAAAAAAAAAATAAAAAAAAAAAATCTGTTTTTTTTCTAAAGTTCAAATTTGTCTACTTACCTTCTGAACAAAAACCCCTCAAAGAAACACACTGAGACAGACCAGCAAAAAAAGGGTTTCTGAGCATCTCTTTCTCTCTTCCCTGCCATGCACTTCACTTGCAGGTCCGTGCTGGCTTGTGGGATTTGCTTTGGTTAATTCAGAGTTTCTGAGCTGCAGCAAACTGTGCAGTCCTCTCTCATCCCCAGGCAGGTTTATTTGCTTGTCTGCTCTGGTGCTGGGCTGTTGGCTCCCCGTGCTTTACTGCAGCTTCTCTCCTTGAGCTACAGGCTCCCCGGCTGTAATTTTTCTCTTTCGTGCCCCTCCACCATACAGCGTGTGGGGCAGGAGGCTCCAATGTGCCGGCCCTTGTTCTGCCTCCCTGTCTCTGTGCATGCGGATGCGCTTGCTCTGCTCCCTCCTTTAACGGCCTCCAAAAAAATGGAAAAGAAACAAATCCAAACTGCAGCCTGGCAGAGTAGGTAAATAGAAGGAAATCCAGTGGATTAAAGCTAACAAGGTGTTGTAGAGGAAAGGAAGAAGAGATAAAAATGAGAGAATAAAAAAATAAAATAAAAAAATAAATAAAAATAAATTAAAAAAAAAAATAAAAACCAGGAGAAAGTGGAGGAAAAGGGCAGAGAAAAATCTGTAAAACAGGATAGAAAGGCAAGTTTAGAAGAAGTTGTGGTGCCACAGCTTTTGTGAGACCAGGTAGACAGGCAGGTTGCAACGAGAGGGAAATCACAATTTGTGTGTGCTGCGGGCAGAACTTTTAAACAGTTTACCGTAGCGAGATGGCATGCACATTTTTGTATTAAAAATTAATAATAGCACCTCCTCCTGTGAAAAATTATTAAATAAAACATTAAGAATTGCTGGGGCTGAATATACAGTGTACCACTTCCCCCTTCCATATGTCCGACCCCAGTGGTGCAGGGGAACAGGCTGCAAACCCCGTGCCATTAAATCACAGAGTGCCCTCCGTGTCCAGACACCTGCGGAAAGCAGAGATCGTCAGCACGGACACCCTCCGTGCCAAGCAGTGGTGCAAGCTCCTCTCCTCTTTCTTCCACGAACTGTGATCATGCCCTGCAGAAATAAGAATAATCTGTATGTCTGATGGGGGAGCAGAGGTTGGAGGTTTTTCTTCTCTACAGATTGTATATATGTGTGTGTGTGCACGCACACATATAGATAGGTGTGTGTGCATATGCAAACATATTACAAAAATTGTATTGATATGAGTCAGTACGTGGATTAACTGTATTAAAGACAGACTTCCCGTTTAAAAAAAATGATGCTTATTTTTTTCAGGGTCACCTCCATAGCACTCATTCCCTTTCAGAAAGAGACGGCAGCCCCGGGAAGGACTTGTCCTGCACGTTTTTGTGGGGTCCCCAGTGGTTTCCAGCACACTGCCCTGGATGCTCTGCCTGCCCTACCTACGCTCACCTGGAAGCCAGGTAAAGTCTTGGGGTCCCTGTCTGGGTATTGAACATTGGCCATATTAGACACATAAAGTATTTTGTTCATGCTTAGGGCGAAAAACCTCACTTGATGGTGTTCTGGCACCTAATTCTTATGAACCTCAGTGAAATCAGTGGGTCTGAGTCACAGATGTGTTGTACAGTATGGACGTAGCCTACGTTTGAAGCAGGATCAGTCCTGAGGACTAACATAAACAGAAACCAGTGCATTTCCTGCAGGAAACTTGGCATCCATTAATTAGGAATTAGTGTTAGACCAAAGAGCCATATAACAAAAATAGCAATAGCATACAATTTAGGAAATAGTATTTCACAAGTGGATTAATTAGCTAGTCACATTGTGCATGATAGTAAATATATGGCTGGTTAGTTTTGGCATAATACAAAGTAAATGTAGACACTAATAAATAGTTATGCGTTTCTGCCAAAATTTGATGTTAATTGTAGATTATGTGATATACTTGTTAAAATGAAATCTATAATACATGAGATGTTTTTCTATTAATTAAACATATTGCACAAAGTATTTATTATGTTATGTCTCTATTTATAAAGAGAATAAAATGCAATAGCTGACCAAAATATTTCCATTTTTAAGTGAAGACAGAAACACTGGTCTATACTATTAATATATTGTCAAAATAGCTTTTTTAATATTTGTTCCTGTTTTGTTTCTAGGTACCTCTTAAGCTTTCAAATCTTTCTAGAGCTATGTTCAAAATAATATTTAGCACAGAGAAAAACACTAAATATTTCATGGTATAATTAAATCTTATTAATGTAATTGTCTGTATAGTTCATATTAAAAATTTACAAGGACCCTTTTCCTTTTCATTAGAAGTTATAATTTCTTATGAATTTCCATAAATGTTTTGAGCTTAATCCTCAGCTGTGGGAAGCATCAGAAGTTTTCTCATGATTTGATGTTGAATCTAAGTTGCTTCACTCATATTTTTCTTTAAGCCCAGCCAGAGAGACTTTGTCATAGAATGAGTACTCATGTAATTAAGGTACAAAAGATTAAGTATTTGCTTTAGCAATTGTGGATCTAGACTCTGGTATTTAATGTTTTCTAACTTTTAGCATTCTATATATTTTTTTTCTCGAGCAGACTTTTTTGAAGACTGGATACTTAATTTCTTATATTTCTGCACTGTGCAAGGTGTGTAAATTTATATATATAATTATATATATATTATATAATTTTAACTTTAAAACAAATCTCCTTGTGCAACCAACAATGTTTTATAACCTGAGCAATTCCACGCAATTCCATGTTACTGCTCACTTGTAGCACCAAAGGAATTGTATGGTAGTCTATGGATACAGAGGAATAGCGTGTAGTTACCATTCATCACAAGGCATTGCTTTCCCTGCTAGTATTTTTGGAAAACTTCCTTCTCTGCCTCAAGTCCTCTGCCCGAAATGTCCCTTCTGCTGCAGTCAGAATCAATATTTCAGTCCTTCCCTGAAGACTGACATTTCTGTAGATATAGAGACTGTATACTCACAGTTCCTTGCCCTAAAAAACTTCATAATGTTGAATTGGAAAATCCCACCACAACTGCCTGTAAGCAGCATGAGGAGAACACGTTTCTGTTTTTCTCTAATTTCCGAGATCTTTATAATGAAATTGAAATCCTTATGAAGTTGTCCTGAATCCATCAAATATTCATCTGAATGGTTCTGTTTATTGGCATCTCCACATTAGCATATTGGTCTGTTAAAATTCATGTAATCATCCATCTGCCTAGTGGCTCCACATCTAAGCAGACTTCTACTCAGCCGCTAGTACCATTAAAATCAGCTTTTTCACTTGAACTTGCTTTCATTTAAGCCACTGCTAACGTAGAAAGGAGCTCATTTAGTGATGCTTTTTCACCTTTTAGGTTAACTCTGAATGCATCATTAACAGAAAGATGTTGACTAATTTGGAAGGAGTTTAGAGAAAAGCTATAAAAATGGTTAGCGGGTCGGCAAAGCATGCACTGTGCCGAAAGACAAAATGAGCTATCAATGTCTAGACTGGCTGGAAAATCATTATTAGAAATTTTTAAAGGATATAAACACAGTGGAAGAATTCAGTGTGCTAAAACTATAAGGAAGAGCTGACACAGGTTATGTGGGGACAAAATAGAAAATCCCTCTTAGATGTTTACGGTGGTCAGTTGGGGGCGGTCAGGACAGCACAGTGCCAGGGACAGACCAAAGGATCTCAGAAGCTCTTGCCTAGTGCCTGAGCGTGTGTTTTAGTAGTTAAACTGGGAAAAATGCCACCAAAAAGCCCGAAAAAAAAGCACAAATACAAGGAGAGAATCACCATTTATTTATGGCAGCGTTTTTTCTGGCAGGACGTATATTGAGCTGTGGAAGTCTCCCTTCTGAACTGCTGGGGGGTTTAGCATGCAGGGCTTTCGAAATCACAACACAGTAATATGAAATAGGGAACAATCTGGCATTTCCAGAGATTTTTGACTCAAATCTCCCCAGTGGGGCAGCTCTAATATAACTGCCACCACCTGACGGCATTACTCCAGCATTACTCCATCAGCGGGACTCTGGGTGGTCTGAGATAGTATCCACTTGCAATTTGTTGCCATTTTATCTTGATTTGCCTCGCAGCTGTGCAAGACGGGGACTCTGAATTTGCAATTTCGGTATCACTGCAGAGCGATGCACGACTTAACCTTACACGTCACGCAGGCTTTGGGTTGCTTCCACTTTGCTTCGTCTGGCCTTCATCCTCCCAGAGAGCAGGTTATAAAGCAGGGCCAAAATTATGTGGCAGAACCCCATACAGGAACGACTTTGCACAGTCACAAAATACTACTTAATTTGTGGAGAGACTGCGTGAACACTGGATGATGGAGTTTACAAAAGGAATTAAGCTGGGAAGAATTCAAATGAAATATCTTCTTCAGAGAGTAAACTCATTTGTATTCCAAAATGCAATTACAAAATGGCCTCAGGAAATTCAGTACTCCTTCTGGTCAGCAGCACTGGCAATATCTTTGCACAGGATCATGGATAGGTTTAATTTCCAAAGAAGAAACTCACCGAGAGGAACACAAAAACTACTGTAAAGGTAAACATTTTGTAAGCCAACTGACAACCACACTAGAAATATTAAACAAGCTTAGAAAATATTACTGAGTTTGCCTACAAATTGTAATGTGCTTGGAGAGAAAAATGTTAGCTGACTGCATCACAGGACCCAGTGATTATGAACTGAATGAGACCTAAAGACCATATAATTCAGTAATATTTCATCTGTCTCTGTCAGCAGTGAGATGCCTGAAAAAAAACCCCTAATGAAGCTCTTTCCCTAAACTCAGGATACAAAATACAATCCAGCCTACTAGTATCTGAACATAAATGTTTAAATTTCCTTCCAGCTTCTTTGGAGCTACTAATTATGTCTCTGGATACCTTGGACGTCCGTAGGATTATCTACTCCCTTTGAAAATTCTTGTCCTGTGGCAAATTTAATCTCCAAGTAAGGCTATAACGTAGGGACCGCTCCTGCAAAGGGATTAAGTTCTTGTTTGACTTCAAGTCGGGATGTATTTTAAACACTGCTGCTCGTTTGCTTATAACTCAGTTTCTGTGTAAGCTTACACAACCTAGACTGATGGGCAAAACTTCTAATAATATTTATATATTAAAAAAACCAAAACAACACCCCCCGAAACCAGAGAAGGGAAGAAACTTACAGCCTTGGAAGCTGGGCACCCCTACCTCTTTGCTTCATGGGAAGGAGGAGTGGAGAAGAGGGGTGACTTGCTGCCCTGACTACACGATGGATCAGGAGAGTAAATTATAGCGGGTACTTATAGCAGATGTTCATGCATCATATGCTGCCAGGATTAGTGTTTGGCTGTAGCTTTCCATCGCCAATACATTCTATGACAGAGGAAAGAAGCTGTTGAGTCTGGCTTGATCTGTGTCCAGCTGTCCCAAGCCAAGACCTGGCACCTTCATTCAGGTGACATTTAAAAAGTAATAAAGTGAAGTAGCTTTGCCCACTCCAGTGCTTGTCAATGTGTCTGTCTGTGGTTTATTGGTTTTGGTTTTTTTCTCTGGAACCACTGACCACTGTATTCCTAATGAAAATTTCCATAATATAGTGGATTTTGCAGCAAATCCGTAATGTACACTACAGTTCCAACGGGTATTGCAAGTGACATTTGATCCAAAGGCCAAAGCTTCCCTTCTTAAACAACAGAAAGGAGCATATACTTTCAAGGGGGTGATGTGTGCAGCATAGAAAGCATAATGTAATATCCTCTCCTGCAAGCTGGATTGACTCTGCTATGAGATGGTAACCCTGAGATTGCTTGTTGTGCTTAAAAAAACGGTGAAGCATGAGTTTAGCTTGAGGGAAATGCTGATGCAAAGGATACCTTAGGAGAAAAATGATGGGTGGAAAATGCAATTTATCTTGATCTTCCATCCTAATAGTTGCAATGCAAAAAAACCGCACACCACACCACCCCAACCACCTGAAAAATCTCCAAAAAAACCAGCCACAAAACCAAGACAGAAATAAAAATGTCAGAGAAAAAGGAAAGAGCTACTAAATGGCAATAAGTAGCTCCTTGTGTTTTAAATACTAAGACTAACAAAAATAGCAAAATTTCAGGAGCAATTTTTTTATTACTTTAAAAAGTTGTTGATATTTTATAGCAATATTATCATGAAAAAATCTCGTGCTATATATGGTCTTCATGAAAACCAATTTTTTTTTCCTAAGAACCTTTTTTTTTTTTAAAAAAAATTTAATTTGGAAGTAATGCACTTTGAAGTCAAACCAGTCCATAACACAATCTGTCTATAAAAGACTTCAATATTTCCTGGAAGTCAGGTGGTAAAATGCAATTTACCAAAAATTACTGAAAATTAGGCTACCTCCCTTCATTATACCAAAGTTCAGTGAAATCCAATGCATGAACAAGCTATGCCAAAGGTAAAAAATGTTATTTCACCGTTAAAAGCCTGAAGTGTTATCACTCACAAAGGTGAGAAGATAAGGCATGTTTATTCTTTCCAGTGCTTATAGCTCTCTGCATTCGGCAACACGTATTACCATAATTAGTTTTTCTATAAAGTGCAATGTAAGTGTGCTCTTGCAAGCAAATTTAAGCACACATGTTAAAATCTGCTTGATATTTCTTGGCTGGAAATCAACAGAAATACATTGCGAACATTTGATCTACACCTGTATAAGATCTGTCTAGAATCGAGTGAATGGCAAAACAGCATCCTCCATTTCAGCGCCTTATCCACTCCTGTCTTTATCCCTATCTCTTGTTTGCCTTCCATATAACACCAGCAATGAGCAATTTCACAACCCCAATTAGCGAATTTACTGACAGCTCGCGGTAAGAGGGGGAATACAAGCACTCTTGTCTTTCTCTTAGCAGGCTTTTTAAACGTGACAGTGCTGGTATCTAAACGTGTCCTGTAGCTTCCCTGAGAGCTTCAGAAATGAGACATTCAGTGCAGAGCTTTGTTTCATCTTTACATCCAAAGTGCTTTATAGGAGATCACGTCATCTCCTATTGCTGTGTATCCAGGTATCTAACAGTAATAACACAGTTCACGGGAAAGAAAAGAGAAAAAAACCCCTTATTTTTCTGAAAGCGGTGAGGGATTTAGATTATGTCTACTTGCTGGGAATTGCCTTTGCTATAAGTGGCAAAGCTTTATTTCAGAGCTCTGCTTGGATTAGCCAATGCGCCTGAGAAATGGGGAAAGTTGGGAGGAGCTGAATGCTGCTGTGTCGTGACCATGGCACTCCCACTGTCTGGCATAGCTCATATTATTATGATGCTATTATAATATTAAAAATGATGATACTATAAGCAGGCCTCTTTTCCTTCCAGGGAAGAAGGTTTTATTCAGGTGCTCCAGTATTACAGTACTACTAATATAAACATCTAAATTAGGTGGGATTAGCATCTTGTTTTTCAAAGATTACCGGCATATGATTTAGGAACAGAATGATTAAGATTTGCGATGAAAAATTCAGTTAAAAGACAGACATGAAAAATCCCTCCTTCAAGTATCATGCCTTACACTGAAGTGGCAGTGACTTGGAGCAAGAGCTTCTGACCTCCAGGACCATGTGTCACAGAAATCTTCCATCCCGAGCGCTGCTGCTCCCAAAGTAATTTCTCCAAAGAGTGAAGAACTCAATGCAGTATCAGGTAGGCAAGACTTAGAGCTGCTAAGATTCTTGATAAGGATAGTATTACTTTTGGCAAACCTAAAACAAAATATCGATGAACCCAACTGATGCTTGAAGCTAAATATAGTTCACGTTAAATTTTAAAGCTTTGAATTACATGAAGAACTTCACAAGTTCTAGTTCAATCGACAGTAATTGCAATTTGCCTTCAGCTACTGTGTCTCTGTGTTATTTTTCCTTGTTGGTGTGGGAGATATAACAAATGTGTGAATGACATTTCAGCCTGGTAATTGGGCCATTTATAGTTCCTTGTTAGTTCTTGCTGGATAAGGGCTGTGGTGCTGATTTTACATAAGGATCAAGCACCTCATTAAAACCCCAGCGCTGAAAGCATGCCTGCGATACCTGACTGCAAGACAAGTGTTGCCATGTAATACAAGAAAAATAAGTGACTTTGCGCTTGCCATTTTCATTAAAAGATGACATTTTCGACAACTAAGGCAATCCCTCAGTCTTTTTCTATATTGACGTCTCCTTTAGGGAAGGCTTTATTGGTTCAAGTGGTGTTACCCCCTCCTTGTCCTGGCTTTGTTTTTGCAGGAGCTGAGCCAGGGTGATGGGCTCCCTGGCTCCCAGCCCCGCTCCTCGCTGTTTGCTGGGGACAAGGCTGGTGCAAGGGGCCAGGAGATGTCGAGAGCTCCTCTGTGCAAATCCCTGACTGCATCTCAATCAGCCCGGGTCTGCACATTGACACAGAGTTTGCACAGTGCATCGTCTTCCTTGGGATTTTTTCAGCATCTGCTATGGTATGAGTTATTCCTCTTTTTGTGTCACCTACCTCCATAGGTAAGTAAGCCAGGACAGAGAACTGCAGTCCTCTTTTCCTCCCCATCTGTTTTTGGACAATTTGCACCCCAAAGGCTGTGGAGAAGCTCTGGATGTTGCTGTAGGGTAAGCTTTTTATTGTCTGTGGCAATACCAGAGATAGTGGGGGTTAGTGGATTCCCTGGTATAGCTGGTGTGAATTAATTATAAGTGGTTGTAGGAAGAAGACAATTGCTCTCAGTAGAGGAAAAAAAACCAAACCCAACAGATATTTTCAGACACAAAACTTTTACCAGGGGCACAGAGTTGTTGTTTTTCCAGCTATGATACCAGCTGGTTTAATAAAAGGTATTGCCTCTCCCCGTGAAAACCTTGTTTCCTTGTTTCTCTTATATTGTAAGACCATCACAGCTATTACAATGCTACTATCATAATATTAGCAGGAGAATGTTAGCAGTATCTATTCAGCTGCAAGTCATTCCCTGATACCATCAGGGAATATGAATTTTTTTACTTCGATATATAAAAGCAAGATGCTCAAGTTATCAATACAGTTTTTGTAGAAGAAGATATTTCCCCACAACTCTGTACTGAAGGTTTGTATCATAGTTTTACGTTTGGTTTTGGCTGCATTGTTTCACTGTGGTGCCTGCTGGAATTTTTCAGTAGCAAAATGGGAAGAATTCAGTGAACACATGGGAGAAAAAGTCTGTCTAGACTTGTCAAGATTGTCACTTAGGAAAAAACCTATGAGAAATACAGGTTGCATTTAGCACTACGCTAGCAGTGACTTGGAACTCTTTTTATTATTAAATTCATGGTGTTCACAGTGCTCAAAAGTGAGTGCAAAATGTGCCTGACTTCTCTAATGGGTTTTGGAATCAGAAAAATATGTAAATGCCTGAAGATCTTTCCAGTGATGTTGTCATCATCCATCTGCGTTACTTTTTTGCCTTAAACTAGAAGATTCCTTCATGGTGAATAAGATGCTTAAAGGAGAGACTTCTATTGCCTCTTTTATTGATTATTAATGAAATCACAGTGCTCTCAGTCTGTTAAAACTGCAGCCCTAAAATAAGGCTTGGCAGTGATAATTAATTCTCTTAAATCATAAATACATTAAGAAAGGGAGATTTTTCTGGAATATTTTATGTTTTGTGAAAATTGTGTAATAATCATTGCCTGATTTGCTGGGAATTTGGAGAAGTGCTTGAAGCTTCTTAGGAGAATCAAGCATATTCCATGTTTCTTGAATTTCCAGTCATGGGGTCAGGAGGAGTAGCTGAAAAAAAACAACAGATAATGATGAAAAGTGTGACTACCCTGAAGACTCTTTAATAAAAGAACACTATAGAAAGAAAAAAGAAAAGAAAAAGGAAAGAAAAAAGAGTGGACATTACATCGGTTACCACCTCTTTTGTAAGAATCTTATTGCAGAGCTTTTGACAAAGATTGCAAATTTCCTAGTGGATCTGTGCTTAACCAGGCATGTATCCTTAGAGAGACAAGGCTAAGATGTCTTATGCCCCAGAGTGTCTTGTCCTGATGTTACAGAGAAAACCGAAGTTGGTTGAAATGGGATAGAATAATTTCCTGTAAAGATACAGGACCTATGCTTGATATAGTAAACTATTCTAAGTAAACAATTTTAGAATTGGTCAAAGCTGATTTTTCAACTAAGTCCTGTGGGATCAAAGAAAATAATGAAAACAATTATTCAAGAGTTATTGGAGGAAGTGTTTTGGAACAGCCAAATAGGTTAAACTTTAAAAATTTAAATTGCAAATGGAATGGCATTGTTTCTTAACATTTATCAAGATTAACTGTCACCTCCTTTCTGGTTGCACAATCCCACCTCAAGTGGACAGAAGTGTATGGTAGAGCAGCTGATGGAATTTTGTCTTACATCATCTTCTGATTATTCCATAAAAGCATTACAAGACACATCTGAAAGTAACTCTTCGGCAGAGCTTTGGTCCACTCAACCTCTTCCAAACCAGTGAAAAAAAAGCAGCTAATAAAGGAGGGTGGTTTGGGTCCCAGCATCTCTGCTGCTGCGGGGCCGGGGCTGGGAGGGGACCGACCCCGCTCTCGCCTTATCCCCAGGGACTTGCACTCACCTGGGGTCACCGCATATCCCACAACACGAGACGGCACCTCTGCCAGGCACTGGCTGATAGAAATCCTCATTCCCTTCCTTTTTTGTCATTTCCCCAGTGTTTCCGTGGAATTACCGTGCCAGCAGGATCAGGTCATGGCTGTTAATATGCTGCAACACGTGCAGTTGGGTTCTCATTTTTACTGAGCTTGATGGCTGTGTGTCCTTTGTCTGGGCAGAAATTACTGCATATTGTAAAAGTTTCCATTTTATTTTTTTTGCGTTTCTTGTGCTACACCTTTAAGTTTTTGAGGGTTTGAAAAGGAGCCGAAATGCTGTTTCAGGTCAGTTCATTCTTATTTGAACAAAGAAAGACTTCCAGCTTTAAGCATGTCTTCTTAAATTCAGTTCTCACAAAGGCTTTGCATGGAGTGATCACCAAAGCAGGTATTGTCTCTTTTTAAGTATCTTTGTAGGGATATTTCTTTCTAGTTTTGGCAAGGAAATTGCTTAAGAATTGCCAGATAATGACTGCCTGAAGAATATTAATGGTTTTTTAGCTTTTTGACTCTGTAGTCAATTGAAGGACGATCAAAATGACACAAAAATATCATTTTCAGAGGTATCATTTTTAAAAGTTTTGTAATTTTGATTGCAGCAAAACACAAAACATCTGAAAATAGACACATCAGAAGAATGTATCATCTGGGGGCTGTTAAGAAACGTATGTAAGTTTTCACCTTTAAGCAGGCAGATGGATTTAGCAGTAAGAAACTTTTTCTACAAAACATTTCTCAGCAGTAAATGTTCTTAACATGTGAGGAATTAAGAGTTTAGAACGCTTATAAAAAGGATTAATTTTGCTAAGAACTTTTGAAGCCCACACAAAGGCTTCTAGAAATGAGATCTTTTCCTGCAAATGAGGATGAGGAAAGAGCCGTGGATGTGCCATTTTGGGGGTTTGCTGTTCCCGTGCTGTTGGAGCAGGAAGGGCAGCTCAAGCTCCCTCCCAAAAGCTGCTGGTGGCCGTGCCGTGGCAGGTTAGAAGACACTGAGATAAGACCAGGGTACCTGAGGAGCTGCAAAAGACCATCTGCTTTGTACAGCATAGTTGAGACTCCCAGAGTCTGATTTTTCATGATGCACAACGGAATAATAAAATATGTGAATCAGAGACTCACCTCACTGTGCAACTTCAGCTTTACATCTGCTCTTCTCTGAGAGAGCAACATCATCATTAGCCTACTTGGCCAGGGGTGGAAGCTCAGCATGTCTCACACAGTGCTATTTAGATTTTACACTTAAGAGGAACTTAAGCAGGTTTTGTCTGTGATTTTTTTTTCTTTCTTTTTTTTTTTTTTTTGGGGTTTTTTTTTCCAACCATCTCTCTCAAAGCTTTCACCATTCCCACCCAGTAGACCAAGTCTGTCAAATGAAGAATGATTTTACAGATCCGTTTTGCACCCAAACCCAATGGAAAGACCACGTGCCCTCTTCATCTAGGGGGTAGACATAAAAGCCAAACAAGACCAGTCCCCAAAGCCATACCTAGTTCTTTCTCTCTTTGACTTTCAGATGAGGAGCTCCACCTGTGTGTCTCCTGCCAGCTCTCACAGACATCATCTTCGTCTTCTCCCATCTCCTCTCCCTCAAAACCACCTCCCAGGATTTCTGACTATGCCCACACCATATTAGAAGTCCCAGACTGATGGTGGGTAACTGCCCAGGCCAGGCTCTGGTCTTTTCCCACCTTTTCTCTCCTCTCCTTTCCCTCTTCTCATCACTAGCGCTGGATGGGTCTAATCACCCCCTGATCTCTCCCCGTCTCTTTCTGTCCCAGGCCAGGGCACTTCTGGTGGCCCTCCAGGGTAAAGAGGAGAGAAAGCAGAAGGAAATGGAGGTGCTTAAAGCCCATCTCACACTACAAGGAGACAGGTAAAGAGCCTATCCCCTCGCTTTATTTTTACAGTTCTCATCTTTTAAAGGTCACCTTGAGCTTTGTCTGGATAACTGTGAGCCTTTCCAGAAAGCAGGGTAGAATTTTGCATCTCAACTGTCAAAGATTTATGGCTTTGCTGTGTTTGCACAGTCTTTTATAACTTGGAGTTTATTAAGTTACTATCAAATGTAGTATTCCAAGAGTAGCATGTTGCAATAATTGTTTTGCATATGTAACACATATAATGCTTTTCTTAATGGAATTTTTACAAAGATATGTAAAGTTAAATATGCTTGTAGATAATCACAATCTCCTTGTGTTTTCGTTAAAGATTGTTATCATTTAATTTAAGTACATAGGGTTCTTTTTCTAAAACAAAACAAGATTTTCTAATTGATAAAAGGGATATATACATCTGTGCATTCTCTACATTTTACAATATCTTTCTGCAATAGTCTTCAAACTCAAGTAGTTATTATAATCAAATATATAAAAAAAAGTACTATAGATGTTGTCTGAGTCATGCAGACTGCGATATAATAAGTTATTCAGGTTTCCAACCCTACTAAACTATAGTTCTCTGAGAACCAAATCCTTCAGGTTCCCTTTAAAATTTCTGGCCTTAAAACTTAGAATGACTTTTTGTCAGAGCAAAGTTAATGTTTCATCTTTTCTAGGTTATTAAGTTTTAGTCTTACACTACCAGTAAGAACAGTGATAGGTACATAGAGAGGGCAATTGACTGTCTCAAAAGGTTAACCGTCTTCTGGCTGAAAATGAGTACGATTACTCACCAAAAAGCAAATTACTAAAACCCTCATCTGAGGAGTTTTCAAATGCAACAGGAACGGGCACTTCAGCTGAGGAAGGATGGAATTTATAGAAAGAAATAAAAAATATCTCAAGAAAGGAAAGATTAAAATGATTCATAGTAGTGTTCCAAAACAAATGTAGATTATTTTGGCTTTGGGAAGAGAATACACCATTTACTGTCCTTTCTGAACTTGGCTGCCTTGAAGTTGTATTAATTTGTTTAGCTGCATGGCAGAAGGTCGGGGAATGAGGGAAGGACGCAGGTCACTGTATGGATCAGTTCATCCCTGTTTGCAGTATCACGAGAAAAGATTATTTACCAAATTGAACAGAGCATTAGATATTGTTCTTTTCGGGCCAAACCTGGCTCTGTTAAAACCATTGAAAGGTTTGCTATGTAATTCCATGAAAGCAGTATCAGGACATAACTGCATGGGACTGTGTGGGAGTAAGAGATGCAGAAACTGCTGACTAACTCTGGTGAGCTGCGAGCATCGGTGCATGGGAACTGGCACTGCAGAGAGCTGCAGCCATGCTCCTGCATCGCCAGAAATGCTGGAGCACTGACTGGTTTTAAACCAGTGCAAAAATTATATATATTAAGTAGAAAAATTAGTAGAGAGTTTGATTTTTTTTTTCTTTTTCTCTCTTTCATTTCTTTCTTCCTGTTAAAGAGGAGTTCAGCGTTTCATTCTGCTCTAACAGGGCAGCCCAACCCCACCTGAACACAAGTGATGATAATTTCAGAAGTGGATGAGTTTTTCAGCTTTCTGGGATGAGCCAGCAATGGGGAGATGAGAAGGAAACTTTGAATAGCATAAAATAGTAACAAGGTGGAAACACAACATAATTTGGACAATCAAGAGTGTTTAAATCTACCTAATTTGGTAAGTCTTGTAGCATTTTCAAGTTATGATTTTTTTACCTTTTTGTCATTTTTTGATTGGAAAGAAAAATGGGGTCTTGTCCAAAACAAGATTTTCTTTCTAAAGTATTGAAATGAAATATTTTCAAAATATTCTATTATTAGATTAAAAAAAAAAAAGCCAAAAGCCAGCTAATTAAGTTTGAGTAAAAATTAGAGGTCTTTTCTGCCCCAACCCCTGTGACTTTGTGCCCCCAAACCTCCCATACCCCATGTACGTACGAAAGCTTACTTTTCTTCCCTTTCTTTTCATTACACCCATGTTTTCTTTAGAGACATCTCATGTTTGTAATTGTGGGGACATTGCATAACACTGGCACCTGTCCTACAGCATTTGATTTTTATTGCTTAAAAGCAAAGAAACTGGAGAAAATAATTCAGGTAGCTCTTCTGTCTTTTTGCCAGACAAAGGCAGATGACCCCAAAATATTTGTAAGTCATGGTAGTTGCTGGCCCTACTCAGTAGTAACATTTTCTGGGTATGCCACTCAACACCCTCATGTGTAGAAATGCCAAGCACTTGCAGATGCAGCTGATGGCAACAGGAGGGGTGCGCTGCTCGTACCTAATGATGTCACTTAATGCTGAGCACTCTAAAAAATTCAGATCCCAGAGGTCCCAGTCTGGACATCCAAAATTAGCAGACTGTTTTGACCTTCATCTGTTTGTACTTCAGTTTCCTACAATAAAATTAGCAGGTTACCATCCTGTCATTGTGGTGTCCATGTGAAGATCAAATGGTCACTCCACACAACACGGGCGAAATAATGAATGTGGTTTGAAAGTCAGCGAGGAGTTTAGCAGGTCTGTCCTCAGCACAACGTTTAAACAGTGCCGGTAAATGTGATACAACCACATAATTAACAGTGCGGCTGAAATAAAATATTGACTAGCTGTACTCATTAAAGGAGCCCTGGTTGATCCATGCACCAAACAAGTCAAGGGTCCTCCGGAAATAATAGCATGTCACGGTGTAATTACAGGTCGCATCAATATAGCGCACAAGAGAGCAAAAAAGAAGGTTGCCTGGACAACCTGGCTTATGAATGCTTGACGTTGCAATATTAATGACAAATGTTAATAAATTATTAACATTTATATTTTGTGTGTGGTAGGTATGAAATGTAACCGAAAGCTTATCTAACCTTTCTGTCAGGTGCGGTTTGGCAAGATGCAGAGCTGGTTCAATAGCTCAGACACACGCAAGTACCATTCACCCAGGCTTTCCTGGGACCCTGAACTACCTCACCTGAGCTCCTACTAGGAACAGTTTTTCTCCAACCATGGAAAACAAGCTGAGGGTTTTAAATGAAAGGAAACTTTGCTGGGGGGAGAGGAAATCCAGAGAAATGGTAAGGCTGGAAAAAAAAAAACCTGAATAAGAAGTTGAATGCAGATAAACCTACCCTGCCCTCAGGGATTTGGGTACCGATCCTGAATGCTGCGTTCCTCCTCATCAGGGGCTGTGAAAGCAGCCCCTTATAAGTTACTGCCCCTTGTTCCCTCAGTCTTGTAGTTCATAAAATTGCCAGTAATGGCTTATAGAGAGTCAAGACAATTAAATGCTAATATCATTAAAAAATAGAAGATTATGTCAGGATATTGAAGGAGAGTAGGATATGTGGCTTCATTTCGTAAAAGTGTGCTACCGCTCTGTGGGTTGTTGTCCAGAAATGCATTTTGCAGGGCTAGACCATTTCCTCAGCCAGAAAACTAAGGAGAGAAATTTTCTTCAAATTCCCCATAAATGCAAGTGCAACAGACAACCATGTGTTTTGTAGTGACACAGATCTCATGATCTGGAGGCCAGATAACTGCATCACTTACAAAGCTCCATGCCCTGTCAGAGAGGATGCGTCGTGACAACAGTGGGTAACATCAGCGATTTGGACAAGCCACTGTGGAGCAAGCTACTGGGCTCCAAGAGGTAGGGAACTGCTCATCCAGCTGGCTAGCATGGAATTAAAAGGGTCTGTCATGGTTTAACCCCAGCCAGCAACTAAGCACCACGCAGCCACTCACTCACTCTCCCCCCACCAGTGGGATGGGGGAGGGAATCGGAAAAAAAAAGGTAAAATTCATGGGTTGAGATAAGAACAGTTTGATAGAATAGAAAAGAAGAAACTAATAATGATAATAGTAACACTAATAAAATGACAATAGTAATAATAAAAGGATTGGAATATGCAAGTGATACACAATGCAATCACCTGCCAATCGATGCCCAGTTAGTGTCTGAGCAGCAATCCTCCCCCAGGCCAACTCCCCCCAGTTTATATACTGGGCATGACATCCCATGGTCTGGAATGCCCCGTTGGCCAGTTTGGGTCAGCTGCCCTGGCTGTGTCCCCTCCCAACTTCTTGTGCCCCTCCAGCCTTCTCGCTGGCTGGGCATCAGAAGCTGAAAAACCCTTGACTTAGTCTAAACACTGCTTAGCAACAACGGAAAACATCAGTGTGTTATCAACATTCTTCTTGTACTAAATCCAAGACATAACACTATGCCAGCTACTAGGCAGACAATTAACTCTATCCCAGCTGAAACCAGGACAGGGCCTAAGATCAGTTTTCATACTGAAAACTGTGTTTTCCAGTGAGCCGTAAATAACTGAAGTTAAACATATTCTAGTACTCCACTGGCAGCAGAGAAAGTTTGCTGGTTTTTCTCCATGGAAAATATGCTTCAAAGGTTGCACTGAGAAAAGGCACAGGCTCTTAGTTTTCAAACAAAAGCCTGAGTTTTTTGTGCTCTTTTCTTAAGCAACAATTGACTGCTGGTACAATCTCCATGGATTTTTTTGCTGAATTTAATTGATTTCACTTATTTAGGCATAAACCATGGCAGTTAGTTCTGGTGTAGACCTGCCAGCTTCAGTTCCCTTCCTCTGACACATATGCAGCCTATTCTGTCCACCAGAGCCAGTGGGGGTATCATCTGGATGACCAAAAGTTGCAGCTGATCTGGAGCTATGCCTTTATATCTTCTGGCTTTTAATAACAAAACAGTTATGACTTTATCCTTTCTTTTTCCTTTCTATTTTTGATAGTTCTTAACTGACCCACAGCATTTCATATGAAGTGCAAGCTTTTTCCTAAAGCTTTTCTGAGCATATGTCGTGTTGTTTCCTAAACTCGTTAACAGCGCCATCTGTTTCCCAATCTTCATTTTCAAACATCATAAGATATTCAGGAATAGTAAAAGGTCATTTAGGCCTTGCAGCTTTGTTCTTTCTATCTCTGAGAGTTTTGTACCCAGCCATTTTAGACTGTCTGGTCTCTAGGGCAATATATTTTAATAAGCCTCTAATGCAGAACTTAATTATCTGAATCTGAAAATCCAAGCTCCTAAGCATCCTTTTCCTCCTCTTCTTCAGAGAGCCTCAAAAATACAGAGAAGTATATAGTTTTCTTAATTACAGTTTGCTGTCTTTCGGCCATTAGCTGAAATTCAGTAATGTGTTTAGAGGCAAGCAATATGGTTTACGTGACCAGTATTAATTATTGCCCGGTGGTTGCTGCCTGCTCAGCACCGCACCCTGGGGTTTTTTGCTGGTGGGATGTGACCGCCCTCTCCTGCCTGGGGCTCTGGAGTGACCAGGGTCGGACCAGAGGCCTCTATGTACAGGGACATCTCAGAATATAAAACATAAAACTGACTGTGCTGGGCTAGGCTATAAAGCCATCCAGTTCAGTATGTGCTCTGTGGCAGTGCCTATTAGCAAATGCCGAAGGAATTCGGGTACACCTGTAGTTTGGCACTTCTGCTCTCACCCTCGCACCTTAGCGGAACCGAAGGCTGTATCTGCATCTTATGTTGATTAGCCCCAGAAGTGTGTTTCTTTCCTGGATTAGTTTAATTGCTTTTGAACCCTTTTATGATTTTAGCTTCCGTAACACCCTATAATAATCAGTTCCACAGGTTAATCATGAATGTGTGAAAAAAATGCTGCCCTTTGCCTGTTCTTAAATTACATTAATTAATTTAGTGCACTATCCCAAACTCTTCTGTGGTAAAAAATAGCAAATAATCACTCCCTATTAACTTTTTCTATGTTGTTCATAACTTTCCACTGTGACATCCCACCTCAGCCATCTCTTTCCCAAACAGATTACATACCTGTCATGGTTTAACCCCAGCTGGCAACCAAGCCCCATGCAACCGCTCGCTCACCTCCCTCACATGGTGGGATGGGGGAGAAAATTGGAAGGGTAAAAGTGAGAAAACTCATGGGCTGAGATAAAGACAGTTTAATAGGGAAAGCAAAAGCCGTGCACACAAGCAAAGCAAACCAAGGAATTCATTCAGCAGTTCCCATGGGCAGGCAGGTGTTCAGCCATCTCCAGGACAGCAGGGCTCCAGCACGCCTGGCGGTGACTTGGGAAGACAAACGCCATCGCTCCCAATGTCCCCCCTTCCTCCTTCTTCCCCCAGCTTTATGTGCTGAGCATGATGTCTTTATGGTCTGGGATATCCCTTGGGTCAGTTGGGGTCAGCTGTCCCGGCTGTGTCCCCTCCCAACTCCTTGTGCCCCCCCAGCCTCCTCACTGGTGGGGTGGGGGGAGAAGCAGGAAAGCCCTTGGCTCTGGGTAAGCACTGCTCAGCGAAAACGTCCCTGAATTATCAACACTGTTTCCAGCACAGATCCAAAACATAGCCCCACACTAGCTACTATGAAGAAAATTAACTCTATCCCAGCCAAAACCAGCACAATACCAACCTATTTAATCTCTCCCCACATGGAGGCTGCTCCCTGTATCTAACAGTCTTTACCTTTCTTCTATACGCTGTTCCTAGCACTACTATGTATCTCACATTAAATAACTACCTACTCGGTTTCTAGTCTGAGTCGTATCAGTTGAATTGTATAAAGTCAACTCCATGTAATACATGTAAGAAAAACTCTTCTAAAATCATGCTTTGATGTTACTTCAGATATAACTTTAGACTAGAGATCAAACTAAAGCACTAAACAGGGTCCCAGTGTGAATACATACATTTCCATGGAGCGGTACTTAGGTTTCTTTTACAGAAGACAGTTCCACAAATCCTGTTTCAAATAAATCTGAGACATGCAAGGTGCGAGTGAAACGAGAGCAGGACCCTTGGATTCTCTGTTTGTTCCCTTTATATGAGAAATATAGTCCTTTCCCTCGTTCATTCCTCATTATTATGGGTTAAGCAACGGGCCTTGCTGTTGCAAGAGCAGGAAACCCCAGATCTGCCCAATCAGGAGCAAGTTACAGGATCGTCCATGGAGCAGGAAGGGGGAGTGACTCCTAAATTGCTTTTACAGAAACTAATTTTTCAGGAAGGCTTCTGAGGATTTGTACTAATTATATTTGAAACATTTACTTACGCTTAATGATAGTTCAGAATCTGATCTTATAAACCAATCATCCCTTGGCACCCAGATTTTAATTTAAAGTGGGTTATACCTCTTATGCAGCCCACTGAGAAGATGCTCTCAGGCTGTTCCTCTGGTACACTGGTAGCTCGTTGAGGAACACAGCGAGGAATGCTGTTCACAGGCACAAGTGGTGTGCTTGCAGACCAAACTCAGAAAATTGGTGGGTTTTGTTAGGGTGTGTGGTTAAAAGCTCAGCCCCACATGCACCTGAAGGGGCCCAGGGTAGAACGGCACAAGCCGTATTGCGGGATGTTGAGGGATGGAACTGAAGGTGGGGAAAATCATGAGTCAGGGCTGGCTCTGGAGACCAGAACATCTGTGGGATGGCTGCTGAAGGGACAGGGATCCACACTGGCTGCGGGGAAGTTCATAAGGTCTGGAGGTTGGCTGAGAGACCCACTTGTGTGTGTGTGTTTGTGTTTGTGTGTGTGGGTGTGGGTGTGGGTGTGAGGCAGCATGAGATGGGACCATCTGGGGCTAGCTACTGGGTAGACGAGGTGTCCAAGTCCAGCTAGTGGAGAGTTCCACACCGCATACGTTTATGTACTTCCCATGAGCGGACCTTCACCCAGATCAGCCGGAGAGGGAGATGGGATGAGGCCATTGGTACCATCTTTGTCAACCTGTATATTTTTGTTGTTTGTGATGTGTCTGTTGGGAATACATGCCCAGCCTCACTGCTGGTTGGGTCTCAGCGCGTGGAGTTGCAACAGCCTCACCCCCACTGGGCTACTGGATTGGGAAACTTGTAAGATTGTTAAAGGCGAATTAGGAAAAATAGCTTGTAAACAGAAAATTGCTAATTGGCCCAATGAGTATTCCTTTCTTCTGTGTGTGTATTCTGCTTTTAGCTGTTGGAATTTGCTTGGTTAAATCAAAGCATCTAGCTAATGCAGGTTCTTCAAGAGAGTGCTGATGGCTCAGGCTTCAGGTTTCTGGTACATTTATTCAAGATTAAAGGAAATTCAGTCATTTACTGAAGATGCATTAGAAGTTAGGTCAGGTCTACTGAATTCGTACAGCTTTGATGGAATTGTCTGTGATGTATCAGTTGGCCCAGATACCAAAAATATTTTTAAAATTCAAGCACTGAGTTTTTCTTTGGCTCTGTTTCTTATAATCTACAGCTGCACATCTAAATGTACAAACCAATATCTCCCCTAACCTCTCTCTGCATGTTCCCAGCTAACCTGCTTTAGGGGAATGATCAGGCTTGCTGTGATTATGTCAGATATGATAAGTAAATTACAGGCTACATGTTACCTTTTATTTTTACCAAATAAGAACCTACAACTGAGTGGTAATTACCACGCTATCTCTACATTTTTGCTGCCTTAAAGGTGGTTAAATAATACGTTGTATTTTCTTGTGAATAATAATAACATACTATACAATATTGGTCCTTCACCTTAAGATCTGTCTCATGGGAATCACTAGCCAAAGTCATACTTTATGGTGAAGGTCTGGCTGGGTGGGACACCAGCCACCGGTGCTGAGTTCTGTGCTGAGAAAATTACTCTGAAAATGTAAATGTGAAAGAAGATGCATTTCAGATAATCTTAGAAAATGAAGGAGGAATAAACAAGCCAGCTGGGACTCAGTGGCATTTTCTGATTTGTGTAGGTCCTGTTCCCCTCTTGTTACCAGCATGTGTGCAAACAGTGGCCATGCATTTTGTACTGATTAGCCTGACGGTTTGAAAGATTAGCTTGGTTTGACATGTAACAGTGAATGCAATTAGGAAAATAGGACCATATGTTATAAGGACCTTAGCTGGATAATGAGAATGGAGAGAGATGAAAAGTGTGTTCCGAAGTCTCAGTGAAGTGATACGTTTAGCAAACAGAGGCTGTCAAATCTCAACTGACTAGATGGAAGGGCTGTTGCATGTAGTTATTACTGCAGAGGATTTACGGAACATAATGAGTAAATGGCAGATAATTTCACAAAGCAAAGACAAATAAGTTAACAAAGACAAAGTCATCAAGAGTCTACTTGAACTGAAAACAACATTGTCACGGGCACTAATTCTCTTTAGCTACAACATCTAAAATTACAAATAACACATTTAAAGAGAGAGACAACCCGCAAGATGATGATACTTTATAAGTTGTTTTGAAAATGACGATCAAACTGATCTGAACGTTGCACACCAATTTTTCTACGGTGGGTGAATTTTTTCTTATTCAAGATATGTGGTTCCTGCTTATCAGACACACTGAGAAGGCTTCTTCGCTTTTCTTTTTCTTGACAACTCTTTTTGAAAAGTGCAAAAGCTGCAAAGAAACCCAGCAGCAACCTGGTCAGGTATGGTTAGAAAAACTTGTCCTTAGAATCAGTATGAACTCAAACGTTTTTGCCCTTGTCTTTATCTATAAAATCAGTCAGTACTACCTTGTCATTTAGTACCATGCCTCTTTCCCCAAAATCAAGGGCGGTAGGCGTAGGTACATGCCTATGTGAGTTGTTGCACTTTTTGTAAAGCTCTGGTCATACTTTCTGCTCTTCGCAGACACTGTTGGTTGAGCTTCACATCTTGTCTGTTTTACTGCACCCCTAATGAGGTGCCCATCACCATCCTGCATCTGTGCAGCTAGTTGGTCATGGTTAAACTTGAAATTTGTTCCATTAAATGGTACCTTTATTTTTCTTTCCTGATCAACTCCACAATTCATAATTTTGATTTTTTTTGTTTGTTTTTTGTTTTTTTTTTTCATGTTCCAGTGTGCTTGCAGTTCCCTTCTGCTTCAAGTTAAGTGTAGATTTTATAAATCTGTGCTCTGACCTTCGCCGGTCACTGATGAGACATGGATTTGCAGGAAGCTGAGGCTGCAGCAGCTCTCTCAGGAGCTGCTTGCCAGGTCCTCACCTTCTGACACTCCGGCCCCTCCTGCCTTCTTTCTCAGTAGGGGTTTGCTGACAGTTTTTCGCTGACCACCCTAGCAAGCTCATCTAAGCCGTGTTAGCATAAGAAAATTTCCTGGAAGTAGCACAAGTCTCTTGTGATAGAAAAAAAAATAATTGACACAATTCTCAATGAAGAATCTTGTCACGATAGTGTCACAATTCTTGATGAACTTGTGTTGGCTGTTACCCATTTCCCTACTATCTTCTGGGTATTTGCGATTAGTTAATTTAACTATTTGTTGCAATATTTTTCTGGTAAGAGAGGTTAAATTGACTGGTTTGTAAATCTGTGGCTCTTCTTTTGTTGTTTGGCTGGGATTTTTTTGTTTGTTTGGTTGGTTTTTTTCCCCAAGCATTTTGGGTTTTGTATGTTTTAAAAATCTTTGACATTTTTCCAGTCTTCCTTTTCCTCACCCACTTTCAATGCATTCTAGCTGACAGACTCAAAGTCAGACAGAGCCACTCATCATAAAAGATTACATTGTAAAACATTGTCTAAAAGTGCACAGTATATTTACAAACATTCCTCAAAATCTACATGCTTCATTTTTCAAAACATCAACAAAAAACCCTGTGGGAGCAGAGAAACTCAAACACTGACAAAACAGATGAAACCCACAGAAAATACTGTGGTGTGTTACAGTATTAACCTGGTGGTCTTACCAAAGGTTATCAAACATTTTAAGGAGACATTTTCCCTACTCTGGTGATTGTACTTTTTTTCCTGTGATGCTCTCATTCCTCTTACGCACAGAGAAGAAAGGATTTTTTCTAATCTTTGCCTAATTAAAAACAACAACAAAAAATCTCTAATAAAATAATGACTACTACTTGGGGCCATCAGCGCTCCCAGCTAGTCATTAATCCCAAGGAAATGAGCCAGGCTTGATTGTTATTACTAAAATATATTGCTAATGTAATTTAGAGCTTCCTAGAAACAGATTTCTTGAATATATTCTAGTCCTCCTGGTCCGCCTAAGAAACTGTGCATGAATTTATCTATATACAAATTAAAATATGATTGCAATAAAGAAATTTAGGATGTTACTCAGAAAAGTAAGATAGTTCAGAATTTAAAACAGCAATGGAAATGACAAAATTAATTTCAACATCTTTGTATCAAGTTTGAGTGCCTTTCTGGAAGACAGGTGTTCGGTACACGTTACGGAAGGTCAGATACGTCGAACCAGAGTCCCTTCTGGTCTCAGAGAGAGAAAAAAAAAAAAGCAAGCAGTCGTTAGGGAGCAGTTGTGTGTGCAAAAAAGACTGCAACACAATCAGTGTGAAGGGTGCAATTGTTTTGGCAACATTTGGAAGGAGAAGAAGGAAAGCAGAAAAAACAAGCGTGAGGTGATTCAGAGATGACTAAGAGATGACTAACATGGAAATATTATCCCAAGGATTGAAAAGGCACTTTTTTATAAACGCCTGCATGTAGGAGGCATTTTGCTTCATTTGGGGGGGACAAACCATGCAACCAGGTGCGATGTTATCTCAGGTGACGACCTTGCTGGGATGAAGACGTGTCGGGATGACAAGACCGCTCGCACCAGCACAGCACTGGGGTACGGTCGATGTACAAACCTCCCCGCAAAGCTGCTCGCTCCTGCTCATTTGGTCTCGCAGGTTAATTAGCACCCTTGGCTTGGCTCGAAGGGCAGTTGGGGCCATCACAAAGGGGTCGTTCCAACCAAAACTCATCACCAGAGGAGGGGGACAAATTGTATTTGACACCTGAAAGCACCACATCGAAGCCTTCTGTCTGTGTTACGCCCGGCTTACAGCCAAGTTTTCTTCGTGTGTCTGAAAGTTTGTGATCAGTTCCTCTCTTTTTTTCGTCTTTTTTTTTCATTATGTGGATCTTAATTGCTAAACCATGTTAATGTAGGTGGCTAAAAAAAATCTAGTTATATAATGATATTGAGCATGGCTAATTACATAATTAATTTGAAATATTTATCCATTATTACTAAGAGATGCAGAAAGAAGTCCATCACAATCAATGAAATTTTTATATGTGAATGGCTATTGAACTTGAAGAGTTTAGTCTAAGATTAAATAAGCAATAATTAAAAAATTCATATATGCGAACAAATTCAGAAATTTCATCAGAGCTTTAGAGGTAGTGCAGCCTTCTAAATATCTTCCCATTTGCAAAGGATAATATGAATAGGGTTCTGGAAAGACAAGAACACCAAAACTGCCCCTTTGTAATAATGTGTACACCGATTCAACACTGAAGTATTTGAGACCTGATAAGTTCTTTAGTTTGAAACTCTGTAAAGAGAAAGGCAGCCAACACCAGCTCCAGTCTCAGTTTAAATGAGTAAAAAATTCAATGAGTAACTGAGACTGTAATATGCTGTAAAAATGACAGAAAAGATACAGTAAAGCATGATGTGGAAATGTTTTATTTCAGTCTTCTGAGTGGTTAGAAGATGCCTCTGTCTTCTTAGAGCTTTATCTTGTCAAGCTGGAAATAGGTCTAAAGAGATCAGGATTTAACAGATGGGTTGTGAAATGGATGATGTAGGTACTGTACCTCTGGTGGACTCTTATGCCCTTTCTTTCATGATTGTCACCTCCTAAATGTGTGTGACAGCAGTAACCCTGAATTTGGCCTGTGTTTTACAGCTGGAAGTGTGGTGCTAAGAACAAGCTTCACAGCTTGGTAGAAACCCTGACCTCGCTGTCATCCATGGTTTTGTGCTCAGTGACTTCACCAGCTTTCAGTCTTAGATTAAAAAAAAAAAAAAAAAAAAAAAAGGCAAATGACTGAAAACCTCTCAAAACTCCTTTTGGTCTCTGGACAGTAATTTCCAATGCATGGTTTATGTACTCAAGACGTGCCCCAGTGTCTTTCTTATACTGGCAGCCCAGTACTGGGGGGCTCTGCCTGGTTCAGCGCCAACCCCCTGGGTGCAATGCTGAGATTTCAGTGCCCACGCTGGGCCAGCAACACAGCACGACTGTCCCACAGGACTCCCCAGACCCCTATGCTGTCCAGGTTAACCAGGATAAAGGTATGTCCTCCCTCTGGTTAGCTTCTAAAGTTGCATTTTTATATCAGCAATATGTTTACACTGGCATAATTGCCTCCATAAACAAGAGTGCTGTGTCGACAAGGTCCAAGGATTCCCACAAAAATTGGCTTTGCTGTATCCTTGATGCATTTCATATGCTGTAGTTCTTTTATTATTTTCCTTCTCTCTGAAATGATAGCTTTCGGGTTGTTATGATACATATTTGATGATGGTGGTTGATTAGTTTGAACTTCTGTCGCTGACGTTCCCATGGATGTGCAATGGAGCTGATGCCTCCCCTGCGCTCTCCCTCCGGCAAACAGCAAGGTTATTTGACTACCAAGTCACCAAATGATGAATGTAAAGTGTCAGCCAGGAAAAGCTTAATATTACAACAGGAAGACTGTGAATATAAGATCACATCACGGTTACCTTAGGTTGAATGGAACAGGCTGACCGGTGATTAGCTGTCAGGAAATAAGGAAAATACCCGTTTCTGTGCTAAAACCCAACTGCCTCTGAGTGGTCGTCCATGAGCAATGCACAAATTATCCTTGCTATGCTGTCTTCAATCAGCATTTCTCGTCTATTTTACAGAAGTAACTTTAAAAAGTGTTGCTGTAGCTGTGTTCTCAGTGCCCACGTGCACACAGAGGAAGGCAGCTCGCAGGGTGGGGAGCGGGCTGAGTAACCGTGCTGCCTCGGTGTGAACCCCCCTGCAGCAGGATTCCCACTTCACTCCTGGTTTTTGTGAGCCTCACTGCAAACGCCTGACCCAAACCATACTGAAATTAAAGGAAACTCTTCTATGGGCTTCACTTTGTCGCTGACCCTAACAAAAAAATGAAAAAGTTTGCCATTGAGGAAGGATGGGGTTTAGTTGGTGCATTATAGCGTGCTTCATTACATTTGGTTTATTTATTTTGTTGCTTTGAATATAAGGTTAGAAATGGGTAAGTCACATCGTCTGCAGGGCCCTGATGAAAAGAAAACACCTTAGAGAAATTTTGATTTGATGGACAGCATAATTGCTGGATGCTTCAGGCTACTGATGTACCCGGCACCTAGATCATATCCGAGATGGGGGATCTTTATACAGTGCAGTCCCATTTGTAATTAGTTAGTGACAGGGTATTGTTTTCTGCCTTTCTGGTATGTACAGAGTGATTTCTGCCTCGCTGATGACTGTAAACATTGTTCTAAGTACTATTTTATGATCCCTGTAGGAATAACAATGTAAACAGCGTAATTATGTTCACCTTTGAGGCATATCTAGAAACTTTGTTCTTCCAGAAGAGTGATAACAGAAATGAATACTACTGACAAGGTAAACAGAGAGACACCACAACCTGCTTGTTAGAGACAGCTAATGCTTGAGGGAACTACGCATTCAACACCATAAAAAATAGTGTTATATATTTATCTTGTGTACATGTTGAGGTTTATTCATAAATGTATATCTACATGGGAAAATATTAAAAGCAATACATTTTGAGATCTTTCTTCTTCTGAAGAAAGCATGAAGTCTTACTACTAGTAAACCATATTTCTGTAGACAGTTATTAGGAGTACCATAGATTGTATGCATATTTGTGTCTATTTTTACCCACACTTTTACACCACTGGCAGGGTTCCTCCAGGGTAGATCTGTATTTAGAAAACACACACTAGCTTCAAACTTCAACTTTTCTTTGTCTAAACAGAGTATAGCAAAGGATCCTGCTTTAGACTCTCAGGTGGTTAGCTCTTCACAGGGAGAAAACTTCAGGAATATTGCCTGTCCCTTGGTCTTCTCAGTGTAGCACAAATACATCCTTTTTTAACAGCTGCAGGCATTTTCAAGGGGTTTTGATACTTAAACACATAGATATGATTAGGGGTTACAGAGCATAATTTAACCAATTGCTTTAGATTTAGCTACCATAAAATAGTAAGATCTGGGGCGGGAGAGGGAAGAAAAATGTCTATATACAATTCTGAGAAAATTCTCTACAGCTTTCTCAGTTTCTATACCAAGACTGAACATTTTTTGAGTTCTGGCTGGAGAAACCGAAAGGCTTTTGGGTATTTGCACGTAACTTTTATTCCATCGCTCACACTCTCCCTCCTCCACAGCTCAGAGCTCAGCTGAACAGCAGACACCATACTGCAAAAGCAAGCTCCTTCCTCCAGCTCAAGCTTCCTGCAAGTTTGGTTTGGGTTTTTTTGGGTTTTTTTTTGAAGCTGCCTTTTTCTTCTCTGGCTTTTGGGAGAAGGGCTATCATCTGTCTTCCTTTTTACATGTGAGTCTGTTCCACTCTGCAAAGCCGAGTGCTTTGAAAAATAAATTGGGATGGATTGGCTTTTCAATGTTTTTCACCAAGGTATCATCCTGATTTGAATAGGAATCCTAATATCTTCATGACCCTCCATTATTATATTAATTGGGGTTAATTGCATTTGGGTGACATGTTCCTGTTGACAGACCTGAGAACAAATGCTGGATGCTAAACACACGGAGGCATTCATGATACAGTAGTTTCATAGCACTGAAGACAGTTTCATAACATAAGACAAATTCTACAAATAGATGCACCTGCTTATCTGCAGATGGAGAATATAAAGTGTGTTATTACTGCGGAACTTCTGAATGCAATTTATGTATTCGGCTTATTCATAAATTATATTCACAGTTTTAGAATAAACATCTTCAGTTTCCCACTGCAGAGAGAATTATTCTCAGCTTTTAAATACTGCTTTTCAGCAGATTAGTCCTGGTTGTAAGATATCATAAGGTAATAAAGGTACATTTTCCACCTAACTGCATTTGGGGATGGAAAATACCTAACGATAACAGTAACAACAATTCTTGGCATTACTATAGTAACTTTCATCCAAAGATCTCCAAATGCTTTCCAATAAGTAATTAATTAGGTCTCACAGCACCCTGGAGAGTTAATTACAAATTATCAAGCATAATCTCAAACTGTTTCCATTGAAACTATTCTTGTACTCTTTCCAGAGGAAAACAAAATATGCTGGCTGTAATACTATGACCTTTCTCTTCCCTACTTCATTTTGAAAACATAATTAGATGAGAATTCGAATGTATCCAGTTTTAGGGAAAGCTAATATAATTACTTCTTGACCATAAAACTCATTTACAATTTTCAGTTTCTTCAGTGAGATGATACTTTTTAATCTAGCTCTGCTTAATAAAACAACAACAACAACAAAAGAAAAACTGCTAAATATTCCAGTGGAATTCCAGGGAGATTTTAAACTGTGGACGTCCATCTGTTCTTCTGTCGCAAGGGTGTTTGGTTTTGAGGATGTTTGATCCAGGCTTTAGTTCCGACACGACAAGAAGAGGAGGACATGTCTGTACTGTCTTCAGACTGAGTGTTTCTCCTGGGATGCAGCAAGCTCTGCTAATCCAAATAGCGGAGTTTGGGCTTGAGAAGGTATTTGTCAGAGAGCATTGTGTCCCAGGGAATATCAGAAGAGAACAATAGTATTTAATCTCACGTTTTCAAAGTGGCCCAGAGCATCTGAACTCAAACACGTGTATAGAGCAAGATTGTCTAAGCTGGCCTTCTAAAGAAATTAAATTCTAGCTCTTAGTAAAATAGAAATAAAAAATGGGAGGAGGCAGAGAAAAGGAAGGAAAAGACTGAAATCTAAAACAATACCCCAAACCAGCATAACTGGAAACATCCTGGACTTCCACAAACATTGCAGTAGAAGACACGATATGGCTCCTGCCCATCATAGACCTGGAGCTTTAATTTTACCTTCATCTCATATAACCACAGGAGTAATTAAAACCCCTTTTACTTATGCTAGTTTATGTCTTCAGTTGCATCATAGTTATTGGCTTGCTTCTGATATAAGATGAAGCTAGTTTACTTGATTAATCATCTGAGGGCAGAGATTTCTCTCATTGCATATATTAATTTTTGAAAATTAAAAAAAAAGAAAATAATGATGCTTTTATTTGTAATGATAAAGTTTGTGGACAATTTGCCATCTGAAAAAGTTCCAATATTTTAGCAGTGAATACACATTCATGTTCATAGCAAATATGTACAAAAATTACACAGACATGTTAAAGGCTATTCTGCTTAATATGTGAAATTAAAAGTGAAGACCTCTTTTTTTTTTTTTTATCTCTAGCACGGGAGTCTAAAAGCAGTGATGAAAGAAAACCTGGTACTGTGGAAGCTAATTGAAAATTTTCCTTCCCTATGTGCTGTAAGTGGTGAGATACATATATGTAAGCAGTAAGTATTTAAACATGCATATGACATACTAAAGTAGTACAAAGCTCATGAGTTACCTTCCCCTTTTTGAAAATTTTAGAGGGAAGTCATTAATAAGAAAATAAAAGGTTTACAAAATTTCATAAGCTACCTGAGGGATTTACACTCCCAGTGAATTTACAGACAAATGAAGATAACCTTTGGGAACATAATTGAGGGCTCTGAGTAGTTAATATGTGTTTACGGTTGCTTTTGTGCCACTGCTTTATCCCAGCAGAAAGGAGAGCTAATTTTCTGAAGGCATTATTTTATTAAGCATCAATTGGTCTCGTTGTATTTTATTTTCATATCTGCACATGCAGTCCCAGTGAAGTCAACAGCCTCATCCAGGTGTGAAAGATAATTTGATCCCAGAAGTGATTCCAAAGTATAATAGAAATTAATGTTATTTGTCTCTACAGTTTTTTAAGTATAACCAAACTAATGAGAAAGAATGCGAAGTCTAAATTCAGTTTGATTAAAGCTCTAAACATTGATTGGGCCAAGAAGATATTTTAGAGGCACACACAGAGAAGTTTAGCGCTGGTGAAGGCATAATGAGAAGGAGAATAAAGCCCTAGGAAAAAGCTGAACCAATATAATTACATAAAACAGGGTTGTTGGTGTGTGCTGTAAAATGCCCATATGCAAATAAGCATATTAACTGCTCAGACATTCTGTTTTTCAAACAAAAGAAGACGTATGGTAAGAAACAAGAATGTGTAATTGCACTGTGGGACAGAACTGAATGGAAGAATCTTCTTAGAAACACTTACAAGAAACCATGGTTCTTAAGCAACCCTTACTAGCACAGATTCATCCATCTCCTGGAAATGAATGCTTGATTGGCAGTCCTTCCTGTCGAAATATCGAGCAAATAAAATCTATCCGCTCAGCTGTATGTACGAATCAGCAAAAGCTGCACAGGGAGAACAAGGGTGATTTTATCCGCTGTTCTGAGAGACAGCAGTGCTGTGTTTATTTTCAATGGATCAAGCCAATTAGAGCATCCTGAACAAAGTTTTTTCTGGTTTACGTTTACCGTTACTTTTAGTAAGAGTAGCAATATTTTTCTATATCAGAGATGGGCTAATGCTCGCTATTTAGAGGAAGCTTAGATGATGAATTCTCCTTTAATGTTAGTCTTGAAACGAACACTAAAGTGGGTCAATACAGTGTTAATCTTTTGCCAGCAAAGCTCTTAATTTCTGTATAGAATTTAAGCCACTCTTCTTCCTTTTCTTGGAAGTTATCAGATAAAAAGGGGCAATTATTAATAATACAATGCAGATTCAATACAAAGCAAAATATCTACTATAGGACCTCAAAAAGGAAGCTAAAATCTTGTATGTGCACTTTCATGCAATGTAATGAAACTAAAAAATTACACATCTTGTCAAGATGAAATTAAAATAATAGTCACCAAGTAACACTTCTAGCTTATTATAAAAATATACATCAGCAGCATAAATTTATGTGAAGCTTTTTAGGCTCTACCCGTCATTAAAAGGCTGAACTGTAGCTGTATCTCAAGCATGTAAGTCCAAATGGGGCCCACCTCTCTTTTAGGTGCTCCAGAAATAAATGTCCAGATCTTATTCAGAGCACCCAGGCAGCTGGCCAAGGGGAAGGCAGAGGGCTCCGGGCAGGTTCCCAAGGTGGGAACACCAAAAGGAGAGAGGGAGCTGCAGGCTCGTTGGAAGAAGAGCACCCATTCCCAAAGTTGGATCCCGAACCATCTTTCTTGGGTCTATGGACAACAGGGTAAAGCAATATCTGGATAAGGGCAAAAACCTGAGCCCCAGTGTCCCAGAGTGATAAGAAGGAAAAGTCAGTGATTTGTTGCAGCTTGGGTCATGGTAATTTTGGATGTTTTAATAGTTTAACAATGAAAATAAAGGTCCACGGAAAACATACTTCTGTGGCCAAATCAATCCAGGTTTTTTCTGCACTCCTTTTTTTTTTCCTGCAATTTTTTTTTTTTTGGGGGGGGGGGGGCAGGGGGAATCAAGGGAGGCCAAGGAAGCTTTGGCAGGTACACTGTGAATGTTAAGGTTTATTTGCTTCAGGAGTGATGCTGTCAAGGAAGGAGGCTGGACTAGTGACATTTTCCAGAACGTGACTCTTCCTGGGAAAGGTGGTGGTGAGATTCAGCCAAGTTTTACTCCATGTAAACACCTTGACGTCAGTGAAAAGGCTAAATAGATGAGTCTAGGTCTGTTTCTGTGTTCATGTCGATATTATATTTTCTCCTTGGGTCCTCACGTGAACCCCAAGCTACATTAAGCCAGTTTTCAGCAAAGTTCTGTTTTAAAATAATAGAACGAGCTTATCAAAAAGTTGACCCAGAGAATATAGACTATGAATTATTTTTAAATGGAGAAAAGTTGAGTGATAGTAGCTACAACAGAAAAAGATGCTTCATGTATGTAATAGCCGTGGCAGAGTCTTACCTTGAGCATGACCATGGCCAGGCAGAGGCAGAAGTCTGCAACTAAGAGCAGAATTTAGCTCCACTGGACTTAAGTGACAGCAGAAAGGTTTTCTTTCTTTTACTTCTGCTTTCTGTGGGGATGGGAATACTGGGTATTTCTGAATTTCTGAACATATAGTGTTTGAATGTGAAATATTGCTCTTTTTGTCCCAATGAGTCTTTTCTGAAATCTCTCACATGGTCAAAGATACATGGAGAAAGGAAGTTGGCTTTGCTGTTAATGTAATTACATGAGAAGAAAGGTAATCAGCTGTTTTCATGCAATCTGATAACAAATTACAAGCTGTGCAAAATCTGCTTGCATAGTAATAAGAAAAATGCACAATAAGCACCGAGTGTGATTAATTATCTGAGTACATTTGTATCCAATTTAGCATCAAAGAGTGACACGATCAGAATATTTGGTCTGTCTGGAGACTGGAACAGAAGTATGAATGAAAGAAACTCAAGTGCATTCTGGCAAATGCTGTACTTAGCCTATCTGGTTTAGAATATAAACCCTTGGAGGTAATTAGTAAATGTAGTTCTGATAGCAGTACGTGCATGACTCCCATTATTGTTAATGGTGAACATGTGCTTAACACCCTGAGCTCTCTACCAAAACTTTATTGAAATAGTTTCAAAAGATGTCCAAAATGCTGCAGAGCCTGAAGTAAAACAGACTGCTAATGCCAACTAACGTGTGCAATAAAATCCATGGCAAGAGAGCACACTGATTAGGTGATGTTTTCCAGAATCTTATCTTTAGAGAATACTTACTAATCTTGAAAACTCAGTCAGCAGACACTACACTATATAGAGCACATCCTGCTATATGATACAACTAAATAAATCTGACGTACCTTCATACAAGTCAGACTTCTACAACCATAAAACTGTTGAGAGAATAGACTTCAGTCATTTCTCAGAATGGTAGCATGTTGATGCATTTTAGTCTCTCTAATTTGCATGCAATCAAAGTTTAAAATTCATCATCCTGTGATTTCTGTTTAGTGCTATAGGCTTTTAAAATCTAATGCATATTGTTGAAGAAGGGCAAAATTAAGAAATGGCAGATCTCAGAGTGAAAATTTTGAAATTTAGGGGGAAGAAGGTCAAAGGTTTTGCAGTAATAACTACCACCAACTGTAGGATGAAACTTATTACATACCTATCTGTAAATTTGCCTGGCTTTCCAAGGGTGGGGTTTTTTTAAGATGTCTGATGTCATATCTTTTTGAAAAATAAATTATGATTGTCACTGCTTACACGGTGGCAATTACCCTCTAATTTATTCTGCTGCCTGAGGAGACCCCAAGCTGCTTCCCTGTCCTGGTAGGGGCTCGCTCCTTCAGCCCACATCTTGGTGGTCCGAGGCTCAGTCGATGGGCAGCTCTCAGAAACGTGACGTGGTAACCATGGTGAACAGGCACCCGGGGGAAGCTACAACCATTATTCTGTATCTTTGAAAACAAAACCCCACAGAAAGTATTTATTAGGTTTTACTCAAAATAGCAAGCAGCAGAAAGAAGTTCGGATAAAAGAGGAATTATAACCGGAGTGGCTTTCATAATGGAGCATTCGATACTTGGAAGCATGGGTAAAAAACTCTCTCTGCTGTTCCTATTTATTTGCCCAGAACCCTACTATTTCAGAGTTATTCCTTGTGATCAATACCAACTTAAAGACCCGCAGAGTAAATCCAGATGACTGGTGCTCAAAGTCTTGTTAAATGGTTGGTAATTTTTTTTCTGAAACTGGCTCTTCCTCACCTTGCAAGCCAGGCTTTGCAGAAGCTGTGGTAGGAAGAGGAGTGATATATGTAGGGAATGACTGGGGGTCCGCACACTATTGAACCGGAGCAGAACGAACGGAAAGCACAAAGAGAGGAAATTGGTTGTGCGTGGGTGTAATGAATATGTGGCACAAAGAGGTAATTAAATGAAGAATGGTTTAACGAAGGAATAAAGGTATAGTACATATCTTCACAGAATAAACAGGCAGGGGATTTGTGTAAAGTTCACATCCCTGTGGACATCTGCTTGCTACTTCTATGTAAAAATATGCACTAGAGTGAAATAACAAATACTGGAAGTGCGGTTTGTGAATGCTCTCCGCTGTGGCCTCTGTGTTTTTGAAAATCGATAATGTCATGGAATAGCGTGCATGTTCACCTCATGTTAGACTACCTAAAAGCTGCTTGAAGTAGATAACGTGACCGAATAAAAATATTTCCAGGTTATAAAGCTGAAGTTTGTTCTAAATGCTGAAATACAGTTAGTTAAGAAAACAGCAGTCTCTTTATGTGCAAGAGGAAATAAATAGTTTGGAGTAAAGACAAAGCTCTGCAAGATGCTTAACAATTGTTCATTATCATTACAGGTGATGCGCATATAGAAGTGTAAATACCGCCAGAAAACATTCATTTGAAGTATTAACACACACACACAATACACACAGAGTAAGCTCACAAAGGAAAATATTTACCGAAAGTGCAAAGAGACTTACTTTATAACTCGGATGAGTTTCAGCATATTAACATTAAAAGAAAAGGTGTTTATTTTAGTTGGAGGGCTGAGTATTTTAACAATGATGATTTATCCAATACTTATGCAACACTTCTGTGCATGTATCCTATTATGAATGGTTTATTAAACTGGTTGAAGTGGTCAACAGGCACTGCAAATGCATTTACTTTAATGTTGCATGTTACATTAGAAATGGCTGGATAAACATATCTAAGACATTTAGCAGTGTGAAGTGCAACCCTAAAATTCAAGTAAATGTGTTTTTAATAGTGGTTGATGTGTTATGAGTCTCCTGTGCCATAAATGTTATGCATACTATTTTTGAGGTATTTACACATTGCTAGATTACGTCTATAGTACTCCTGTGTTTATTAAATTATATAGACAAACATTAAAATAAGTGTAACATTCAAGTGTAAATTTCCCTTTCAGATCTGCACAGCAAATACCTTTTGGGATATTCCAGCGTTCTTAAATATTCAGGACTTTCACTGGAAGCGGTAAGATCAGAACTATGGTTCAAATAAGTAGTTGAGGTGTTGGCATGTTTATCTGAGTTTTGTTGATATAGAAATCCAGAAATGGCAGATTTGCTTGTTTCCGTATATTCTCAGTGAAATCAGGTAAGACAGAACTTAATACATTAAGGCCAGTTCATGAGAGCTGCAAAACAGCTTATGTGGAGTATTTCATTAGATGTGGACTTCTTTATAAGCGGTATGGGAACCATATCTGTAGTGAGAAATAGGCTTAAGTTAAGGTTGCCTAACAGTTCCCATAATCAACCTCCAATTTTCAGTTGCTTATAACTGGCTCCGCACTTATGTTTCCTTTTGGCTACATAATTTAAGCCACATTATTTTGGATTTCTTCTCCAGCTGTACCTACGAGAACATGTTATTTGACAGCACAGTCCTCTTGTATCAGAGGTGCTTTTTGCTGACTTTGTGATCAAAACTTCCCCAAAGGGGAAATCTTGGCAAACCTCGGTCCCCCTCCCCTTGGCCGAGAGCTGTCGTGGAGCTTCGCGTTCGGCGCGCGCGGTCCGTGCTCCCACCGTTCCTACTGAGGGGGGACTCAGCCTGCTCGTGTTGGGTCTCCAGCTGCTGGAGCACTCATATCTTCTTGCTTTTGGGGGTTTCTGTCACAACAAGGCTCACACTGACAACAAAAAGGCCGCCTCGCCTTTGTTTTTAGCCATGCTGGTGCCGGAGGCAGGTAGGGGATCAGAAAACTCATCTGACTCAAGTGATGAAGGGTAAGGACTCAGATGAGGGAAATGAAGGAGCGGGACCAAATGAGGTCATAGGAAATGGATGGGGTATGAGGTGAAAGGAAAACTAAGAAAGCTGACAAGAATATTAGGAGCCATAAAGAAGGGCCAGGAGTGATGGCAATGGAAAAGGGGGGACGTGAATCAATGCGAGGGCACTAGTCAGAGCAGAAGCGGGGCAGGAGACAGGAAAAAAGGCAGCAAGCAGAAGGAGCTAGGGGAATGGGGACTGAAAATGAGAAGCGAGTTAGATCCACATAAGAACATAAGCCAGCCGACCACTGATGAACCTGGCTCAGCCGCATTTGTCGAACGGATCCTTTACTACCCGGTACACTGCTAGTAAGGGCCCGTCTGGTAAAATGTGGTCCTGTACTTATATATTGTGTATGGCTATGCAGCGTGTGGTAAAGCAAGTGCACAAAGAGGGCATGGCAGCTCATAACTCCTTTAGTGTTTGACAGTCAGTCTAAACATGCTCTTGAGACACAGAAACAAACACTTTCTGAAGAAGGTTGGTCACAAGATGTCCCTCTTAGATGTGTCCCAGTGGCTGTATGCTTATACCTTTATGTGTCTGTGATGCAGAAGATGAATCTGGGTAATTCAGTTCTGGAATGGATGTGTCAGAAAAATGTCTCTCTCTGTGCTATGCAGAGGAGCCTGCAGCAAGCCTTGAAAGGAAAAGTCCCACCAGGTGTCATCTGTGGGCCAACAAGACCTGTTTCCTTTCTGGTTGTCAGCAGAGGGAGGAGAGGTGTTGGTGAAGGGGTAGTGTTTGGAAGTTCCCCCCCTTTCTCATTCCCATCTTGGCTGGGTTTGGGAAATGCTGAAATCACCAAAATCACCGGTGTACACACAAGGTAGTGTGCAGTGCATCAGGTGGCTGAGATGGGAGGGTTTATACATTTACGTCTGTAATTGGGAGTGTCCACAATTCTCTGTTGCATAAATGAGAAAACAGGTCTCCTTGTCTGGACAGAGCGTAATCATGTTCACGATTTTACATACATAAAAGCTCTTACTGCATTGCCTACTGTCTGACTTTCCTAAAATGAAACTTTTGTCTCAAAAGCTTGTAATATATCCAACCTGGGAGGATACCCACTGAAAAATTAACATTAGAGCATTTCAACACTGTCCACAGCTCTGTTTAGCTCTAAATTATACAATTCTTGAATTCGCTACTGTCTGTTTTCAGTAGTTTTCCATTACAAGGGGTCAGGCACCAGAGGAAATAGTTTTCTAAACCAGAAAGGAATATTAAATGACACAGCTGATAAGTATGAACAGTGGTGCAGAAGATTTATTGAGTAATGTGTTAGGTTGATAAATGATAACATTTATTTGCAATTTGAGGATGTGACCCAAATGACACTCATTAGCTCAGCTTGTGTAGAACCGATTAGTTTTGTAAATTTATTATTTGTCTGGTGCTATTGGAAGAAGAGTCTGTTTTAATTGATTGGAAATCTGTTTTATTTCAGTGAGTATTACGTATTCTGTTTTTAATTGTATTCTGTTTTTCCCTCCTGAATATCAGGGATATTATAGTCCGTTACTTGAGCAGGGGAGAGCTTGGTGTCTTGCTAAAAGGCTGTAGTGAATGCATTAATCCGTACACAGAGGGGTGGTAATAAAGCAAGATTTCTATTACCCACTGGGCTTCTTAGGAGTACACTGGGAGTGAAATGAGGAAGCAGCTGGCTCACGGACAAGTCGCCTTCCTTCTGTTGGTGGAGCTTGAATGACACATGTTCGGTTTCCCAGAAAGGTTCATGGATTTAAGAGCGTGATTCCAGTTACACAGAGCTTTTTGCCTGTGCCCCTCACTGGTGCCAGATGAGGAAATGTCTGCGGCTCTCTTCTGGACTCCCAATAGTAAAGTGTAGGGGTTTGGAGAACCTGAGAAGAAACTGTTGTTTTTGGGGCTTTGCTGCAAAAGTCCAGTGAATGTTAAACAATTCCAATTTTCCATAGGTCATTCTATTCCAGAAAGTGGAATAGAGAATGGTACCTTTGTTTTAGGAGGGTTCAAAAAGCCTAAAGAAAGTAAGATGGTTTCTGGGAGTTGGGGTCTGTGCAATAGTCTGAATTAGGCAGGAACTTTGAAAAGTATTTTCAGGAGAAACAGTGGCCTGTTGAAATAAGGAAAATGTTTGTTTCCACAAAGATATTGATGTAGAACTCTTCAGACAGGAAGGCTTGCATGTTATTGAAGTGTTCCACTGCAACCTTTTCTAAACCCATTTAGGTGTTTTCTGAAGGCTGGAAATAAGTTTTGTTTTGATACTTTGTTATTCCTTACTGAAGTGTAAACATTAGAAGATCAAAACTGAAATGAAACCTGAGAAAAATAAAAATTTTGGCTGGACCCATGAGAACTTCCTCAGCTTCACAGCCCTCTTCTAAAGGGGGGGAGACCTCAGCCCCTCACCCACACCTGGCAGCCACAAATGTCCAAGACATTAAAAATCATGGTGAGACCAGAAAACTATTTCTTGCCTAGTTGTCACAAAGGTTGAGGTGATCGTGGATAGTTGTTTCATTTGGTTACAGCTAATTCCTGCTTCCTGCAAATAAGCTGTAACATATTGGAGAGAAGAGACAAAAAAAGGAAGTTGTCCTTTTATTTCAATAGGTACTTTGTTTATTATATCGTTAGGAAAGTTGGCAATATTTTCTAAATCTCAAAAAAGGACTCTGGAATTTTTTTTCTTGGTGCCCAGGTTTTCTAGGACACCACAGACTAACTTTAGAGTGAGGAAAGCCTGCGAGCACACGACACAAGAAATAAGTAACCAGATTCAATGGCTCCCGAGAAATTCTGATGAAAGGTGGCAATGTAATGCTGGATGTTTGCCGTCCTAAAAAAAGCACAAAGGAACAAGCAGTTCAGAGAATCATAGAGTCTTTTAGGTTAATCATAGAATCTTTTAGGTTGGAAAAGACTTTTAATATCAAGTCCAGACATCAACTTAACACTGCCAAGTCCACCACTAAACCATGTCCCTAAGTGCCACATCTACACGTCTTTTAAATACCTCCAGGGACGGTGACTCAACCACTTCCCTGGGCAGCCTGTTCCAATGCTTGACAACCCTTGGGGTGAAGAAATTTCTCCTAATATCCAATCTAAACCTCCCCTGGTGCAACTTGAGGCCATCTCCTCTCGTCCTATCACTAGTTACTGGACAGAAGAGACCAGTACCAGGTCTCTATACCAGGAGAACTACCTCCTTTCAGGTAGTTGTAGAGAGCGATAAGGTCTCCCCTCAGTCTCCTTTTCTCCAAGCTAAACAACCCCAGTTCCCTCAGCTGCTCCTTGTAGGACTTGCGCTCTACAAGTCTTGTTCTTCCTTCCTAAAAAGAAGCATTTCCCTCATGAGAAGAATTTGCCCTTCCTAGGAAATATTGAGATTTAAATAACATTCCTGCGGAAAGCTGACGTCTGGTGTTTGGAGGCATAGGACACACACTCATGTCCTCGCATTGCCATTCCTCCATCTTCCAACAACAAGCCGTCACCATGGGATTAGTGACCGCTGTGCAGAAAGGGGGCTTTTAGTCTCTTTTATTTGATCCTTACAAGTGTACTCATCAGATAAAGGGACCTTCCCTTGCACATCCCTGCTGTCTGTCCTGGGTATCAGTTTGCTGGTTACTTCAGGGGAGGTGTTTTTCATCCTGAACAGAACTTGCAGCTAAAAAGTATTCCCTGACAAGGGTTTGCTCAGCCAGTGTTTTCTACCAAAAAAATGTTCAGCTATGATAAATTATTCTCCACTGATGACAATTCATTTTGTCAGGAAAATTCCCAAATGTGGCCAGTACTGACAGAGCTTCCTTGTTTGTTTGTGCAGTCGGTGCTCAAGGCTGGGTGACGGCAACGCGCTCTGTCTCAAGGCAGGACAGCACGGCTCCTGCTGTGTTACCGAGGGATGCTGTGCATGCACAAGGCACGTACATTCTTCTAATGTGTAACAAATACACGAGCAGCCTGCTTTTTCACACAAATAGCTATATAATACTGCGTTGTAACATTCTTTGGTTCCTTCAAAATGGGCTTCAGACCCATCTTATGGTGGGATACGAACATTTTCCTTTCTCTTCATATTCTCACATTATTCTCAGAGCCATTTTAGATCTTGTTTTCCCGGCCGTGACATTTATTTCCTTAAAAAAATCACATCTTTCTTCATGTAGTTGTGAGCTACTAAAACCATGATGGACCAATGCTATTGCACGTGCTGCAAAAGGCAGCTGCACGGAGCCCTGAGGCCTTTCCATACTTATTGATATAAATCCTGGCATCGGGGTTTGTGCCAAGGTTTTGCTCAAGTAAAGCATGCAAAGTCAAAACGCACATCATCTCAGGAAATCTGGCCATCGCTGCCATCTCCAGGGTGGGCTGCTTAAATTACATCTCCTGTCGTTTTGACTCCTGGAGCAGAAACAGATAAGGCTGAAAGTCCATCTCTGCCCTAGGTATTTTCTGGGGTGTGGGAGAACTGTATTAAAAGCACAGCACAAGATAATACTTAAATGATGTTTTATTAATTAGCATAGAAATGTGTTTAATCCAATCTAATTTTCCTGAAACCATTTTTTTGTCTGCTATTTTAAGCAAATCGGTTACTGCAGACAAATCTTTGGACCAGAAAATGCTGTATGGCTTTGAATGAAAACATAAACCTGCTCATAACTACAGAGCTGCTCCTGGCACCTTCGTAATAACATTATCCCTTTTGTTGTTCACACACTATCATTTGCAGTGCAAAATAAATATGCATGGTAAAACTATTAATGAATAGCACTTGGATGCAATTTCAGGAATAGATCTTAGACATGCTTTGGAGGATGTGAGAAAGTATAGCTCTATGCTCATACAATCAGCTGGACTTCAGCAAATCAAGCCAATGACAGCGTTTTCTTCCTCATAACTATCATCTTTGGCTACTTCCAGTCTGCCAATATTAAAAAAATTGCTTGTGGTGCTTTATCTATTACACGGTCCTTTTCTGCTGAGGAAATTTTCCCATTTTTATAAAAACACCAAAGAAGGACATACAGCAGCCAAGCAAAGCAGCTGCAGCTTGTACATGAAATTACAGCTAGGAACAAATATTTTAAAGTGCTACATGGTGCATGTCTATTGTGCTAGCCTTGCAGCAAATGATAGCAATACAGACATTAGCCCACTATCTTTCTTGCACTTGCGTGACCTTGTCCTTGGTGCGGCTGCTGCCTGTCCTAGCTACCGAGCATCCGCTCCAACACTCTTTTATGTGTCTGACAATTCCTATCACATCTACCTCCAAAATCAACATCAAAATGTACTTACTTATACAACTACGGTAAATGCTACTTTCTCCCCCCGATTATTTTTTTTCCTTCCTTGCAAGTAGAACAAATTATTGTCCTTCCTTGGTACAAACCATGCCAGCCCCATGAGATGGTAGACAGTACTGAAAAATAAATGCAGCATTTTCTCTGGGTTCTCTACTTATGCTTTCCACATAAGTCAGGGACACAGGAATTAATATTGCTAAACACTGACAGCAGGACATAGTCATTTCATTACTAGCCCACAGATAACACTAGAAGAACCGTTTCTTATTATTTCATGCTGCAGCACAATCCATGAGTGCAGTGTTTCACAGTTTCTTCTCACTAAGTCTATAACAAAAAAAACCCCAAACCCTTTATAAGAGAGCACTGTGCATGTTCCAGACCAGACCTTGGGTTGTTTTGCTAAGGATTTACTCCATTTCCTACCAAAGTTCTGTGGTCTGCATGGTTTGTAATAAAGGAGGAAGAATGCCTTGAGCCTTTATCCTTCCCTCTATCTGATCGGCTGGATGCTGGTAAGGATAACCATCGGGTCCCAGTATAACCAGCCAGAAGAGCAACATGTAGGCATTAGCAGTCACCTTTTGGTTTGGGGTTTTTTTTTTCTTTTTTTTTTCTTTTTTTTTTTTTTTTTTTTTTTTTTTTGACTAGCACTCCCAAATGGCACCTTCTGTAACACTCAGCAGTGTCGTGGAGGCAGATCTTTCTGCTTAAGAAAGGTGTAAGGACTGTACCTAAGCTGGACCCACCATATTTTTTAAATCATCTATTAAAAGTACAAAGATTGAAATACCACCTACAGCTTTGACACTTTAGTTAGTTTTTAGAGTAGCGCGGTAAAGGTAAGGAGTTAAATGTATGCCATAGATGAGAAAATGACTCAAAAAGTGTAGCATATTTAGCCTGAAAGAAAAAGCAGACTGGATGATGATCTCATTACAGTGTCTAAATATATAAAAAGATTATAGAAGAATCTGGTCATGACCTACCTGGCTGGACTCTGTGAAAATTAAGGGAAGATATATTGACCATGACGGACAATGAAGTCTGCACAGAAATGAAATGGGGAAAGTCTTAATAATGCCTTTTGAACTGGACTGGAGCACAAAGACTTGAAATAGAGAATGCATATAAAACCAGAAAATGCATGTAAGAGAGTTTTACAGATAAGCCAAGCTGAGGTGTGAAGAGTAGAGGTATACATGTGAACATAGTATTCTTATTACTGTTTCCTAAAGTTTATTAATATTCTAAACATTGCAAAAATTATCAAGACAGCCTGGAGGAATGTTTTTGTAGAAGCTGTGTTCTCATCTGTTAATGGTTGACATAGTAGAGGAGGATGGTTTAAAATATACAGTCTATAGAAAATGGGAAAAGACTAGTATGTTGGGAAGAAACTTGCTAAAGCTAGAAACTCTACTCAGGGCTGTGTTTATCTGGCCCATGCCCAACCCTGGTAATGAGTCCCTGCTCTGTGTATAGTATATGTATGTATAGTGTAACAGTAAGGTTTATTAAAACTTTTTCCAAACTTACAGCTGGCATCGAAATGTGAAAAAGGCTGCCCACGGGTCTTTTAGTAAATGAACCGCCACTTAAAAAACCAAACCAAACCAAACCAACAATCTTTTTAGCTAGTGAGAAAAAATAAACACCCATAAATGTAATGCTCATATTGGTGAGGAATTGAATAACCAGAGCAAACAGCCACACAAGCTCAAAATTAGGAAATTAAGACCAATGAGGGAATTCACTCAGGCAGGGCTTTTTACTCAGGATGGAAAACACAAAGAGTAAGTTATCAAGTAAGGTCATAAAAGGCAATGGCATAAATGAATTTAAGAGACAGCTAGACATTTTTATGGAGAGAAGGGATTGAAGAATTCAGAGCCAGTGACAAATCAGGGAGATGGGGTTGAGATAAAATTAACGAGGACAGGCTTGCTGGCCAGAGGCATTTTACTGTCCAGCAATACCTTATGTCCTCTGCCATCACATCCTAATCTGACGCTGACATCTGAAGGTAGTATGAAATCTTTTATACCTCTTAGTATATTAAAGAGGAAAAAGTGCTTTCAGAGTTTTCCCCCAAAGGGAAAAACATAATGTTACTTATTCATTTTTCAACACATGCACGTAGTTTCAGCGGGTGCTGAAAGGACTCAGTCTCAGGCGGTACATGGTGGCCTGCTTATAAACTCAGAATATAGTCCCTTGGTTGCTTTAAAATTTTCCATAGAGGGGTTTCAATCATATCTCCTTCCATTTTTAAGCAAAATTTTGTTTATTTTTCTGTAGTTACTTCTTTAGATCATGGAGGGCAACTGGAGATTCCCACAGCAGTGTCCTGCTTCTCCGTCCTGCTGTTGCATTGCCATATGCTGACGAGGCTGTGGCAGACTTTGACAAGGTCCCTGGACCACCAGCAGCCAGGCACTGCATCCAGAGGCATCTGATGACTTTTTTAGCCCCCAGACTACAAGGGCTTGATGCAAAAATCTGACCTTGAATAAAGGGAACAGCAGCTCACGCTGCTAATTTTATCTGGAATTGGAAGAGTGAGCTGTATGCCAGTCAGGAAAGTGTATGTATTCCACAGTGTTTTGGAGTTAATGCTCATGAAAGGAAGATTGAAGGAAATGGGCCTTGACATTTTGGAGAACACTGATTTGCATTAGTTCAGGCTTAACAGTATAGAGGGCAAGTAGAAGGCATGGACAAGGACGTCCAGGATAACAGGACATCTTCACAGACTGACATGAACAGCAATGCTATTGACAGCAGGACACGGGGTGGAAAGACTTTTCCAGGCAGTAGACAAACCTCAGGTAACTCAGAAACCTTTCTGAGAGCCTGTTGGCCACCTCTGGGACACCAGATCTGCCTGGCAGCCCAAACCTTTCCCTGGGTCCAGGAGAGCTTTCCAAGACCAGAGAGATCAGGCACCAAATAATGTGTAAGCCATCCTCAAAAGTTCATGCAGGTCTCTTGTAGCTGTGCTTTGAGGGAAATATGTGTCTGTGTTTCCAGTGTCTTCCCTCACCTTCTTCTTTGCAGGAAGGGCAGGAAAATGAGCCCAGCTCTTCTGCGGTGAGCACGCTGAGAGGAGCGTGGAGCGGTAAGGAATACGTGCTTCTGAATACGAGAGGCACTGAGCCCAAACTCTAGGGCAATATCAGGGGTGTGAGCTTTGCAATATGCATATTCTGAAGAAAATACCCAGCTACAAAACATTTCCATCATGCTGACAAAATGCAGTGATGCTGCCTTATTGGCAGAATCTTTTTCCTTCCTGCTAATAGCTTCATCTTATCCATATAAATTAAATTCACACAAAAGCATATGTGTTTTTTTCCTTTCTAATCCTTTTCATGGATCTCTATAAATGTATAACCCTTAGGCGCCTTTGTAGAGAAGCTTAAGAGGTTTTTACAGTATGGCATTTAAAACAAAGCACATCCCGGTTTGTGTAGGGTTTACTGTAACCAACTGCTGGATCTAAACTGCGTTAACGAAGGCTAAACACAAATAATGCTAATTTGAAAAAAATGCCTGATGTGATTAGACTTCTGTGGAACAAAACAGCAAGACTGGAATGTATTTTCCTTCCTCTTTAGCTACTTCCACCATAATCTGAATATCAAGATCTTAAATCCATCAGGAGCCCAGCAGGCAGCCCACCTTTATGAAGAACTTTATCCTTAAAAATAGAATGAAAACGGCTATTACAAGCCATCAAGGGATGGGCAGCCCTGCAGGCTTACTGCGTTTGGCTAATATGGAACAGGAGGAGGTGGAACTTCTTGGATTTGTTTTTGTTTTAAATGGCTCCTCTGCTTCTCAAGGAGCTGTACTGATGGACTCTGAAAGAAAGCTGAGGTCAACTCTTTGTCTTGATGACTTAGTGGAGAAATATTTAACTGGGGCCTTATGAAAACTACTTAGCTGCAATAATAACATCAAATCACTGTTAAATGTGTTTCAGGAACTGTCATTAGCAACATAGCTATGCAACCTAATTCTATTTGTTTAAACAAAGATCTCCTGAGGTCACATTATTCTAGTATAAATTTGAAAATCTCAGCTGCTGAAAATAGACAAATGGAAACAGAAAGCAGGGTTTGGATGATATCCAAACTTTATCATATCCATTCTTTAGCGTGGACCTGTGGGGACAGAGATCTTGCTAGGGCTTTACAAGCTCTGTAAGCAGTAACACCGTATGATTCCTTTTTGCCATTCTGTGATGCAGCTGCAAAATGAAATCACCATCTCCATCTTATCGTGGGGGTCCTGGCAGGAAACATTGATGATGGCTCAGGGGAAACTGTCTATTTCTCTCTTCTTTCCTGGTGATCATAGAGTCACTCTTCAGTGAAGACAGGAAATTTAAAAAAAACTGTTGCCCAAAGACGGGATGGGGAGCTACTAATGCAAATGAAGCTTAAGACTGAACACATTAAAAAGAATAGAATAGAATAGAATAGAATAGAATAGAATAGAATAGAATAGGAGTATTTTCAGTTTGAAGGTATGAATAATGATCATCTAGTCCAACTGAAAGAAAAAAGTAAAAATCTTTTTTTTTTTAAAAGTAGATTTCAGTTATTTACATCCTAGTCTTTCTCTAAAGTACCTGGTATCTGGGATCCCAAACTACAATGAGGAGACATTCTCAACTATTAAGATCCTCAACCATACAATTAAGGAGACATCCACTTAAAAGAAGTAAGTGGAAGACATAAAAAGAGGAAAGTCCCTTAAATGCTGTCCCCAGGGCAGCACAGTTTTCTCACTTGGGACTTTGGAGTGTGCCACCATCCACGTGCATCTCACCTGAAAGTATTGAATGAAAAGAGGTATCTAGGTGCTTTCTTTTGAAGAACTGATGAAAGCACACTTACAGCATCCCTGGCTAAATGTGGAACAGAACTTTTAGAAGAGAGGTTGTTTTGCACTTTTTATTAGTAGACAGAAGTTAAACTAGTAACCTTGGGATGGGGCTGAAAGACCTCCTCAGCCAGGGGTGGGATCAAATTTATGTCTCTTTCTCAGCAGTTTTTGGTGAAGATGCAGTCACCATCTCTCCCTGTAACTGTATTCCACATTTCAGAGGTAATATAAGGTTCCTTAGTCCAGGAAAATTGAACATGCAGCCCAAAAAAGCAAGACCAGCTGCAAAGAAATCGTCATCAAGAGGATGCGGGAGAGAGACTTTATAAAGAAATGCAATTAAGACTAGTATTGAGGGACTAATTTTAAAGTGAGTATACAAATGTGTAGTTGATAACAGGGGAAAAAAACCAAGTCAAAACTGTCTTAAGCACCCATTTCCAGCCAACACTGGCTGGAGTGCCCCTCAGTGCAATCAAAAGCCCTGCAAGAAACACTTTAGACCAGTTATACAAAAAGCAGTTTCACAGAACCACTGAGAGGAGGAGATAAAAATGGTAAATACTGTAGCTATTATCTGGAATAATATACTTGAAGTGGAGAGATGAAAACCCAAAGGATCTTGAATGAACTGTCAGGATCCAAATGAAATGCTTAGCTAGGAAAATATTTCTTTTCAGTCTGGAAATTATATTAGCCAGCTATGCCTCTCCTTCCATGGGTGAAACTGAAAAAGGGCATTCTGAGGACCGGTTAAAAACATTTTAATTTGTGGTTTATTGCTTTGAGTAAAATTCTCTAGCTCACCAGTATTACATTTCTTTATCGAGTTTCCAAATTCCTTCACTCTCATTCTGAATGAGAGCATACTGCAGATGACTGATGGTCCCTGAGCCTCCATTCGGAGCAGGATTGACCCATATGAACAGTTCTCTGAGCAGGGAAGGAGACATTGCCCAAAAAAATGTCAGAGCAGGACGTGGTCAAGAGCTGCTTTCAGTCAAAGCAGTCCTGAAGTCAAAGATATTACTGCGACTTTATCTGAAAGCAGAATTTGGTCTAAAATCTTCATTACATGAGAATTCCACCAGGATATTGCATACTTAAGGTCTCTGAACACATTTAAAATAACCCTCTTCTGCTTTATGTGTTGAACAGAATAGATGGAATTGCTTTCCCAGACTTTCTGAGGAAATTGAAGTGATGTGTTAAAGATTTAACAGATTTTATTTCTCTTTTCAGATCTTAACCCAATATCAAATATTAAAGTACTAATATATTTAAGGAAACCAGAAGTTGCTGTTATAATTAATCTCCTTTCTGAGAAAAAGTATTGCCGATTTCTTTTGGAAAGAATGTGAGTAATCCTTTAAAAGAAAATCAGAGCAAATGTGTGTGCATGTATGAAAGCTGCCTTCTTCTTCTCCCTAAATCTCAACTATAATATACATTGTTTACGTTGTACATCAAGGCAAAGACACATAATCCGAAATGAGCACATCATGTCACATCAGTAACATAAAAGTGAAAAATGCATTTAAAATATAAAAAATTCAGATCCTGCAAGACACATGGCCTCTAACTCTGGTGGGAAACAGGCAGAGGAATAAAAACTGAGCAACCCACTGAAGTTTCTACCAAATCTCCACCTTCCTAAATAGGAGTGCAATTTCAGCACAGGTAACTAAGGGTTATAAACTGAGCTTAAACTGAGCAATGGATTGGGAAGTATAGAGAAAGAGAGAGAAGGCTGGCACCAAAGTATCCAAACAACTATTTCACTTTTCTTTCAAATGCACTGTTAAAGTTACAGGCTTGTATTAATCACCTGGAAGAGCATGCAATGGCTTCATGAAGCAGTGGTAGTGATAGTCCATGTATATGTCTTCATTACCCTTGCAGACACGCCAAATGGTTTCTGTTTTCTTTCTAGCTGGAGACAAAGCAAAATGAGCCTTGCCAAGTATTTCAAATAGCCTTTTTTTGTTTGTTTAACTTCAATATTGTAAACAGCCATTTGTTTATTTTTTAAGCTTATTTATGGACTACTCAATGAAAGAATAATCACGCATTTAAAAAAATTTCTGGTAGCTGCCGATGATAGAACTGTACAACTACATCGGTGACCTCAAAAACTCTCATGTAAAACCTGTGAACAAGGAAGGAAGAGGAAAAGGAAAGTTTCAAAGGTGAGCAATAGAAACATTTTAAACAACTGTTTTTCCATACTGTTCTTCTTATCACCAGAAGGGTTGCCATTTGAAAACGGGGTTCACCTCCTTACAGATACCCCTGGCAAAAAGGACATGGCATTTGACACATGGCTCACCATCCCACTGGAGAAAGGGGTGAAGCAGGGTGAGCTCTGCGTGTCTGTTCAGGCTCCTTGGGCTGGAGAAACCCCTTGTGTGATGTCAACAACACAAATTCAGTGTGTGAGGTCCTGGCTGAAGATCACGGCTTGGGGTGGGCTGGTGGCCCCGCTTCTGCACCCACGCGGCCTCACGTTCCTCAGCGCACACGGACACCCAGCAGGATGGAGAGGGAATGTGTTGGCTTCACTCCTTTTGAATAAGTAAATCTTCAGTTCAGCGGTCCCACACGTGCTGTCAGCCACAAGAAGATATTGCTTTGGGGGAGGTGTTTTGTTTTAGTGGGTTGGGGTATTGTTTGGTTTTTTATTTTTTGCAGTATAACATTTTGGAGTAAAAAATAAATCCCGAAGAACAGAACCATCCTTTATGTGTGCAATATATGAAGGGGTTTAAAATTATTATTATTTTCTAGTTTGCTTATTCATTCAAAAAGTCAATGGAGACATCTGGTGCTTTTGCAACTAGATGAGCATGCCAAAAATACAGTAATAATAGAAAACCCCCGAACAAAAACTTCCTCAGGGCCACAGCTGGAAGCAAAATGATGTCTGACATAAAAGTGACTAACCGTGTCACCTGTTTTCATTTACCCTTTGGTATGCTGTAAAATAAATATGTGGCAAGGTAAACCCATCTAGCAAAAAACAATGTATCTGGAATATATTGGTTAACTTATTTTTTTCCTCTCCCTTGTTCAACTTCATCAAAGATTCATTTAAAATACTAATGTTCTTCAGTCTATTATTTGAAGTTAAGAGAAGCATATGGTGCTTTGCAACAAAAGATAATTAGATTTCTTGTCTGCCTTCAGTATTATAGTTTGTTAATGCACTTTAATGGAGTTTACAAACAGAATAGGCAGAATAAATGATAGACTAGAATGAGAGGTTTAAAATGATGAGGTTTGATTTTCTGGGTTTGTTTCTTGGAATATCACAACTGTCCTATGGTCCATCTACTGCAGCATTCTTTACTCCTTTAGGCATTGCTTGATGTTTTGGAAGAAAGTACAATAACCCTGTTGGTGATGGAAAGACCCAGTCATAACAGTGTTTTCCTCCGAAGCACTGCAGTTAACTGTTGTGGCCTGAAGCACAAGGGCTCATAGCCCCTTCATTATGTCCTTACTTGGTATTCAGTCAACATTCACTCCATCCATACCAATGGCTAATCATTCATTTGAATCCTTCTAAACTCCTTCCCTGTACATCTGACCACAATGAGTTCAACAAATTGCATATGCATGGTCTAAAACCCAGTCCTTTCATTAGCCTCATTTTAGTTTGCATTTTTCGTGCTCGAAGTGATGCCAACCATGTGACTAAACAATAAGTTAAAGTCTTAAGAATCTTAAAAAATCTTATCTATTGACATGCAACTTCACGCAAACATTGTCTAGACATTTTGATGTAACTTTTTTAACTCTTAGAAGGAGGTCTTGAGAAAAAAAAGGGTTTGAGGCAAGATGGGAAACCACTGCCGTACATCTGCTAGGCTCCCTTCCAACTGCATTTGGAATGAAAAGAATGCATATGAGGAAATAGAGTAAAATGCTCCATAGATTTACTCTACCTATATCATCATGGTTTTTTTAGATGTTACATATTTTTGAAAAAAGGAAAAGGAAAAGGAAATTGATATCTTGGTTTTTGGCTTTCAGCAAAACATCTGACTTGGTACAATATGGAAAATTATTAGTTCAGGTAGAGAAGAAGGTGATGAAGTCATCAGTTTGACACCTGTAAAAATATAACATCTAGTATTCAGCTGCATGCTGCATATGAGTTGCTCTGTAGGGCTGCAACTACAGCCTCTTTCCAGTGAAGATAATGAAATATTTAGGTTACTGAATAAGACTCTGAAGTAAGTTGCTGCATACATTGCCTGTTGTCCATCTTCAGATAAGGTGAATCCAGACTGGAATAGGTACAGAGAAGGGGTAAAGGATCAGCACGTGAGGAGAGCTTGTTTACAAAATCAGACCTTTTTCTGCTAAAACACAGAATGGGGGAGATATGATTGCCCTTGATAATTTCATTTGCTAAGGTGACTAGTGGTATAGCCTATTCAAATAATCTAAACTCAAGAATACATGGGTCACAGTGGCAAGGTTTGCATTCAGGAGGAACAGCTTTCATTTCCTCCTAAAATGACAGTGAAAGATAACATTCCTCTGTGTCACATGTATTGCTAAGGTGTGGGAGTCAAATAAACTTCGGTCCTCTCTAAAGGAAGGGAAAATATAGTCCTGCCTATATAATGTCTTCCCTTAATGCAGCATGACCCCAGCCTAAATTGATTTAATCATTCAAATAGTATTGTATCATTTCCCTTATTTCTTGTCTAATTTCATTTTATGCTAAGGGTTTTGCATGTAATCATTATTTTTGCATCGACATACTTTTCAAAGACAGTTTGTTTAATTTCTTAAAATAAATTTATAAGATAAAACATTAGACCTCTGGCCTCTTTGGCTAACAGGACATAGGCAAAGTAATTTTTTATATTTATGTGGTAATTTAGAATATTAAAAAGACATTGGCTATAAAGTTTTATGTGTCTTCTTATTTTCATGCAGACCTGCAGCTGATACATTTACATCGCAGCATATTCTGGGTTATTTGATATTTTTATTCTCCTATACAATAATATGAAAGATACATATGAGTCTTACTCAGTAAGGTTTACATAAATGCTTGCTACAAGGTCTTTGATTTTTAGTCGTTAATGAATCCCAAGGTATAGTTATGAGGCAGTATAAGTAAACAGCCACTCATAAATGATAAAACTGCAGGATTTCATCCCTTCCTTGGAGAACACAGCATAATTTCAAGGCTGTCTGTGACCCATCTTGTCCATCTGGTTTTCTTCATTTAGGATAGAAAATAACAAGATTGGTCTAAAAAACTTCAGTAACGGGTAAAGTGAGAACCAAACTGAGAAGCAACTAATAATAACACCACAATAAAGCTTTAAACCAGTATAAGCATGAACAGAAGAAGTTGCTGCATTCAGTGAGTCCTGAACTATGTATTTAAGATGAGCTCTCCAGAATAGATGTGGGGATACATCTATTCACAGAATCAGAGAATGGTTTGGGTTGGAAGGGACCTTAAAGATCATCTAGTCCCACCTCCCCTGCCATGGGCAGGGACACCTTCCACTAGAGCAGTTTGCTCAAAGCCCCATCCAACCTGGCCTTGAACACTGCCAGGGATGGGGCAGCCACAGCCTCTCTGGGCAACCTGTTCCAGTGCCTCACTGCCCTCACAGTGAAGAACTTCTTCCTTACATCTAATCTAAATCTGCCCTCTTTCAGTTTAAAGCCATTACCCCTTGTCCTGTCACTACCTGCCCTTGGAAAAAGTCCCTCTCCAGCTTTCCTGTAGGCCCCCTTTAGGTACTGGAAGACTTCTATAAGGTCTCCCTTGAGCCTTCTCTTCTCCAGGCTGAACAACCCCAACTCTCTCAGCCTGTCTTCACAGGAGAGGTGCTCCAGCCCTCTGATCATCTTCGTGGCCCTCCTCTGGACTTGCTCCAACAGATCCATGTCTTTCTTATATTGGGGGCCCCAGAGCTGAACGCAGTACTCCAGGTGGGGTTTTATGAGAGCGGAGTAGAGGGGGAGAATCACCTCCCTCAACCTGCTGGTCACGCTTCTTTGGATGCAGCGCAGGATATGGTTGGCTTTCTGAGCTGCAAGCACACATTGCCGGGTCATGTTGAGCTTCTTGTCAACCAACACCCCCAAGTCCTTCTCCTCAGGGCTGCTCTCAATCCACTCATGGCCCAGCCTCTACTTGTGCTTGGGATCGCCCCGACCCATGTGCAGGACCTTGCACTTGGCCTTGTTGAACTTCATGAGGTTCGCACGGGTCCACCTCTCAAGCCTGTCAAGGTCCCTCGGGATGGCATTCAATATTATTATTCTCCTATACAATAGTATTAATAATACATAGGTTTTTAATTTCCTAATGTTTACACAAATACTTGCATTGAGTACTTTGGCTGCTAGTCACTAATGATTCCCCAAGTTTTAAGTCCTTCCCAGACATTGATCCTCCAGCAGAAGAGATGACATGAACACAAGGGCAGTGACTATCCAATCTCCTGCAGAGCAAAGCCCTCAAGTTCCCCCTCAGAAAACAAAGAAGAAACCAGAGATTGGCTGGAAAAAAAACCCAGGGCTTAAAATGGCTGTTGTTGAAACCTGGCAACAAGGATCTTTTAAAACTTGATTAAAAAAAAGGAGAACAGAAATGTAACCATCTCTTGCCAGCTCAGCAGCATGGAGGCCAGATTTGTTTAAGCTGAGGAATGGGCATGTTTGCCTTCAACTCTTTTGAAACAGGTGACAGCTATTGTGCCAGAAATAATTTACTGACACAATTATTGTTTCTTTGAGTCAATGTTTGACCTAGACCTAGGGCTAAGTGTGTTTACTCTCCTAACATAATTTCGAGCCATTTTTTTTCCCCAAAGGTGAGGAAGTTTACAGTGAGAAAAAGAATTAATGTGCACAGGCACACAGAAAGTTTACAAGTTGGTGGCAATCCAAAGCTAAAAATATTTGAAACACTGTGCAAGCACATGCACATACCCACTTGAGAGTCAGAGCCTGTTTGCACAGCCAAAAACTTGTGTCCTAGCAGTCTAGTATAGAAAAATCCTTCCTTCTGCTTCAGCTCCTTTCCAGCTAAGAGGCTGCATATAAATGTATCATGACTGTCAAAACAGATCAGGGTCTTTGACAACAATTAACATTAAGAAAATAGACACCGAGGACATTTTGTTTTTTAAATATCTTCCAAAATTGTGGAAGGAAGACGTGTAGATCTATAGGAAAGCACAAGTTGATTTCAGGATTTGACCAAATTGCAAAAATAAATTTCCTCTGAAAAAGTCTTTTATGTAAGGTCTTTATATTCTTTTCAAATGATTTCTGTGTTTGCAGGAGAAGCTACTAAATATCCCAGTCTTTCTTTTTGCTAGTTTAACATCTTCTTTCTCACTGTCTGCTCCTTTTGGTTGCTAACTGTCCCTTCTTTTCCTATGTACTTATTAAAGCTCTGACCTTCTTTCACCCACCCATCTAGAAAAAGTGTAGTTGGAAAAGTACATGGAATCCTTTAAATTTGAGTAACAATTATGAATGGTAGATACACTCCACGGGAAGGGACAATATAGTTCTTGACATGTTTTCTATTTAAGTGAGTAATGCTTAATCTTCTCACCATATGTCTTGCGTGATTTCACTTTGTATTATAATTTGCAGCTTTGTTTGTGTTAGTTCACTTCTTATTAAACTATTTGATCTAAATACCCTGGTTCTCCTTTGTACTAATACCATTGTTCTCTCCTCCTTTTTTTCCCTCTCCTTTGGTGGCTCTTTTCCCTCTCTTGTGTATCAAAAAGGATAGACTTAAGTATCCTCTTAGAAGACAGTCTTTATGCTGAAAATAAATATTCATTAGACACCTTTCTGATGTCAAAGATGAACTGTAGTATATTTTAGTGTAATTGGTTTTGGCCTCTGTAAAGAATCTTTCTTCCTATAATAGAAGCTTCAGTACAGTTAGATCAAAATTTACTCCAACAATTTCCTCTGTCTGCTTGTTTCCTTCCAACAGTGCTCTTGAGAGAATTACAGCAGACTTCTGAATAACTGGAGTGGATACAGATTATGTGTACTTCTCTGCATACTCTGAAGTGTGCTGGAATAGTCAGACCTTTGGTCAGAAACACATTTACATTATGACTCAGCCTTCTGACAATTGCTCCATTAGTAGATATTTAAAAAGAAAGAATAAAGATTCCCACATGACCCACTCATTTATATTCCTCTGAACAAGTGAGGTGAAAATGTGCAGTACTTTTGCACTCAGAAAATCTTTAATTGTTTTGTGCATAGTCAAATTGTTAAATTCTCAACCATGTGAGGAGTCCTCTACAATCCAGATGTGTCTACCCTCACTGAAATTGTTGCGGTGAAATGCAAACAAAATCAAATTTAAAGTTTTAGAGTTTTCTTTCAACGTGGTCAGGAAAACCTGACTCCATAATATCTAAAACAATAATGATGGTTGCACTCGATGATCTTGAAGGTCTTTTCCAACCTAAATGATGCTATGATTCTAATTAAAACTTAGTGAGGAGCACTATGACTGACAAAGTTTCTGTCAAGATGCACTGAAAGATGCAATGAAACTTTCTGCTGTTGCTGTTTATCTCATGTAACAACTTCCTTGGGAGAAAGCACTGTGCCAAGCCCAAAACAGGAATAAATTCCAGAAAGAGCTAAGAACAATAATTAAATAAATTACTACTTTGCAAGGGAAAAATGAACTGTTTCAGCCTGGTTGGCTCAAATACAAATGCAGGCTAACATGAAAAATATGTGGCTTAATGCAATGATTTGAAGCCTATATAGAACAGATGGACAACTCCATGCAACAGTTGAGGTCATTGATAGTGAGTGGCAGAGAATAAGAGAAGAAATACGAAGGTGTTTAGAAGTCTATGTAATCCTTTATAAGACCTTCCAGCAAGAGATAAATGGCACCAAGGATTCATAATCACTTACAAAACACTTCTTGAACTCTCTGAAGTAGTCAGTCATAGTGATGGGCTGGTTTGTTGTGGGATTCATTTTCCAAAAAAACCCCTTACTGGGCACCACGAGACTGCTCTGTGTGCAGTACTGGACTCTGCTGCATCACAGATGGATCAAGAGCCTGCGTAATATTTAACAACTATACGAAGCAAATCTATGAAACTTTTTGAAAATGTGACTGTCAAGTACAGCCATCTGACTTTGCAGTGGGAAGATCTGAGCAGCAAAACCCATCTTGTCTCAGAAGAGCAATTATGATTCATTGATATAAGCATTTAAGAGAAGCTCAGCCATAAATCCTAGCTGTAGTCAATGATAGTGAGCTTAGATTTAAAGCTTGACTCCTTGGTTGTCAGGGTGAATAATCTGAGGGCCTGAGTTCATGGCAGCAACCTCAATTGGACCATCTTGATGTGATCGAGAACTGAACACAGATTTAAGACATGCATATATTAGGTGTTTTCCTCACGCTAAGGACGGAGAGTATTTAATGGGTTCAAACTTCAGATTTGTGAATACAAGAGCTGTGGGACAGGGAAAATTTCAGAAAACACAGAAAAATTGGAGGTGCAATCTTACACTTGTGAGATCTGCTAGTTTCAGAGGTAAAGCAAAAAGATGCAGAGAAGATGTTTTTGAGACCTGGATGGAACAGGGACTTTTCTGCTGCTGCTAAAATGTCTGATGTTAAACAGGAAACAAAAGAGAGGATTCGGATTACAATGAGGCATATTGTGTCTGCGCCAAAGGAGGATCAAAGGAAGCAGTACATTATCTTGGAAAGCTTTAGGTCTGGCAGTTGAATAAAGTGGATATTCTTCAAATCATTTCTTGGAAAAAAATTAAAAATGCAAAATTTGAGCTTTATCTCTTATGTGACCCAAGAATGTAGGTCTTTTACTTCTTATTCTAGATTAAATCCTGTTATATGGCTGCCTTTTGAAGGATTTAATTGCTCCAAGGATTCATGCTTATACAGCATTCTTCACCTCTTAAAATCAGCCTAAGTCTTAGTTTAGCAGTGTTACCCTTTGATGGGAATATTTCGTGGCCTGTGTAAAGTGGGTTAGGACTTTTCTCATTCCTTTGTCAACACGTACGAATCCTGGCCAAAATAAATGTCCTGTCTTATTGGCAGGGACGACTAAAAAAATCTTAGTCTTATTGAGGGGATTGCGAATGAAGGGTTTTTCCAGCCCCAGCAATGTTTTTATTCCAAAGACTGGAATATTTTGGAGCAAAATGGGGAGATCATGACAACAGTTATTGCCTGCTGCTGCCTATATTATGTCTGTTTTGTGGATAAACAATAGCTCCAAAGCTCTGCTTTGCAAATAAGAAGATAAGTGCTGTCTTCTGCATTGGTGAACAGTTAAGAGAATAGAGCCAGAAATGTGCTCGTAATTTCCATGAAAAATAAGCTGAAGGTTTCTGAGGGCTCACAGAGGTAATAATAAGAAAACAGGACAAAAGAAAAACTGTTTTGTGTTTTCAAGGTCTTAGTTTTCAGAGTGCCACATTTTTCACAAAGTGCTTGATTTTACTCCAGCAAGGGATTTTTGTTTTTTTAATATGGACTTCAGTGGAGCTAAGGTCATACTGCAAAAGTTGCCAATGTAGTGGAAAACAGAAAAGCAGGAATTGACATGGATTTCTCCCACTATTACTAAACATTCTTTAAGTGAAAAATATATATTTTTTTAAGGTTTACTCTAAGTATTACTGCAGATTTATTACTTCTCTGTACTGCCTTGGTTAACAAGTGAATCCACTTGCCAATCGGCCTGAAATGCATGAAAAAAATGTGAGCATCCAATTTTCCCAATTAACACTTTGAAAACATTCCATACTTCTTCTCAATGAAGTTTGAATCCATTATTTATTTTATTTTGGAAGACAAAGGTAATTTGTTATTTACTGTGAATTTATTTTCTGTTGAGCAGATTCAGATAGTTCCATCTCAAACTGTCAGAGAAATAAAGATTCAGTCATTACAATATCTATATTCTGATTATGATCATCCATGAAGCAAATGAAGAACAAGAAAAATTGGAAAGATACAGTGAATTCTTTCTCTGGAAATCAAACTCTACCAAAAAGGTCGATTTTTTTTTTCCATGAAAAAGAGATGTATTTGCAGTTCCATAGAAGTAACTGCATGATTAATAGAAATTTGTTTTGATATCATTATTTTTATATTGTCAGGCTGCAATGACAAAGCTCTTATAATATTTATGAGTCAGAGACCGTATAAACTAGCACTTCCTGTTGATTAATTGTATTAGACAATGATGTGAGCAGAGGTGAGAAAGCTGCTGCCAAGAAAAACACAAGATAACAATGAGAAATACAAAGATAATAAATACCTAAGGATGCACTGGTGCACCTAAAATCATGTAGATGCCAATATATTTAATATCACTGATGCCAATTTCACTGAGAAAGCATCAAACAAGATAGCATGAATTTATGTATAACAATTTGGGGAAAAGAGAAAATCAAGATCTTGTGTTGGTTTACAGACACTGCAATCAAAATCTTTCCCTGTAAAAATAATACAAAGATCATAAAGAAAGTATAAAGTTTGGTTAGATTTAAGCTTTCAAAGGATGTGTCCTTCAAATCTAAAATAAATTACACAGTAATAGATATCTTTTGGTAGATTTTTTTCTTTTTTTTTCATCTTGCAGCTGACTCCAGTTGGGTCCAAAACCCTCTCAAAGTTAAGTTAATTGCAGAGCAGGGCCTGAAATTTTCAGTGTGGCTAGCGGGCTGCTGCAAATAGGGAAATTATATATTTTACTGCTGTGCATTGTCAATATGCTTAAAGGGATTTGAACATCTTAGGTCAAATTCTGTCTTCAGACAAATATGTACTAAATCCAATTTTTACTTTGAAGATTTATTTTAGTGTTACTAAAGATATAATGTCATCTGCTGCTTTATTTGTTTATTTTACTTACATAAGCACTTACACTTACCCACATATATTCACAGCTGACTTAGCAGTGATGGTTCAGGGAATCTGTTTATGCAGAATTTATGAATTCTGGGTAGAGGTCTAAAATTGTTCCTTAATTGGATGCTTTGATATATACTGAGTCTTGTGCAGACTGCCATTGGCATAATTTTGTCTAGAAATAATAGTTGAAGTAGAAAAGTAGAAATAGAAAGTAGTTAAAGCTTGATGACCATTCAGGCACATGGATCACCATCAGACCTGAAACATAGCCACTTCTTTGGGACAAAATCACAGTGGAACACTTAACTCCCCTGCTTGAAAGTGATCTGGGACCTGTTTTTAAATGAGCCTTGGAATTATAAAAGGGAAGATCCCTGTGTGAGGCATTTTAAAAAAAGCTTTAGATGGGACAAAAAAAAGAGAAGGGATATTTTGATAATAGGTAGCTCCTGTTCAACTATGAGACCAGTAAGAAAAGAAGAAGACTCATAGGTCAGGTGAGACAGTGGATCCTTGCTTACAGAAGAGAAACGGGGTACAGCAAAGACTGTTAGGGTCAAGGTCTGTGTGTAAAAGTAATGGAGAAAATTAAGAAAAGAAATACCTACAGGGTTTTATTATTAAATCCAGATCAATGTCTTCGTTACCCCAGCCAAAGCAAAGAGTCACTAATGAGCATCTAAAGCCAGATGTCTGCTTCTTTTGAAGTGCTGTGTGTCTGTCTGCAGCCATTCATTTCAGAGGAGTTACTTTACTTCAAAACAATCTGGTTTAAACATTCGTCTTAAAGATATTAATGCAAAGAGTGTTCCCAGGCTTGAGTCCTAGGAAAGATGCTTTTACGGCGAGCCCTGCAACAGCCCATGCTGCACCTTCTTTTCCCAGGACGGGGGACTGACAGCAAATGTCCAAAAGGAAACCTGGTTCAGTGCAAAGGGGAGATGCTCACGCACCTCATTTTGATAGAGAACCTTGAAAACATTCATATTTGATGGGGTGAGACCCAAATGCTGCAACCTGGTGACTGGCTGGCTGGCTGAGACCTAGCAGTGCAATTTGAGGCCCAAAATTGCCAGGAGGATTTCTTCTGGGCAGGACAAGAAGGGGAATGGTCTCACAAGCTTCCTGCTAATTCTTTGTCTATTATTGTTATTATCACCATTGTTGGTATTATTAAACAGAGCTTTAAACTACATAGAATCTCATAACAATAAATGACACTTTTGGTATATTACCTGTTTAATACTACAGTAATTGCTTGTGATTAGATATAACTAATAAAAAGAGTTCTTGCCAACATGATCTTTTTAATTAAGCATTTCATAGCTTCCAGTAAAAGTAAAATATGTTCTGAGTTGGTGTTACATTAGCTTGGGACACCAGCCCTGATGGTGTATTTTTTCCTACTTTTCTCAAAAGTTATCTTTTCATTTTGTTCCTCACAAGAACTAAAGGCTACTGATGTCACTTTCTTCGACTAATGGTACTGCCTCCCTTTTACTTTAGATGTAATCCTTCAGATTTTGATGCTTTGCATGTTCCCCTTCCTGTTCCTTCTAAGGGTGCTCCCAAAGGAGCTCAGGACTCAATTAAGTGAATCCCACCGATTTCACGAGCAATAGCATCAGACTTGTTTTTCTCCCAAATTCTTCAGGAAATGAGCTTGAAAGCTTGAATAATTTTGAAAAATCCAGTCTTTCTCCACTTCTGAATTGCACTCTACAATTAGTAACATACACGTTCGATATTAAATGGATTAATGGACACCAGGGCTCTGACCGGATTATTGGCTTGTTCAGAAGGACATAGGCAGAAAGTCCAACATTTCTGCACAGCCTCCAAAGCTCTCTGATACATGTGAGCTCTTACAGGAATTGTTATAATTTGCTTATCAAACCCCCACATTTCTTATTTCCATTCCATTCACCCCAAATCAGGTCTTGAGATTCAGATCTTTATCAAATATTAACACTTACTTGAATAAGGTTTTATTTAATGACCGTCCTAACATTTATGAGGAGAATTTTCAAGAGCAGTGGTTCCCATTTCTGCTTCATTTCAGCGCTGCCAGTTTTTATTCCCTCACTCTGGGTCTACACTCGCTGCCGATGGTTTTTAAGGCCTAAAGAACCAAAAACTTTCTGCTACTGCCTGTTTGGAGTCTCCTATCTTGTAGCATAACCTACCCTGATCCAGAGATGCAAAACCAGCTATAAGCGACATAACCCAACCTGTGTCTCTAAGACTCTTAACTGTTAACTCCCTGTATGTATTAGTGTGTCCCTGAGCTGGGATGGAGAATTATGATTTTTTTTTTTTTTTTTAAGGAAAAGGGTTGAGGATGGCAGCCTACCACGAACCAACCGTAGACTGAAAATGCTCAAGAAGATGTCAGCAGCAGGAGATGCTGCCCAGCTACCTCGTTAGAGTACCTGGTTTAATCAGTCACTGGAATTCATCTGTAGCTTGGGTGCTTGATCAAAATTTACAGATGTTCAATGGCTGCAGAGGAACTGCTGGTTGAGTTTCAGCCCATTTCATATATTTATTTTGATTGTGCTGATTTTTCCAAGCTAAGACAAAAGAAACAAACAAATCTTTCCCCATCTGTAGCAGTAGAAAGAAAACACTTCAAGTACACACATATCTTCTGAAAACTGCTTTTTTCACAGTTCTTAGGCCACAGATTTCAGTTCCTCAAATGATTCATTTCAAAGTTATGTTGACACGGAAAGCTGAGCAGATATTGTTTGCAGAAGGGAGAAAATAATCTTAATAGAAATGCTCGATTTTTCCAGGGTCACTTTATACACTTTTACAGTAGGGTTTCAGCTTCATGCTGGCCAGCAGAGACTCCTTCAGGGATATATTTAGGATATTTGTAGATTATGTGAGAGAAAAGAGGCAAAATATATAATAGAAATACTCTTGTAATTAGACTATTTATTATTTTTAGCTGTGGACTAGTAGTAAATACGGCTTTTCTGGGATTGCTCCTGGCAAACAAACTAACTATAGAAATGCAAAGTTGTGGAATTTCCATTTCATTTCTTGCCTCATTAATTTCATTAACTTACAAATAGATGAATACATAAAATTAAAAAGTAATTTCCTTTTAATATTTTTAAATTACTCTCTCCAAGTATTCAAACCTTTTAATCTGTTCTTTTAAGGTCTTCATCTAATTGCTTTTACAGAGGCATAATTGAGCTTTTGTGAATCAGATATCAGTGTGATTGATTATAAGAAAGCTAATCAGAGGGTGCCATCCACAAGATAAATGCAATTGTTTCTAAAATGTTTGCTTGTAGTCTGTGGCATTTCACTAACTTGGCAGCATGTATGAAATGATGTGTGGCTGGGGTGTGTGAAGGTGTGGATTTATGTGGGGAAATCAAATCTAGCCGTGGAGGAAAGGCTATTTCTTCTTTTTTTCTTATACAAGGACAAATTGCATGGGAATTATAGTGTTTCCCATTTAATAGAAGTAGCCTTCATTTTGATGTTTTTTACAACAGTGACAAATGGCAGCTAAAAAGAAAGGGGGAGAATGTAATCAATCTTTATACCTTTAAAAATAGTTGAAAAGTAAGATGAAAATGAAAACATTTCAGAAAAAAAAAAAAATAGTTTGAGACCAACAATTATCTGGAAGATAAGGAGAGTGCAGAAGGTGATTTGGGGCTAAGTGCTGGGTCTCGGAGAAGGCAAAAACTGCTGTTCTGTTTTTCTTGCTTGTTTGGGACTCCAGTTTCCATGGACACAGCACTGTAACACGTATGTCCAGAAAGCACAATGTACCCCCAAAAGGCCACAGAGTGAGTCTGAGAGCAGAAGATATGTAAGGGAGAAATTAGGAAGAAAAATTGAACTCTCTTCCAAGAATTCCCATGTATCGATGGCTGTTACATAGCAACAGTGCCAAAGGCTGCAGGTGTAGTTCAGACGAGAAATCATCTAGCTATTTAACATGCATTTAGTGCTAATATTTTGATTATGCATTAACATAATGTTAATACTTATTAATAGTACTGGAAAAAGCATAAAAATAAAATTTCATCCAGTGATATTTGAGTGAGATTTCAGAGATATTAGAATAAGCTACAAACACACATAATGCAAAAGGTTCTGCTCTATCCTCAGGAATCCATTCTAAAAGCTCATCTTATAAACAAAAGATGAAAATAGGGAGTCTTGAACATTTTGCTGAACTCAGTGGAATTAACTCCTGGGAGGATTAGATCAGACTCTGCTAGGCACACTTTTGATGACGGAAGATTTGGAAGGGAAAACTTGGCACTTCTCAAATCATATGAGTTGAGAAATGAACAGGTAGGAGTCAGAAAATGGTCACTTACTTATTCTGCTCTTCAAATGACGCTCTTACAGTTGTGGGCCTCAGCTGGATTTACAGATTTTATGTTAAGGCATTCTTTATTTGGCTTGGTTTTGTGCCTGTAGAAAATGCCAACCAAATGTTTTCTCAGTGACACTGCTGAGGGTAGAAATTCTGTTACTGCAGTGCATGGTTATTGGAAAAAAGACATGTACAGACGCTGACACCTCTAGAGTTTTACAAAACTCACCATTCTTCCTTTTTAAATCGAGTATTGATTTGGTCTGGTTTCAATGTGTGCTTTAAACTAATGCACCATAATGAAAAGTCATGGCAACATTACTTAGGGATAAGTTTTTTAGATTTAGCTGAACTGCACTGTTTCCATAATTTTAATGAAGACACTTAGGAGCATATTTTTCATGTAATGCCTGGCAGTAGTCCAATGTGAGTCCCATTAAAATCACCTGGTCAGAAATTTTAGGCCCCAGTGCTTGAAAACAAGTAACAAATTATTTTTTCTTAAATGAAATGTAAAAAACCCAAACACATTATTTATATATTTTGTATTTATTATATCAGAATTGAATGTCATTCTTTAAACAGGTGGTAGAAGAGGATAACACAAGCTTATTTTTAATTTTTACTGCAGGTGCAAAGGACAAGTTGGAACTGAAATTTTTGCATAACCACACAAAAAAAGATATGACAGCTAAAATATAAATTGATTTTAAGGAACTAGTTTTCATAATACAGTGAATAGTTGTTTCCTTTGGATTTTTCACAGCCAAGGTTTTCTGCACATTCAGACAAGTATTGATTATGTATACCTCACTTTTCTTAATAATCTCATAATAAAATTTTTAGTCATTTCCTAAGATCCTTTTATGATGGTGTCTTGATATACCTCTCTAACCCAGGTTCCAGCGTCCTCACATGGAGTAGATAAGGACTTTTCTTACAGTCTTTTCTTGGCTTGGGGATGAAGGTCTAATTGTTGCACCATGCCTGAGTTGTCTCCTTTGTTTCTGACTTTGCCTCTGGACTTGCCTATCCAAGACTTCAAAAAATCAGCAGTAGCATTTTCAGAAGAGCTATGCCACTAACAGCTACTTGTATTAGTGCCTTCATCGTTGTGCCTTTGCAGGTGGTTGGAACATGACATGGTTTGGCAGCAGATCTGTCTTTCTGCTGCACCCAAATGCACTATGGAAGGCAAGTTCTCTTTATTTTCCCTTTGGGGAGTAGGTGTGAGCCGCTCTCGGTTCAGCTCCTGAGACCCAGTTTTCTCTCTTTGAGATGTTGAAAACCTATTAATGTCTTACCACCTGTCGTGGTTTAACCCCAGCCAGCAACTAAGCACCACGCAGCCGCTCACTCACTCCCCCCCCACCCAGTGGGATGGGGGAGAAAATCAGGAAAAGAAGTAAAACTCCTGGGTTGAGATAAGAACGATTTAATAGAACAGAAAAGAAGAAACTAATAATGATAATGATAACACTAATAAAATGACAACAGTAGTAATAAAAAGATTGAAATGTACAAATGATGCGCAGGGCAATTGCTCACCACCCGCCGACCGACACCCAGCCAGTCCCCGAGCGGCAAATCCCTGCCCCCCACTTCCCAGTTCCTAAACGAGACGGGACGTCACATGGTATGGAATACACTGTTGGCCAGTTTGGGTCAGGTGCCCTGGCTGGGCATGAGAAGCTGAAAAATCCTTGACTCTAGTCTAAACACTGCTGAGCAACAACTGAAAACATCAGTGTTATCAACATTCTTCACATACTGAACTCAAAACACAGCACCGTACCAGCTACTAGGAAGACAGTTAACTACATCCCAGCTGAAACCAGGACACCACCCTCACTAACTTCTAAGTATAGCTCCATCTCTGACCGCTCTTTCTGTGTGTGTCCTTCTCTAGCAACTTTCTTTCCTACATTTCAAGCATTACCCTTGTCTAACACAGACTTCACCTTATCATGCTCCATTGCTTCTGACATATTAATTTACTGCTCCACGTCTTTGGTCCACTTTTCACTCTATGCTTTTTCTGTGCACTTGTACAGACTATTCAAAAGGAGGTAAAATCTTGAGTTGCTGATATTGGTGTTTCTTCTACTGGTCCTTTCCCCAGCAGATCCTTCATAGGCTGAGTCCCTCAAAGCACTATTTTGTACCTGCCAGTCCCTGACCAGAGGGTAAGGTGGTCAGTAATAGTGGTCCAAATTTCAAGAGACCATCCCTTTGAAGTAGAGTGGAAATACTTTCAAAAATCTGTCTTGCTGCTGGAGAAGTCATGACCTCAGGTGGTTCATGAGAAAATATGAGGAGAGTGCCAATGCCCAAAGCAAAATTTAAAGGATGGATGTTTTCCTCTCTGCTCCCTCACCCACCACTTTGTGATAAGAAAGGCAGCGAGTAACATGTGCTTGGAGTGCACAAGGTGACACTGGCAGCCAGAAAACATCCGGGAGACGAAAATTCAGTTTGCTGGGAACAACTTTGTCAACATCGAGACTCCCAAAATAAAGCTAGAGTTCAGTGAGGGTCAGGGAGAAAAAGTACTAAAATGCCAGTAAAACTGGGAAATGCTGTCAAAGCATCTGACAAGCTCAGCAAATACCAGAATTGCCTCCCCAGTGAAGTTTAATTAAAAAGTCTATTGTTTCCATTATTGCTTAATGATTCCTCCGAAAGTAGAGCAAAAGTTTATTTTAGAGGTTAATTATTCCTGGATATTTTAAAGGGATATGAGAGTATCTCATTTGGTAACTGAACCATTAAGGAGAGTGAAGCAAATGGTGGTGTAAGAATTGGTGAAAACAGCATAAGTCACAGAAGAAAGCGTACCGTGTCAGATGTCATGGTGCTGTTGCATGAAAACCAGTCTACTAGCAAATTAAATTAACTTTCTGTGCTGGAAGAAACTTGTCAATGACTTCTCCACATTTGCTCCTGAATTCTAACTGAGACTAAGCGTGAGAAAATGGTGCAGTTGTTTTTGCAAGCAAACAAGAAAATGCATCCATCAGGGCACAGCACTGACTGCGCTGCCCAGAAACCTTGATTCTGCTCCCTCATACTTGTGTATGCTAATTACCATGCTGGGTTTTGTCATCTATCCAATAAGCCATACATCAAAACTCAAGATTCAACATTAAAACATGCTAATGGAAAGAAGAGGTATAAATTAATAATTTTTCAACACGGTGTATAGTGGAATAGATTATTGCATGTGGGAAACACGTATTATCCAACATGAGGAAGAGAAAAGAGCTTAAGAGGTATTGTTATGCACAGGTCCCTATATCAGCTTAATTTTCTACCAACTGCATGTCTTCCAGAAGTACATTAATCAGTTTACTAACATCTGACAAGTGAAGTTTATCCTTTCTCATTCCTCTCCCAAACGATTAAGTGGCAACATTTATAAATGCCATAAAAGACAGAATTTCCAAAAGCACCGAAACAACAGTCAGTAGGATTCTTGCTGCTTCCCAGTCATGTAGACTCAGATATTTAACTATAATTAGGCACCTTATTACCTACTTAAGATATGTGCCATGACCGGCTCCACCCAAACTGATGCAGTTTAAAGATGTTACCCAGGTTATGCGGGTCTAGGACATACTGAAAATTTCTCTGAGATAACAAAGATGCTTCAGTAATAGTTTTACTAAAAGACAGTTATAGCAGTACAGAAAATGTAGCAATCCCAGTCTCCTGAAAAGACAATATTATAACCGACCCCACAACTAAAGATATTTTGAATGCTGCAGATAGTGCAAAGATTGAATGAGTAGAAGAGAAAGAGCCTCAAAAAGCACTGTGTTTTAACCTCCTGGGATTTCCTGTAAAGAAAGCATTTTAAGTGGGTACCTGTGCAGGTTTTTTCATGTGTATGCTCAGTGGCATATCCGAAAGGTGTTAATATTTGTGAGGCTAGTATTTTTGATAGACAATCTCCAGTAGTCACCTCTACTCCAGTCTAAGTGCCAATGGGGTTTGAATGTTTTGGCAAGCGTGCGCTCAAGGGTGAGGTGCAATTGATGTGCTGGCTCGGTGACCCTGCAGTATATACTATTTTTATAAAAGACAAATGTTTATTTGATTTGCATCTACCACTCCCCTATCTATTCACTTCTCAGATCATCTTCTGAAGAATGTATCAATATCACATTTTTATTTATTATTATCACCACTTTCTACGTATTATTGTTACTATGAGCAGTGTTCATTTTCCCACTCAACTTTTAGCTCCCTTATTTCCTGTGATAATGTGGCCATATTTATCATTAGAAGTAGGTTACTTGAGCATACAAGAAATGTATTAACTCTATTTTTCTGTAGTTTTAAAAGGACATGCTTCATGTTTCATTGAAATTTTTACCAGGTACACTTAGGTATTGCTGCTTATTTATCTTTTCCTTTTAAGTACACAAAGAGAAACACAGGGAAACTCTTTTAAAGCCTTGGGCTCTCAGTAACTTCAATCCTTTAGCTTTTCTTATTCTTGCAGGTTTTGAATGGGTTTGAACCAGTGACCTGGTAGTGAAAGATCGTTTTCCATCAGGAACATTTGTCTTTCTAATATTGCTTTTACGGCTTTGCTCTACGTGGCATTTTCTTTTGCTCAGGCCCATCTGTGTATGTGTGAAGGTTAACTGTAGGAATCACTCGCTGGCTTCTTTCCTCTTGTTAGTGTGAAATACCAGTATCCAGCAACGATTTTTGACACAGCGGTGTCCATTCATTCATTTACTGGCATCAAGGAAATTGATCTCCTCAGGAGAAGACGATGGCATCTGACCTGCTCGAAAAGCGGAGATTTAATGTTCTGGGACAGGAATCGGAGCAGAGAGCCTGGGAGCTGCACACAAGTTGGTGCACCCTTCGCAATGACCTGTCAAAACCAATCATGTCTTTCCTAAATGAGTAAAATTGTCAGTATTGATAACTGAGTGAAAATGATTCCTGGTTGAAAAATAGAGGCAACTCTTACTTAAAGCGTGGTCCACAGAAGCTGAAAGAAAATGGCTTCTAATTTTTTTCTGCTTTTCTGTCATAAGTGATTCTCTTTTGGGGGCTTCAGGTATCATAAAAGAACCGGAAAAGAGGAGACCTCCTAAGGAAACGCTAAAGCAATATAATTTTTTTTTTTTTTAAGTCTTTCCTCAGTGAAGACAGATACAGACTGATGCTTTTGTAGTAAAAGTGTACTATAGCAAGCATATTGCTGGAAAACAAACATTTAAGCTCTATTTTAAATTAATTCTACAAGAAGTTTTTTCAAGGAATGGATTTATTTTCTTTCCAGTTAAATCTTGAATTACTAGAAGTGGTAAAACTATTAATAAAAGAAATGCTCTTGTAGGTGAGCCTGAAAATCCCAATAATTTAGTTTATTCAGGCACTCACGTTTGGTTTATTATTTGCAATCTAACAGTCTTCACGCTCAATCTAAAACCTTTAATTTTCTCTCTAATGTATATCTCCATGAAAATGAACAGCTCGGAAGACTTAGGAGCTACAGACATGATAGAGGACAATTAGTCTTCAGCAGTATCTTTTTAAAAGCTCAATGTATCAGACTTTTAAAATATTTTTAAGGTTTCACTTGAAAAGGAAATTATGTCAATGGGCATTAATCATTTTGGAGGCTTCATATTGCCTCACAGATATTTATAATGTTAATGAGATCAGCGATGTTAGGAACTAGTGTGTGTATCAAAAAGCTCATCTGCCCAGATAATAGCAGAAAACAGAAACTGCTTTCAGGTAAGGTCATTGCAGCATTCTAGGTTGACTTCTATAGAAAATCTTGTGGGTATCATGACATTCAGATATGCCTAGCAAGATATGTTATTTCACAAAGCATGGTAACGGTTGGAAAAGAATATGGGCTTATTTATATTATTAGACATCTCCTCTGTAATGCCATTGCTGTTGAGGGTGATTGATACAAATGCAGACTCTGTTACAGAGTCTGCAGTCCCAGCAAATGGAGCCCAGCTACAAATAACTGATTTTCACCTATATGATTTCCTATTTTGTCTTCTTGCCAGAACTCTGATGCCAAAGCAGTTTGGTACGCAAGCCCTCTGCAAGTCATCCTTGTACCTATAAAATATAGTTTAGCAGGTAACAAAGCACATTGTTTCACTGGGGTCATGTTACCTAATTGGGCTCTAAATATAATTATTCACAGTCAAAACTCAAACAGACTTCTAGAAAGTGGTTGTATTGCAGACTTTAAGAAATCAACAAGAGGAGCGCTTTTTGCATATGTTTTCAATATGTCATCATTCACTTCAAATATTTGTTAAAGTTTTCTAGAAAGAACTTAATAAAAGATCAAGCACTGAAAAAGTTATGAAAAAGGGATAGACTGCATGGGCAAGAGAGAAGAACGTGAGGAAGAGAGAAAAAGAAAGAGAAATAGAGAAAGAACAAAAGAAAGAAAGAAAAAACAAAGGAAGAAACACATATGATGTTTGATAGCTGTAATTTCTGTGCTCTGTATAAAGGCTTCATTTTTTGATTAGAGACTTTAAGATAGTTACTACTGAAAACAGTATTTAAAATTCATTCTTTTCCTCCTTTTTCTTTGAGTTCTTCATTACGTAAAACATGTACTCCAGTGCTCTTGAAATGTTTTGTTCTCTTCATTAAATTGTACCATTTTTATTTTAATGCCCCTGTAGTCTGGATATTCTCTAGAAACGCCTGCCTATCTGCTAAGAAGAAAAGTTCTTTCAGAGCCTGTTTCCCATTTCCTTTTAAAAATTCCTTTTCTAAGCGAAAATGTAGTTTTGTTTGCCTGCTTGTTTCTTTTAAATACCTGCCTGCGTTTGTTTCTCAAGCAGATTTCTTACAACAGCACAGTGCCCATTAGTCAGGTCCACACTCATTTTACTTGCCCAAATCTGGTCAAAGGCAAGGGCAGTATGTGATTACTAGATATTATAGATGCAAAATTGAATAATCATTATTTTTATTTCATACATATTAATTTTTATGCCCTTGCTTAAAGATCTAAAAGTGAGCATTTACAAGAATTTACTAAAGTAAACATCACTTCTGTTGATACTTTTTAAATGCCAGATTGCTTAAGCAGGATAATACACAGGTACAAGTTCCCACGTCAATTTATCAAACGTCACCCACCTTTGGGCTGATGTTCTGTAAGACAGCAGAGGAAAGAAAGCAGCTCAGACCACTGAAACTTGTGCCTTTCTGCTCCCCAAAGTGTGTTGAGCAAACGGCTATTTAGTTAGACAAGTTCTTTTGATATAGGCTTATAGGTCTTCACTTAAGGAAACATTTTTATTGAGGGAGAAAAGCCTCATGATGGTACTTATTTTTACTGTGGGTTTCAGCATTGCAAGAGTTATGGACACCATCTAACCAGCACTAATGTGCAGAGGCAGTATCAGGCTGATATACTGAGCATCATTACTTACTGTGGACTTTTTAAGAAGTTGGAAATTGAAGGCTGAAATCTCAAGACAGTCCTCTCAGCAGTCCAAGGACTTGGGTTTAGAGTTATCCATAAATTTTGTTTATGTTTATCCAATAAGAACTTAGTCAGTGAATGCTGCGAAGAATCATTTACTTAAATATAAATGGGAATTAATTAGTCTATCAAATAAGAGTAAAGGAAATTCTGAGCCAGGGAGGCACTCATAGTCACAGTAACACATCATCTCTTTGCCTGATGGGCCTAAAGTTTCTTTTAAGGGTGGCTGCCAAATAATCTTGTTTCTTTTGTTTATTAGCCAATTTATACAAACATCTCACTTGAAATGGGAAAACTTCCAGCCTTTTCTATATTACCTATGACAGCCTTTTTAGTGGTTGATTTCTTATTGGAAAATATTCCTCTGAAAAATACTTTTTGCTGTTTATTGATTAATGATCATTTTTACTGGAGCTCTTTTGTAGAGATTCAGTATCAGGTGCATTTGTAACCTCCCAGCCCCTATTCAGCACATCAGTTGGTGCACTCATCAGTTTGCCAGTCCTGCACTAAAAGAAATTAATGGACTATTCTACTTCATTTCATGGCATCTGGTTGATGGAGTACAGAAACTGCTATAAACACCGGGGTTCAGTGGGACTGCTGGCATGAGCAAGGTGTACAGTGTTTGGCCCGCATTTTGCACCATCATTGGCCAGGCAGAGTTAAAATTATCACAGCAGCCTGTCTTGAGTGAAGCAGAAAGAGTGGTGCAGGCTGTGCAACCTCCTGATTATTAAATTGACCCATTCTGTCTTTTATTCTTTTCCTTAACTTAATTTTGTGCTATACTGAATTAAATGAGACTACTTATATTGTAAGAGGAAGGACTGGTTAATCTGGCCAATATAGCATATTCAAATTATATGTATTCCACAGTTTATAATCAAATATGAAGCTCTTCCTGAAATAAGCACTGTCTGGCTGCAGTGATAATCACTAATGGGTCAACTGGGTACCAGCGTGCTGTAAATTCATACGATGACTACGTGGGGATGCTGTAGATATTTTTTTTGCTTTTGTGTTATTTTAATAGAGAGAAGAGTCAGGCAAATAAGGGAAAAATTCCTCTAAGGTATACCAATAGAATCTCATTTAATTATATCTTATAAATCTCATGCTAGTTAATGTTTTCTTTAAGGTTCAACACTTAGAATCACATTCTTTAAAAATGGATTTCCCTGAATGGGAAAAATGGCACTCTTCATAAGTGGGAAGAAAATCTTGAAAATGACACCTGAAGCTGAAACAGCACATGGAAAACACAAATAAAAGTAAAATCTTTTGCTGCTGAAGCCTAGCTCATGAATTCAGAACATGAAGGTTAGCACTGCTGTTAAATAGTCCCTATACTTCGGTGAGGCTCTTTAGGATCCTCATAGCCATGCGGAACAGGAGGACAGAGTGGAAACAAGTATTCTCTGAATGACAGCTATATTTTTAGAGATATTGGGTGCTCACAGGGTACTTAGTTACCATCCTAAGGATAGACATAAATACTTTTCTCTGCTCTTTCAGATGAAGCAAATGCAGCAGATAAGAGAATTTTGCACTGCAGAAAAGAGAGTGATTCAGCATTATGACTTATTTATAGTCCACACCTTGTAAAAAAGAAAAACAGAGGGACAAGGGTGAAATCACAGGCTGAGCAAGATCAACGGAATAACGTCCTTAGAGCAGACTTCATGCCAAAATTCAGCAGTGACAGCTTTCCAAGGTTTCCTGAGTTCTTGATCATCAATAGCTTTTGTTAATTCAGTAGATATTACAGGTGGGCACTGGGCACTCAATATTTTGAAACTCTCTTGGTACAATCAGTACTTTGAAACTCCCTTGGCACGTTTTCCTTCCTGTTCTATTTCTGTCTGTTTTTTATTCCTCTATTAATTTTAATGGACTTCAATTAAGGTCTCTTGTCTCTGAATCTTTAGAGCTTTATTTATACAGAGCAGAGACTACTAGAACACTGGTTTCATTTTTTTCCCCCTCAGACTCCTTAAAGCACTATTTTTTACACTGGTCTATTATTTTAATTGGGCTAAATTTAGAAACGTTTAGATACCTTTCAAACCATCTGCAGTTTCACCGCTGTTTAATGACTTTGTCTTTATGGATATATTGCGATAATTGACAATTACATCTTATTGCGTGCCATCCAACTCTGATGTTCTAAAAGCTCAGAATTGCTTAAATCTGTATTTTAGTCACAAAGTAAATTCACAAACCATTCCATCATTAGCTACAGCAAATGGTAAGAGAGTTTTAGAGCGGGAGAACATTATTCCCTATTCATAAATTTAAATCACTTCCTCGTCCTCATATTTCATGTTTACAGGAATGTAGCTTGAATTTTAAGTTTAGCAGCTCTGGCTACTGAAGTGTGAACTGCCAGCTCCTCCCCTCATCTTTCCAACCACTGTAAATCTTCTGTACCCGCTACCAATGAGACACAATATCAATTATGTACAAACAAAACCGTGCAAACCCACTGCACAATTTCCTCCTTGGGGTATGTTAAAGCAAGAGCGATCGCAATCAGTGTCAGTAACCAAAAATCTTCAGAAGTGGACATTTTAATTCAGATTTATGGTCTCACTAATTGGCCGGACTTTCAATGTCATTCTAATAAGTTATGTACATTTGAGGGCTGGAATTACCCTTAGGGGCTCCGAGAGTAGTTCTCAGGGAGGAGAAATCAGTGAAGCAGAGTCTGGCTATAGTCTTGAGTTTAACTTACTTTGTACGTATGCACATCAATCTCGTAATAGGAAAAAATCATATGCAGGCAATCCATAATCCATCCTTCTGAAAACTTTAACCCAGAGAAAGCTACTCTGTCCTGGGAACTGCTTTGAAAGATGGAGAATAAAATGAAAGAACAAGTTCGCAACTATCTGACAATTTCTCTCGAAGGACCACTCTTTAGGAGAACAAAGAACAATACTGGGTTTTTTCCAGATGAAAATTCTGCTTTGCCTTCTGTCAGAAAAAAACGCCCAACAATGTTAAGGCTGTTGTTAACAAAATTGCCTCGTGCCTCCTGCCACAACATGATTGATCAGTGGTGCTTTTCACAAAAAAGACAGTGAGAACCCCAATTTCTATAAACAAATTCCTGCTTAGTAGTTAATATCTACTCTCTGATGTGCATATCCAATTGAAACTGGATAACCTATTCTTCATTATACCCCAAAATGACTGAGGTGGTTTCACATACGCAGAAAATTTCTCTTCTATCACGGAAGTGAATTTCCTTTCAGTACATTTACTGTGCAGGGAAACGTCCCAAATAAATTTTAACCATGTGCTGCTCCATTTGGAATCCTGCCTAGCAAAAACCATGTTGAAGTGCAACGTCAACCTGTGATTAAACTTCAGCTTCCTTAATCTGTCCCTTCCTAGTGCCTGGGAAAAACTTTAACCTGAGTCTCAGGTATGCTATAAAAGACCTTAAAGAAAAAAATGTCTAGTTTAAGGCAATATCCCCTATTTCTTAGCCTGTGCCATTCAGTGCTGGCACTTCTGGAGAGACGGTGAGGAGTGAGACTGCCTTTGGCCCTGATCTTATATCCTTAATGATGTTCATCCATCCTCTACTCCGCAGTGAGTGTAGCACGCCTTGCTGAAGCGAGCTCCACACCAGCAAAGCAAGGGACACCGCTGGACCTGATCCATCGGAGCAGGTCGACCACCGGCGCCAGCTCGTGCGCCTTTCAGAGAGGTTGTTTGCTTTTTGGACGTTCACTGTAGCGGCTCACTTTGGCAGGAGGGGAAGCTTTTTGAGACAGCCTGCCTCACCCCCACCTCTTGCCTTCCAGCAAGGCAAAGGTAGCTTTATACAACGTAGCCTTTTAGCAGCATAATGTATTTCCAGGAGAAATACCCCACATCTTTATTCATGATGTGAATGATGATCTGAGTAGTAATAATGAAACAGGGTCATAAAGGTTTTCCATTGTGAACTAGTATTAATCTAATTTCCTACAGGATGTTTATCTAAGTCAGAAAAAAGCAAGCGGTTCAAAATACTTTGGCAAGTCTCTGATGACAAGAAGCCTGGGAAGTGCTAAGGATTGCTGGAGAATGCTAAATTGCATTCACTCAAGTCTGCTGAGAAGGCTAAGCTGATTCTGGCAGGGTTTTGCTAGGATCTATCCAGTGCAAATTAGCTTCTTATTTTTCTGAATGCTAAGAATCATCAACATTTAAAAAAAAAATAAATCCAACAATGAGGATTCAGGACTTTCATCCATGAATAATGACAATTTTACAGTATTGCAAATTTTGCATAAATATTGCAAATTCTATGGGGCTTTTAAAAATTAAATAATAAATGTAGCCTTAATGTAGGTACTTTGCAACTTTGTATGTCCAACAAAGTTCTGTACTTATTTTTAACCACAAACCATTCCCAACGTACAAAAAGGCATGGGTTACGCACTCTCCATTTAACATACTTTTAGGCTGCCAGCAAAGCAGTTTTTTCTGCAAGCCCATTTCTGTTTGAATGCACTTTCCCTGCCTCGCCAGTAGAAAACACAAGCGCTGCGGGGCACAGGCTGTCTTTAAACATTTGGACACTTTCAAAGATGGGGGAGCCCAGCATTTGACTGGTGCCACTTCCATTTAGGTAGACTTGAGTCTTTCCAAGAGAAAGACAAGTCCATATACCTCTCATTTCTATTCCTAGCAAATTTTTTGGCTATCTTCCCTGCTGAGATTGCTTACCTTCTTGGGACGTGATCCAATGCTAATTAAGTTAATTTAAGGTTTTTAAGGGCAATGGTAGAGCAGACACGTGCCTGGGCTTGCCTCCCTCATCCTGCACACATGATGATGGGGTCTGGGCTCAGCCCCAGCTCCTGGTTGTAGCCCAAGCAGATGTGTTTTGGATGCCTCAGTTGCACGTCTCTTCCCATGAGCCATTCCCCAAGGTCAGGCTATCGGGAAGGATGCTTTGCTGTCCGAGAGCAGGACTTTTGCTTTGTGCTTGGTGCAGCCCGAGCTGGCGCTGGCACCGGCAGGTCTGCGGGGCTGTGCTCGGAAGGCAGGGTGCTACAGCCACGTCTGCACCGCGCCTGGGCACAGGAATCCTGAGCAAAGGTCTTTTTTCTGTTCTTCGAAGTTAAAAGCAAGGGTGAGTCCCTCCCAGTGAGCGGTGCTGGTCTTTGCTGTACCAGCATGGATGCGGCTGGAGAGTCTCTGGGAACTGGAGCTTCTGTTTGAGAGGCAATTCCCTAAATCACAGCATGGGAATGTCTTACATGATGTGTAAAAGGGCTTGGGTGAATTAGCATATCTGACAGGCAAGGAATTTAACTAGCATTCAACCTCGTACTTAATGAATAGTCCATATGTCCAGAGAAACAGGTAATTTATAGTCTAACATTTTCTTTTGATCTGTCGTTTGCTCTTTCTCTTTAGAATTAAATCACTTCAAAATGCACAAGGGAAGAAGGCAAAGGGAAGAAGTCTTTTTATTTTTAATTAGAATGTGCTAAATGGTAATAAAGTAATGTGAATACAGTGGAGACCTCTTAAATCCATAACAGTAAATCTACTGCTGCAACAGGTCCATCCTTTATCTGGTGTTCATTTAAGAAGGTTTCACCTGAAGTGTAACAGTGACATGAGCTGATAGTAATAGAGTAATATATTTAAAGAATTCAATAAAGCATCTGTTGTAGATTGCGATATGCCTTGTAATTTTATTGACAGAGGTTTGTTTTGTCCCGAGACATATAAAATGCTTGGTTAAATGGTTTGATTATACAGTACTTTTAAAAAATATGCACTCAACTGATTTCTTGTACTGTGCAGCTTGTCAGTGATTAGCCAAGATGATTTTTAAAATACAAATAATTGGATAGACTCTTAAAAGTTAGAATTTCACTCACTGGGGAAAGAATTCTAATGTGTGGCAGAAGCAGTAATTGGAAAATTACATTCCTTTGTATGCAAGCGTTAAGGTATTAGGTAAAACAACACAAAAGGATGTTTTAAAGCCATATATGTAGAACAGGAAAGAGATCATTTCTGAAATACAAATGCAACCAAAAAGTTATGATTTTTTTTCTTTAGTAGTTAAGGAAAATGTGCAAGAGTTTAGACACATTTCCATGAAGCTTTTTTTTTTTTCCTCTCTCTATATATAGATGGCTTGCTTCTACTTGAGTAAAAGTGGATTTTGGATATGACTGTAAGCTTCTTTCACCTGAAAGCAATTATCCTTACTTTGTGTATGCAATAGGCTATTCACTCAATCCTCTCTGGTCCCGAGAAGCTGAAAAAGGCCCTGGCGACATGAGGTGCTATCTGCACCATTTACTTCTTTGGCTGAGGGGACACGTGCGGTGTTTGGACACGGTACAGATTAATATGGGAAGATTACTTTATTTCCAGGTTAGCAGGAGGCTTGGTTTTGGAAGCACTACTAATTTGTGTTAGATAGGATGGCTGCTTGGTTTGAAATGGGGCTATTTTCCTAAAACAACTATCTTCCCTGCTTCTTTCCTAAGCACTTGATCCTGGGCCAGGGACTCCGGCAGCTCTCCTCTGCCCAGACTCGACACTGCATAATGTCCTGGGGTTTGTTAACTATTCCTCTTCCCTATTTCGCTCACTTTCAGAGCAGGTATGTTTTCCTCTTGTCAGAAGGAGAATTTATGACTTCATGTTTCAGCATGCTTTGTGAAAAGGAGAGCAAATGATTTCTTGAAGGGATTATTCGTCCTTGAGGACAGGGCTTTGAGATGCTTATAGGATGCATGTGTGGACATATTGTGGAGCTCTTCTACTCAGTGTCTTGATTTATTTACTGTTGGTGCACTTTGTTCTTTTATTTTTAACTGAAATATTTTAAGAGATGTTGCTACTTTTGCTTCAGTACAAACAAGCGTGATTGCACACATCGTAAGGTTTGTACCACCAGCTTTTTGCTTTAATCTTAAATGACAGCTACATCTGTTGGAGGTTCGTTCCTATCTCCTGGTTTTTTTTAAACCTGACAGGTTGAAGGAGTCCTTTTAATGACAGTCTTGGTAGTTGCAGCTACTTTTTGAGATGCTTTTCCCAGGTTCTGAGCAGCTCAATGCTGGTTTTGCTCTCCGGTGGAAGTTGCAGATGACTCCAGAGCTTTTGTACCAGCAGCCTCTGGGGGGAAAAGCAGAAGCAGCCATTTATTTAATTTACCCTAGTTATTCTTTTGGATTCTGCAGACTGGGTTTTGTACCTTGTCACACTGGGGTTAAACTGAGTGGACACTCATACAGTTTAGGTGGTGGATTATGGCCAAAGCCTGCCACAAGTTACAGCAGCAGTTTCAGTCAGCATTGTTCCATTTTCCTTCTTCTGGAGCCAGGTTTTGTTTCACTGTCGTAATGTCATGTCAAACTTTCATTGATTCATCACTGATGATCACGGGATCATGGGCCATGGTACCCCAGATGTTGCAAACCTTGTAGTTAAAGGTCACTGATATGATTAATTCTGTACATAATATTTTTTGCAAGGCTGTGGCATTGTTATCAAGGTTAGAAAGCATAATAAGGTGCTTTTGTGCTTTGAAGTCCTTCAGCATTACAGTGATGGGTAAAACATCCCAGGGAAAATAGAAAAAACTGTTGGAAAGTGTGTTCTCCTTGCAAAAACAGATCCAAGGTGCCAAAGCTACCTGGGATACAAATCCGCCTTGGGTATGCAGGTCCCCAACAACCCTGCTGAAAGGCAAAACATCAGATATTAACAGTCAGCTACGAAGGCCCACAGGCTTGTGTGAGAAGCAATGCTTGCTGCACCTCCTTCAGTTCCCATAATTATAAAAACTAGTCATCGTTTAGCTTTTTATGTGTTTTCTGCACCATATGTCTCGAAATTTCCATCATAGCATTCTCAGTTACTATTAGTTTAGTCAGCTGGAGGCTGCAATAGAAGCTACTTGTCCAATTATTTTGAATTTTTCTAGGTTTATTCATGTTGACACATTCATTTTTAGTATAACACTCTTGATAAAATAGCCGAGATGTTGCCCAGTGTTTACATTAAGCAGCGGAGAAATCCAACATTACAAAATATGCAAGTGCAAATAGTCTACATAAACCAAAGGAAGATAGTGCTTTAGCTAGAAAAAAAAATTACTTTCCATAAAATTAAGTTTTAGCTCAAAAATTCATATTTTGAGCTCACTTAAAATGTTCAAACAAATCACTTATACCTTCTTTTCTCTGAACGTTGGTGTGGCCATTTGTTTTGCTGTAAAGACTACCCAGAATCATTACAGACTTGCCCCCAGATATCTCAGTCCAAAGCATTTCCCTCCCAGCTAGTGGTATTGATCTAAGAAGTTTTAGCAAAGACACATCTACTATCTTTGAGATGCTCTCGATGACCCAAGCACCCTCCCTGCTGCAGGTCTGCTTGGGAACTCCAGGTTCTCACCCTGCATACCAGGAGGTGGCCACCAGACAGGATCTCAGGGTTTGCCCCAAGTCCGTACACATAGCTCAGGTCAGGAACATCTCCTGAAATTGTGCAAGCTAAAGAATTGGTTTTCTGCCTCTTTTACCTCTTCTATAGATTTTTTTCTAATGACAAAATATTTTCAGGTGATACAGTAAAAATCAAAATTTTATTGCAATAACTGCATTATAATAAATGTAGGCTGGGCTTTCAGCTAGAATTTTAATCTTTTTAAGCTGTTTCACAATCTCAGGTCATCAGCTCTAGATAGGGAACATTTAATTTCTCTTAAGCTTCTGCTCTTAAGATTCAGCTAAGTGTCATTAAACCCAGGACATCAAAGAATGCAGAAGAGCTCCATAGATGCAATTCACACCCTTTTTTAACCATTAGCTATGATTACTCTAGTTGTATAACTTCATTAGTCTTTCTTTTCCCTATTTAAAAGTAATATGGAATCTTTAGGCAATTACAGTGACTAACTAGCATTGTCCAGTAGTAATGCTAAGCCACTAAAATACTTTAAATGCAATCAGATAGTAGTTCAATGTGAAATTAGCTACAAATATTGCAACTAAAACACTACTTTTAGTGAAAATTGTTACCAAAGATGCTGCAATATTAACCTATATTCAGCTAATATGTACTTAGGTGTGGGTAAATGTTGACCTTATTGCACTGAGTATAATTTCTTTGTGCCTTACTCGCAACATGTGCTTTCACTAAACCACTGTATTTTGCATACAAGAAACTTGGCGTTACTTCTGTATCAACAGTTACCTGAGCAACCTTGTTAACATCTGCAGATTTTTTCAAAGATGTTGCTAGTTATATTTTACTTAGAGTACTCATTTCTTAAACATGAAGTGTTTTTACAAATATCCATATCAATATATATGTATCTATATCGATATCAATGTTGATATCTATTTATGTCTACCAATATAGATATCAATGTAGATATATTATTATATATATAGATGCATGCATACATACGTAGTATATAAAAGTACTATAATGATATTATATTTTGTAATAAAAAGGAATATGTACTAAACATTGTTTTGTTTGTAGTCTTTCTTTGCAAAATATTTTATGAACTAAAGCGAGCAAGGAAATGCATCACAATACTAGAAATAAGCCATAGTTTAGACTACTGCCAAATAACATTTAGATGAGTGTGCTGATCTCCATGTTAATATAGTTTTTCTCTTCAAGTGAAAAAGCAACTTAAATATATCTGCATCCACCTACCCCTTTCCTAGAGCACATGGCTACATACACCATGGAAAGAATTATAACATTTCCTAATCTGAATGGTTGGAAAGAGGTTGGGTTTGTGGCTGAAAACACATGAAAGGCAACTGATTTTGCTTACTTTGCTTGACCTGTCCCATGACTCCAGTTTTCATGTCACTTCAGCACCCGATACCTAACCTGTAGAGTGCAAAATGCATCATTTCTAATCCAGCTGGGGCAGCTAAAAGAGTATTGGCAGTGGTGCTTCTCCCAGCTCCTCCTCCAGCTTTTCTCCCTCCGGTATTTATTTTGTTTCCTGTTCAGGCCATTTCAAGCTTCTCTGCTCTTTCAAGGAGTTCAACATGCAAATATACTAGAAATGCAATCCGCTTTCACAGTCGTATTACGTTGGTTTCCTAACTACTTCATGAAGCAGAAAAAGGCTCTTCTAGTTGTGTGTGGCCATTAAATTATGCAACATCCAAGCCACATAGACTTAACCAACATTTCTTGCTGAGTTTTTTTTTGGCAAGGCTCCCCAGCTGCAGTGCGAAAGCGATGTCTGTGTGTGTGGCATGCTCAAGTGCAGGCGGAATCAGGAAGCGTAACACCAAGAGATGTACCATAAACAAGGTACAAGGCTGTAAGGAACAGACTTAATCACAGCAGTTTGGGGTTTTTTTCAGTTTATCTCTACTTATAGAGCCTAAATCAGGCTTGTCTTTAAGTATAGGCAGGTGCTGAACACAGGAGACAGTCAGGATCAGCAAAGCATTCTCTCTTGGGATCCTCTGCATGCAGAGACACCTGAGTGTTGCCTCTGCCTCGGTATCTGCTCTCCTCTATGTTGAGGAGGAGGCGAGAGCAAAGCAAAGCTGGCCTTGCACCACCACCGTGCAATGCTGGCGTCTGCCCTTGAATGCTGAGCTGGGGAAGCAGGGAAGAAGTGACAGCTTCTGATTTTCCAAGCCATTGCATGGGTCCCAACTGACCAGACCATCCAGAGAAGGTGAAGCCCAAAGCAGGAGAGATGGAGGGATTTTTTTTCCTGGTCAAGAGGGAGCTCTGCTGGATATGGTCAGCGAAAAGACGTGGGAAAAATGTCAAGATTAGTTTTTTAAATGAATGAAAAAATTGTATTACAATTCATTTATCAAAGACAATTTACATGGAGGTGCATATGCTTAGCTAGGTACATTTAAAAGAAAAGCTGTTTTATTTGGCTATCTACTTAACAGCGCTCTGCCATTTAATCAAATCACTATGGCAGTGAACATGGTGATACCCTTTAATGAAAGTACCAACATGGGATCCTTGAACATAAGAGAAGCAACAATAGCCTGACTATTTTCACAAGATGGTTTGGACAAGCAGATGACCAGATGGTGGAGAGAGAGGCAAACACTCCACTGCTGGCAAGCACCCAAAGCTTCTTGAACCTCATGTACTCTTCCCTATTAAATATGTCATTTCAATACCAGCCATGGTAATGTAGTGATAACAGCAGGAGAATAACTCTCCTTATAATTGTGTGAGACATCCAGATATATTTCCCTGTCTCCCTGACTAATGTTTCCAACATGACTTGTTAGCTTCTGCAATGATCAAGCAGCTATTAAAGATAAAACTGTGTTAACCTTTTCAAAAATTAGAAGAGCATGACTGTAACTGGAACTACAATGGCTTCCCGGAGACTAGAGCAAAAGGGTGAAAGATCATCCTGCTGAGACATTAGTAATGGATGTATTATTTATTTAGTATGTCTGAAACACATATGAAGGATGTGGCCCCATGCAAATGCCTCCTCCTCACTCTGTAACTGTGCTAACCAATGTAGGTAGGTAAGCAGAAAGATCCTGGATCAGTTTTTATAAGAGATGTAAATTATCTCTCTGTTCAGTTTCCCTCCTTGACACATGGTCTAGCAGATTGGTCATCAAAAAAGAACTCTTGAAACTCTGAAATCAACCACATTTTTCTTAATGTTGAGTTTACATTGGACCCCCAAACCATCTTAATCCTAAGGAACTTGTGAGAACCAACCTACCTATCTATCACAGTTTGCTCACATTTATACCTTCAGTCACAGATCCACGAATTAGACACTAACATAATATTTAATATAGCCAGACCCTTAACAATGACAACAGGGGTGTCATGTCATCCCATGAACTGACAAACTGGAGGTGCAGGATATTCAGAAATTGGTTTGTCTGATGTTGAAGGTAAGTAAAAAATCATCCTTGACATGCACAAGCTATAATAAAAGACAGGTCTTTGTTTACTGATAAGTATAATCTGTAGACTACAAGTGACAAACAGGCAATAAATCCCAACTAGATACAAGAATGACTGACAGTCCAAAAATACACTAACTTGGTCTACAATGAAAAGCTTTTTGGATTTGCTTTCTTAAATAAACTTTTTTACTGAAGTTATCAGAGCTGCTGATAGAATAAAGCTCATAATAAAAATAGATAATAGCAGCATGAAAATTGCAGAAATGCAATATACCATCCCAGGCACATGGAATATTTATAAGTTCTGACTTCTATTAAACTAGCATCTCAGTCACATTTTTGAGATTTTAATATCTGCAAGTAATTCATTGTCTTCCCACAAGGACCAGTAAAAAGATCATCTAAATGAGCGTGTCCAAATTAACTGTTTCCCTCTCTCAAGTCAGGTTAGCAAACATTGCGAAGAATCCCTTTTGGAAACGGTCTGCTGCCTGCTTTTGTAGAACAAAATGGAAAAAGCAAAATCTATAAGGAAATACATGGAGGGCTAAGCTGCCCTGTATGAAAATGTTTCATAAAGTAGGACCTGCTGTTCTCTCAACAGAGCTAAAATACAACCCATGCAAATTCAGGCAACAAAAGAGTGCGGCAGGCAATGATGAAAAGTGCCTGATTTAGAGATAAAAGAGAGATTTCTCCTTGAACTTGGATGTTGGTAGTAATTTCCAGTATCAGAAATTTGCCCTAAATGGGCAGTTCAACAGTTGTTGACCTGCTCACCCCGATGCCTACCAGCAAAGAATGAAGTCTCCAGGAAGAAGTGAATCTCATGGGGGCTCACCCAGTGAGCAATGAGCAGTGCGAGTAATTTCTCAACATTTCTCAGCTTATTTTTTTTATTTTATTAAGAAACCTAAAAACGGAACAAGCCTAAACTGTTAAACAAAAGCATTTTGAGATCTAGGCAAGAGTACATTTTTCTTGCAGCATCTTCTTACTTCAGCTGTTCTTCCCACATCTAGTCATAAGACATATAAATGTTACACACCTTTCTCATCTTGGACCTCATGCAAGACTTCAAAACTGTGGGACAAAACAGGCTTCTCTCATATCAGCGCGAACGAAGCAGCCAGGGACATATTTGTGTAGCTGAGAGGGATGATCACGTAGGGATGGATGAAACCTCAGCAATACCCAGCCCATGCTCTAGGAGATTTAATAGCAGAAAGAGATGGAAACATAAAGTTTGCTGGAAAAGGAACCTGAATCTAACTATAAAAAACACTTGACAGCTAAAAGAAGTATCAGAGCATCTTTTCTCAGTAGGGCATCTGGTTCCAGCTCTAATCTGAGCAGGGTGGTGAGAAGTTGGTGCAGACCTTGGGTAACTCCGACCTCATTCCCAGCACTGTGTTTCAGCTGAGGGCTGAAATATTGCAGGCATAAAATTTCTATTGAAATGGGACAAAAATGGAGTACTGTAATACTAGTATGTAAATTATTAGAGAATAAGAAGGCAATACTAAAGCTATCAACTAGAAAATTACTTTAGTACTGTAGCATATAATTTTTTTCAAACATAAACTTTGTGAAGTCAGAGATATTAAGAAAAAAAATTCTATAAATCCCTCTGGTAATAAGCAATGGAATTAAAATCCAGGCAAAATTAAATTCGAGAAGATTAATGTTCCTTTTTATATTTTGATGACAACTATAAACATAATGTAATTTCGTGAATTTACAGCTTTAAAATGCAAGCTGATACCCCACAATGGTGCAATTTAAGTCACAAAGCAAATAAGTACTTTTTATTCTAATGGCTCCACAGATAAATTTCGCAGTAGTAATGAAATGGCTTTGAACTTCTTAACTACCATTTAAAATAATACAGAAACAAGTTAGTAATTTATAATTGAAGTCCTGTCATATTTAAAATATATCTAGCAGCACATTGACAATAGTTGCATATCATCAAGGTATATGTCCCAGATACCTAAATAGAAAGTCTGGAGGTTTCTTCTCCAAAAAGATTTTGTAAAGTTCTGTGCCTTAAACTGCATATTACTTTTTCTTGGTCCTCTGAGATATAAGCACTTTAGTGGCAATAACCTTGTTAAGCCTTTTGAAAAATCTTTAAATAACCTACGAGGACTCTGAGTTCACTGGAGGGTGGAAGAAAATGGAAATCCTGGTGGGCCAGTTGGAATATGATGGAATATCCTGGAGCAAGCAGGGGGGAACTGGAGGGCTCCTTCACAGAAATAAGGAATATCTTGCATTATTTGGTTTGTATGCTGCATGCACCGCCCCCACCACCCAAACCACATGCATACACACAATTAAAAAAGGAGGAAAATTACAAAAGGAGCAAGGAGAAAGATCAGGTGACATAACCAGAAGCTGATTGTAAGAGAAGGTACAATGCGAAGGAGGAGCTCAGACACTTTAAGGAACTTCAACTGGAAGTCAAGTGGCAAGGGACAACTCAGGCTGTTTTCCTCAGTGCCGTGCCTGTAGTCACCGTACCAGGGTTTTTCACAGTAAGGTTAAGTTATACCCCTGTTGAGTGAAAACAAGAGATCTGTACAAATAACAAAAAGGACGTCCTCACCTGTTTTCACACTTAGAAATTGTGCTAAATTTGCCCTGGCTGAAATTTTCTCTTCAGATTTCCTCTACAGAACATTTGGGGAAAACGGAAACTTTATCTTCACTTGTCTCTGATCCTTTTTTAAAATTCTAATTATGCTTTAAAAGGAAACTTAATGATCAGATCTCCCCATTTCTGAAGTCAGAATTCTTCTGCTATTGTTAGATAAAATTTCTACAAAAAAGTTTGTCTGAATTATTTCCATATGTATTTGCCCTATCTGCAGAATGTAATGCTAAAAGGACATTTTAAATCTATTTTCCTCAGTGGTATTTTTTCACAAATCAGTTCTCACAAAGCGCAAATGTGCATAATAATCCACTCGTATGAATAAGCAGTCAAAACAATTAGGAGTGAACAATGTCATGTTGTTGCCATAGAAGTGACAGTCACGCTGCAGACTAACAGGTTTCAGAAAACTCTTTAGGGGATTTCACAATTTAAGGTCCTGTTTCCACTGAAATTACAGCAAAACCTCCATTAACTTCACAGAAACAGGTCTGATCCGATGCCAACTGCAGAGCGGGTATGACAAGGAGCAGGGAGAAGACCAGGACAGCGTCAGCTACCAAGGGCAGGGAGGAGAAGGAACCTTGGCACCTGCCACTGCTTTCGATTAAATCCATAGTCTTGCTAGCAAAAGAGGGATTTTCCCATATCTTGCAAAGAAAAATAAAGGGTTGGAAAAGGCGAGTCTCTGAACGGCGGCTCCCAGCTCCCCAGGGCTTGGCTCAAAGGCAGGGATCAGCCATGGGACAACGTAGAAGACTTTGGCTTGACCCAAGAGCGCCGGGGCTCTGAGCTGGTTTCCCCTTGTGTTGGCAATTGCCTCGCAGACAGCCTTGGCTAATTTTTGTCGCTCACTGTTACTCTGGTTTCCAAACTAGTGAACATATTGCTAGTCCTATCAAGAAGAAACATATGCAGTCCCCACCGCTGACATCCCTACGAAAATATTTTTAAATGCAGAATTATAACAGCCGTTAAATATTTAATATTAAGTAACCTGTGGGAATTTTAATGTATTCTCCTTGAAGAGAATACGTAAGGTAATAATAAAAAGGTGAAAAGAAATGCAATAGCTGGTTCATCTGAAAGCATGTAGCAATTTTAACTTGTATTTTATATATGAACCCATAAAATTTATATGGAAGAAATTGAATGTATAAAATGATTTATAGGTGGATTAAAAAGGCTCGCAATTTTTTTAGTTTCATACATCTTCATGAAAACAGTTATAAATCTCTGTAACTTAAATTGCTTATCCAAGTTCTATAGAAGCAGCGTAAACAGAGCAAGCAATTATCTGTAATAAACTTTTTCTTTAATATTGTGGCATTCACCCTTTTGTAAAACTACATATCATAAATTATCTTGCGCTGTGTTAGAAAATCAGATTTTATTTGCTAGGCTTACATATTTTTTGCAATTGTGCAGAAACTGTCATCTTCCTGGCAGGGTGATCCAGTCATTAAGTGTTAATAAAATAATAATGCAATATAATCTCTACTTCTGGAAATTAATTTTTATATATATATAAAATAATGTTTTCTCGCTCATACACCACTGAATTCTCAAAACTCTAGAAAAATCCCTTTGTAAGTGTGCTTCTTGGAGTTGAAAATTCAGTTTTCATTACAGCCAGTGCTGGCATTTTAAATGATAATTTGAGCAGTGTTTCCTGGGGTTCAGGCATTGACTTTTACACTCAACAGAAGAGTTTGATGTTTTTTGTGTCAGCCATCTAAAAATGTTCAATTTGAATTGGTGTCAGCTATGTTGAAGAAAAGCTCCACAATGGTAGAAGATGTGGGATTTTTCAGAAAAGCAATCTTAGCCCTCAATCTACATCCTAAAATACAAGTAAAGTGTTATCATTTGCTTGGAGTAATACCGAGGGTGGGAATCAGGGCTCTGTGAAGCACAGAACAAAACTCAGAGTAGAGATGATCCAGAATGAGGTCAATGCTTACCTGGTTTGGAGAGCAAAACCACTCAGATTAATTGCAGTAGATGCCAAGTATATTGTTTGTATATTGTGGCATAGAAAAGCCCCCAAAGTCTGCTTTGAATAAAGAAAAAGACAAGCTACAGAGATTTATCTCAGTATAGAAAGAGTTGCACTTCGGCTGTATGAGGGTTTCTGAAGGGAGGACACTTAGGAGTGGGATGGAGATGTGCCAGCGCTGTGGGTCAGGCCCTGAGGTGTGCAGCCCTGATTTTCACCTAAAGAGATTACAGCCAGAAATACAATTTCAATTCAGCATAACGCTCTCCTGGCATATTAACAAATGCAGTGGCATTTCTATGCAGTGCTTGCTCGTTGTCGTATTCTACAGCGTGAACTGCGTCTGTTAAACTTGATGCAAATTGCTCAGATTTTGAGGTGCAGGCAGACAGTTTTGCCTTGGGTGACTGAAGCTTTGAGTCAGGTGCTTCACGGACACATGCCACCTCGCTGCTGGCGTGGTTGGTATCAGAGACAGACCCCAGACTTTGCAGACTCCAAAAGGCAGCTCGTAAATGAGGATGTCTGATACTGTTATCGGTAGCTGTAGACAGCTTGTAATCTCTGCGGGCCTTCAGTAGCTCAGATATGTACGTCCTGACTGCAGCCCACACAATGCTTCACCTCAGCATGAAATCAATGTTGGCTCTTGACATGAAGATGTTGGCATAACTGATGGCTTAAACCTGTACGTTTAATACCCTGTGTACTGGATAAATCAGAACAAACCGCACGTCTATTCAGTGTAGCGTTCTGCTTCGCAGACAGGGAAGTCAAGACTACAGTTACAGCTATAAAAAAACACTGATTGCAATTTGCACATTTAGGCAAACTGTGCCACCTAAACTGCACAGGCTGACCATGATTCCAAGTCTGTTTGCAGCTAAGCCTGAGACAGCAGTTGGTTAGACTTAGTGCAGTCATTCTTGTGCTTCACCACAAGGCTGAGGCTTTGTAAGCTGCATTGTAAGAGGCTGATTTTCCCAGGAGCCCTGGGCTCTCTCCTTTGCCTTCATTGTCCGTGGCACAGGAACATCTACCTGTCACCATCCCAGTTTATGTCTGCAATGAAGAAAGCAAGACAAAATGTCTCTGGTTAATATTAAAAGAGCAGTGTCTTTTACTTAAGAGATCCTATTGGTTTACTGTGCTCATTTCTGCCTTCTAGTCATGTCAAGAAACCTCAGAGCAGTGGTACGTTTCCAACACGTACCCTGAAAGCAGAAGGATCAACTGGACACTGAGCCCGATTCACTTTTATCCTTCCAATAAAAAAAAAAAGGGCATAATTTTTATTGCAAACATCTTTCACACCTACTAGCCTTTAGATTTAATCTTTCAAATCCTACTGTTAGCAGCAAGGGTCAGATTCAAATAACAAGTTGATCTCTTTAAAAGAAAACTACTTCTGGCTTGAGCAGCCTCTGTGAACTCCTGGGATTAATAGTATTTTGCTAAGCCCTACTTACAAACAGTAAAACAATTGCACTAAATTTGGGATGGCTACACAGGTAAGGTAGCTGGTTAAAGCTTCTTACCTTGGTGCCCTTTGTTTCACCACCTGTAAAGGCTGATCCAACCCATCTTAAAATATATTTGAACCATCAGAAGTAGCTCAGGCTGGATAACCTTGGTGGTTTCCATCCCCAGCTGGGGCTTCCCTGAGTCATCATCCCTTTGTAGGATGCTGTAGATGACGTGACAACTATTGAATTACCCATGTTTTCTGTCCAATGCATTAAGTTAGACCAATATCAGCCTCCCCTGAATGTAAGTGATGTGAATTTTTCTTTGGAGGAGTGTTTTTGCCTTAACTGATTGGGTGATGGCTATCTCATACAAGGCAGCTAAATTTCAGTGATATAAACCCCACCCTAAGTCTGTGTACAAAACAAGGGAAACTTTTAGGGGTAAAAAACTGAACAGTCCTATTAGGAAGACAGCAATGTCATACAAATCACATTTCTTGCTTTTCCAATGGAAGAGCATTTCCTCCAAACACTCCATCTTTAAAGTGTCAGAGCTGATCTTCACAGAAGACCCAGGAAAATACCTTCAAAAGACAAGCCAGGAACTAAAAGCTTAGAAGTCAACTGGTTAATACAAATCTGTAATAGCTCTGGTTTTACAGTACATTACAATCTTCCTCTCACCCACTCTACAACACTGAGCAAGTTCATATTTCACCCAACTAAAGTGCTGGGTCCCTGTCCCCTGATGACAGCCCTCGCTGCGCCGACGTGCTGGTTCCCTTCTCTGCCACAAAGTGATTAACACAAGCAGGTTGAGTTATGAGCTGTTGGGTCTGAACTACGTTAGGCTGAATTTTGTTCTTCTTGTCAGACTGACAAAGGGACTCTGGCTTGACAGTCTATCTGTTTTCCAATTATATTAGTTGGTTTAATAAGGGATATTATCTTTCCTTATAAAAGTTATTTCTCTTAATGTTAAGTAATGCATTCAACTCACAGAAACATTGTCAGTATTTCACTAACTCAATTCCCCCAGACCAAGTGAAGAGCACATGGAAAAATATCACTTTGGATTTCACTTCCCCCCTCTTCTTCTTCCTTGGCTAAGCTGCGTCCCTGCTTTGGTGCCGGGGAATATTATAATACCAGAGTTTGGGTGCAACTAGCTTGACCTGTCTTCCAGTCCATTTGCTGAGCCTGGTCCTCTCTTGAGGCACCTTAATCCAGCTCTAACGACGTGAGTCACGTTCAGCGGTTGAGTTGGTGAGATCTTGCCAGCATTGATTCATCTCCGCCATCCCCTCCCGCAGAAGGGCTCTACAAAGCATCTTGGGGAGATGCAGGCTTTCCCCGCTCCCCATCAAAGCATCCTCCCACAAACAGAGAGAGAGCAGGAGCGGAGAAAAAGCTCCTTGATATAAAACAGCTGAAGCTCTTTTTGCTCCACTCCTCAGTCTGTTGGGCACTTCTTTTAGGCAGGGCGAGTCCTGCCATTTCACAGCAAATGCTCTGTGTAGAAAGCATATGTACATTAAACCATCTCTGTGACCACGTTTGACTTCCACTCTACAAATAAATGGGAGTAGATGGATAGCTCCTTTCCCTCAGGAACTTCTGTCTGCCAAAAACGGAGAATCGCTGGGATATGCAGATTAAATGGCTCTTTCTCTCCATGAAGGTATGAAAGCAGATTGCTCCTTACCCTTTCGAGTTTCAGGCCAAGGGGCTTCGACACACACAGAGCAAATGGGAAGACGTGTGATTAGGTAACTTCCAAACTTCAGAAACCTTTTCATTTCAAATTCTGACTTCCTGCCATGCACATATTCTTCTGTAACCAGGCTGCAAGGCAATTTATTAACCACTCCAGAGGAGCGATATCTGCAGAATCTGTTTTTCAGCTTTTGAGAGCTGAGCAGGGCTAATGTTACTGTTACAGAGTGCCATCACTCGAGTAATGTATATTCAATGAAGAAGTGTCCTTTGAAGGTGCAGATGAAATAGCAGATTATTAATATAATTTAAAATATAAATTATTAATAATATTTTAGAACATTTATCAACACATAAGAAAAAAAATGGGAGGAAATAAAAACTAGACTATGTTTTCCAAAGATTATTTTTAACCACAAACTATCGGAAGTTTTAAGCTGCATCTCTTTTTCACTCTACTTGAGAAAGTTTTTTAATAGAATGTACTGCATTTCAACAAAATCCCATCTAAGTTAAACACTTCCAGTATTTTCATTTTTTTGAATAAAAAAAGCCCAGTGAAGACACTTCTGCAGCCTTGAAATCTAAAAAAAAAACATTCAGACCTGAGCTCTGAAATGAGGGATTTTAAAAAATACCTGAAGTACTCTAAATATTAGATAAAGAAAAGTTACAGAGGTGCTCAGGGAAGGAATAAAGGGAATTTTGATCACATTAGGGATTTAAAACGAATGTGAAATCATGAAAGTCTTAACATTGTTCTTGAACTTTCCCGGAACAGAAGTCTTCCTTGGATGAATGTTACAAGGAGGGTGGAAGAAGGAGTTAGACTAAAGCAGGATTGACATGCATGATGAATTACAGTTCATTAATCCAATTAATGAGTAATTCCAGAAGGTTTAATCCCAGATAAAGCTCTTTATTATAGCTCTGTTGGCTAGTGCTGCACTAAGAGCCCGTCAGCAAATCCATGTAAACCTCTATTATATAAAGCCTACCATTCACTGTCATAGCTTTTTTGGTAATATTTTGTCCAAAAAATAATGAGAAAAACAGAAAGGAGTGGTCTTGTTGTGGTTTAACCCCAGCCAGCAACTAAGCACCATGCAGCCGCTCACTCACTCCTCCCCCTGCCCCTGGTGGGATGGGGAGAAGAATCAAAAACAAGTAAAACTTGTGGGTTGAGATAAGAACAGTTTAATAGTTGAAATTAGAAATATAATAATAATAATAATAATAATAGTAATAATAGTAATAATAGTAATGAAAAGGAAGATAACAAAAAGAGAGTGAAATAAACCCCAAGAAAGACAAGTGATGCACAATGCAATTTCTCACCACCCACTGACCAATGCCAAGCCAGTCCCCAAGCAGCCACCCAGCCACCGCCTCTCCCAGCCAACTCCCCCCAGTTTATATACTGGGCATGACGTCCCATGGTCTGGAATACCCCGTTGGCCAGTTTGGGTCAGCTGCCCTGGCTGTGTCCCCTCCCAACTTCTTGTGCCCCTCCAGCTTTCTTGCTGGCTGGGCATGAGAAGCTGAAAAATCCTTGACTTATTATAAAAGCTACTTAGCAACAACTGAAAACATCAATGTGTCATCAACATTATTCCCATACTGAATCCATAACACACTATACCAGCTACTAGGAAGAAAATTAACTCTATCCCAGCTGAAACCAGGACAGGTCTCTACCTTCATTTGACCAGATTCACATTACAAAAGAATTCAAGGTACATTTAAAAAACACAGAACAGCTGAGTGTAACTTCAAATATTTAAAGCACTCTTGGTTTAGAAAGCAAATATATGTTCCCCTTTCTGAAGTCATCTGTATGAATGATTTCTTCATGCACATCCTATTGACTGATGGGAGCCAATAAAGTATACCAAGCTGTTTTTTAAAATAATCTCTGTTCCATTTTTACTCTGTTTAATTTTTGGTAGTGGTACCTACAAGTGTGATGCTTTCTGACCACTTCAGAAAAACAATCCCTCCTCTGCAAATCTCACAGGCAAAGAGGGATAAAGAGAGGGAATAAAGAGGGAGTAATATGAGTTTACATACCACTTGCCTTCATTCACTGCAAACAGCACAGCAGAATAAAGCGTGTAAGAGGGAGTTAAGTGTGAGACAAGCATCTGCACTTCTAGTATGTGCCTAAGAAGGTCAAACCATGAATTAAAATCTATATACCAGAAAGGACAGTGTTTCAGGACTTCTCAGAAAACCAGGAAGACTTTTCTCTCAAGAAACTAGTTCAAATTCCCACCCAATATCCCTGTCACACCAGTCCTTTTTGTCCCTGCAGCTGGTGAGCTCAAATATTTGTTCACCTACTGTGACAGGACTAACAATAGCTGGGCCTTCACCCAAAAACTGGCAGGTTGGCAGCTCTGGATACTGCAGTGCTACAATTTTGCTTTGGTGAGTACTTGGCTATTCAACAGTACGACCATAAATTCATCTATTTTAGTAACGGAAAAGACTTGCAGTATCATGAGAGCCTGTGCAATGCGCTCAAAGGTTGCTCCTAACTTCTTTGAGCAGCTATGTCAAATTATCTTCCGCCTTCTCAGTTAGTAAAAGCTTTATTACCAAGAAGACAAGATCCTACTATGATGACTATTTAAGTAAAAGTGCATCCTTTCTGATGTTGCGAAACTGCCTGTTGTGGGAGGATGACAGTTCACACCCAATTACACACTGTGATGGATTCATATTTCTTGATCAATGACTTTGAAGCCTTCTGGAACAACATTGCACAATGACCCTTCATTTTAAAGACCAAATAAGATGATTAGTGACATGCAGAAAAAAAGAGTCAGAATTTCATGCATGTCAGAACTAGTTTTAACCAGTCTCTGTCTGTAGCAGTGCTCCTGAACTGGAAGAAGCTTCAATCACTCCAGCACAGAGAAAGTTGTTTGATGGAAACAAGCAACTGCAGAGATTATTGGAGCAGGAACACAATTGTCTCAAAAGGACTTCCATTTAGCAAAAGCAACTTTACAATTTGAAATCAAACTTGTGTGCTTATTGATAGACCTTCAGATTTCTGGAGCTTGAAAATACAGTGGAAAACATGAACTTTGATGAAGACTCAGTGTACTTCAGCGTGGCAAGGCGTATTATTACAGCTGACAGGCTTTTACCTACCTGCTTGAATCAGGGTCACGAAAAAGTGTGGTATTTAAAATGGTCTTTTATACTACTAGAGCTATAAAGGCCACTTGGTTAAAGCCCTAAAAGTTTCTCCTAGATCATCCAAAGGGAATGTTATATCCTTCAGAAAACACAACAGCCTGTAGAATGGAAATGGACTTGATCCACACATGTCTTGCTCCTGTTGTGTAAATGTAATCATGACTGTATGATGTCTATCCAGGAGAAACAGCATGTGAATCAATATTTGACTAATGAAAACAATAATTCCTGCATTTGTTTTAATAATAACTACGCCTCCGAGCATTCAGAAGCACCAGCCAGGTCATGCTGAAGATTGTTCAGCAGGTTACAAAACAAATTAAAATGAAAGTCATCGTGAACTTCAGGGACACTCACTCCAGCACTGGCTGCATGCCACTGCTAATGGGGTTTGCACCAGATCCTCGGTGCATTTACACACGGTCGGTTCAACTCTCCAAAGGCCAGATATGCCAGGTGATTTGGTTTTGCAAAATCCATAGCTTGAGCTGTGAATTGGGACACTGGTAATGGCTCAATCTGTTGTGAAAGGGAGGAGGAAGAGGAGGCTTCCACCTCTGCAAGTCCATGAGGAAGAGCAGACATTCCCTGGGAGAATTTCTGGGGGGTAGGAGCTGTCATTAGTGCCGGCAGATTTGCAGGGTCCCACCTTTCGCCCTCTTTCTGGGCACTTCTGCTGCTATCAGAAGCTTTCACACCCACAGCTCATGGCCTCCCAGCGCAGCAGCAGCACCATTAGCATTTTCAGGGACACAAGAGGAATTACAAAACATATGGCAAGTCACAGGAACTGCAAGACTTTGACCTTGAGCAATATAAAAGCCATTGCACTAGACAGCCGTAGTGCATTTCATACCTCGAGAGGAAGCGGAGAAGTGAGAGACGGTAAGTGTGTGCACTTAGAGGGGAAGAAATGGGAGAGAAGGTAAAAAACTAAAACCGATAAAAGCGCAAGATTAAGACTGTAATGGAAAAAGGAAAGTCACCAAAAATGACCAGGCTTTTTAATGTGGGAAGAAGACGAGCATCCTGTAGTCTTCCAAATGCTTTTAAACCCAAATAGGCATTTACATTTCTTTTCTTGCACTTTGAAACTTCAATGGTAAAAGCTGTAAACAGTTAACCTGAAAGAGGCAGAACAAATCCATCCTGTTCAGACCTTCTGCTATGTTACTGCTCATAAACTTCCTTAAAAAAATGTCTTTTGTAACTAAGAAACTCGCCATGTGTGCACTGGTTTGTAAATGGCAAATTAAAGATAAGAAAGCCTGAATAAAGCAAGACTACTTGATATTTGCATTCAAAGCACTTTGCAAGGATCAGTCAATTACCTCAAGGCACTTTCTTACTATCCCCAGTCTGACTGAAAAATGCAAGCTCACAACTTCCCTGCGAGATAGGTGTTATTAACCCATTTTTCATAGCTGGGAAGAGAGACACAGGAGAGGTGGGTGGCTCACCCTGGGTCACGGTGGCAGAGCTGGAAATAGACCTTTGGTCCTGATTATAAGGCAAGATACAGGGCAGTTTGTTTCAACAGATGTTTCCACATCGGAATTTTATAAGCCTCCATCACACGGATGAATTGAAATTTCAATACCTCCAGTCACAAAAAGCCTCCTGCTACTCATGTAACTAATTTTTCTTATTATGCTAATTTTAATATAAGTATTTCTCCTTTATGAAATCCTACTTTTGGCTCAGTGTTTTCCTCCATCACTGACTCTCCACTGTGTCAGGACAGGAATCTCTGTGTTCTCGTAACTAGACTACTGGTTTTTTTTAGGCAAGATTAAGATGAGCAGTGGGAGGACAGAGGTATGGTCTGATGGAATTTATCAGTATCAGTTGTCAGCTTACGAAGCATTATGTGATGTATGTGTCCAGCTTTCACTGTTTGCACTGCTGGCAGATTGTATGATTCCTCTTTATTGCCTTTTGGATTTTTCCTTTAAAAACAAACAAACAATCTACTGTTCCCTGGAGAAGGACAGGTAGTGTTTTTTACATCCAATAACGAGCCAGAAAGGAATCCATTCTGGGACACTCATTTTTACTCTGATGCTGATCGTAACAACAGTACTTCTCTTCTACGAGCAGCCATTCAGTCTGCTGTTGCTACTAAAGTATTATATATGTTATTTGCTGTGTATGTTTAAATCATATTTTATTTATGATTTTTCCCGATGACAGTTCACTTTGTGCCCAGGCAAGAGTATTTTGGAGTCAGAGAAAGAATAGCTGGTTTGCATTCACTATCAGAGGGAACTATACACTTTTTTCTCCCCACCTAAGCAGGGAATGGCATCCAAGGAATATTTGGATCCCCATCCAAACGCCAGGCAAGTCCCTGCTGAAGACACTTCTAAAGAGAGTTTTTAAACAGTTAACTAAAATGGATTTAGATTTTTCAGTCATTAAGGTAGTTTCTAATATATGGCACATAATTTTTCTTGAATTCCATGGTGATGTGAGTTTCCTGTTAAAGACTAAAGATGAAATAATTAAAAATGGCTAAGTGACCTTGAAACTCACATCTTTCTGAGAGTCAATAGGGGCTGTGCACATTAATTAGTGTTTTCCAAATTCTGCTCTTAATATTTATGAAAGCAGAAAAGCTTTCCCTCACTCAGTCAAGGGCAGGACTGGCTAGCCTGTGACTGTTGACGTATTTGCCTTTATCATTATTTTCTTTATACATTATTTAATTTGAAAAAATGTATCTAATATTTTGTTAAAGAAAGCTCAGTTGAAAATCATGTGTTTATTACATCTTCACTTGAAAACATGCCTATTAATAACAGATTTGATTGCTAGCATTATAGGGTAGCTACTTCTTATCAATGATAGAAATATGAGATGAAGGACACAAAAATATGATTTATTCGAAGGGACATTAGGTCAAAGGTTGCAAATGCAACTAGTTAAATTTTATCAGTCATGCTCATAACTGCATCCTAATTTTAGTATGACTTTTAAAAAGCCTTTGTTTTCATTGTATTTAATAAAAAAGCCCTGTGAAGAAGAGCTCAGTTAAGCTTTACATTTATTCAATTTTTGTTAATAAAAGAAGAGTGAAATGTCTGGCAAATATCAATACAGAGCAAAGAGAGAATTTTAACAGTAGTATCTATTTTGTTGCTAAATTATTTCAGAAGTCTCATAGTCAGGAACACTGGAGACTAGAGTGCACAAGACACAGAGGAAACAAAAGGCAAAACAGTCTTGTGCTAACAGAAAAGTGAACAGGATGAATGTTTTCCATTCTCTTTAGTGTTTTTATGCTAGGCCAGTAAGTTATTGTAATCAAACTACAGAGAAAATCTCTTGTTGAGCTTTTGCTGTTACATTTTACCTAGCTGCCATGGGTCTTTTAATATTATTTTATTAGATTAAATGATGGCATGATTAGACTTATGAATGATAAATAAAGTAAATAATTTTAAATAAGGAACTCTAATATATTTGTTCTTTACCTAGTCAAAGGTTAATCGTACCATATTTGTTGACTCGGAAGACAAATAACCTTGTCAGGGGATGCCTAATTGCCAACCAATACCATATGTGCTTGCAGAGTTTGAAATATGCACTTGTATTCGTAAAGGCAACTCAAGCCCAGAGTCAACTCTACTCACAGCCAAATTTTGATTCTCTGGTAGAGTTTGCCTGCCTGGCTCTTCTGGGGGCTTGAATTACTGCTTGGATGAAATGAACTGATTCAGCTCCACCAGACGAAATAGAAATTCCAGCTGTGAAGGACTTCTGAAACGTAACCATTTTCCAACACAGCAGACTCCAAGTGCTACTTCATATTCTTTCCCCATAAGGGGCGTAAGCTTTTATGAGCTACTGATTGTTCTCCAGTAGAGGCTCAGCAAAGAATGACATTTTTTTGCTTCCATCATACAGAAGATGTTGGGTAGAACATACTAAATGGCAGATGGTCCATAACCAGAGTAGTGTGTTGCAATGCCTACCAAGGTCTGGTAATGCATCCAGGACAGATATAACTTGTTTATAAATTTACTTTCGCTTGGGATGCTACTTTCTGCTGCTTCCCCCCATTGTCATTGAATTTCAACATGTTATCACTAGCAATCCAAGTTGAAGAGTAATAGGTAACATTGTGTGAGTAAAAGTATTTTCGGTAAATATTTTTAAAGCATTAATAAGATTATTATTAATTATACATCCTTCTACACTGCAAGAGTTCCAGCACAAAGCTGGTCCAAAAACCAGGGTCCAAAGACCAGCTAGATGCAAATGACATTTCCTCATCTCATTATCTAAGGTAGCTAATAGTTTCTGAAGATTTTAAATGGGCAACAGTCAAGTCATGATCTTGCTTAACTTTATGTACATAAGGAGCATTTACACTGGAACTGCACGGAAACAAGCATGTAAATTCCAGCACATGCATTTGCTTACCCTTTCATGTGCATAAACTTACTTTAATCTTGACAGTTCTTAACAGTATTAAGTATAAGGTTCACCAGCTTGTATGGGGGCTGGTTCTCAAAATGCCATGGGGAAATAAAGATAGTCATCTTTGCTTTAGATTGCAGTATTTCCCAGTGATTTCCTGCTGGTACTGATTTCCTAGTACAGTAGTAGTATTTAAGCCATGCATTGCAATTATTTATTTCTTTGGCGTCACACACGTACACGTGGTATTATTGATATCTTCATACATTATTTTAGTTATTGCCAGTCACTCTGACGTATTTCTTTGCTGTACTTGATTTTTTAAAATAAATATTTATATGGTTATGAATGGAGTAGCTACATATAGACTTTAAATCAAATCATATTGATCTGATAAAGGTAGATCTCAGCACTAATATTATCCTACTGCTGCATTTGTGACAACTGAAAGAGTTTACTGAAAAGGAAGAACAAAACTGCTCTCAAGCTGCTACTCCTGCATTGGCAGCAGCTCAGGAACAGTTATCTGAGACAGAAAAGTTTATTAAAAGTCAACTATCATCTTAGATTGAAAATGTATTTTATAGTATCCAGAATCCTTTATATAAACATGTTCCACGATCTCCCATTTACAGATTTTGGATCGAAGGCAATTAGTGAGAAGTTATGAGTAAGACCCAGACCCAGACTTGTGCACCCAGAAGAGTTCACAGGTGAATGCAAATCGAAGTGAACTCTTGAGGATTTCCAAGTCCGCAAGACAGCCTCTTAAATAGGTGAATGAGGCACCTAAAGCCGAGCTGTTGCCCATGCTCAGAGGTGATGCCGTCATACCTAAGCTGATTTTACACCACCCAGCAGGCAGGACCAGGGGAGCCTAGAAATGCCAGTTGAAGGAACTTCTGAAGGTCATCTACTCCAGCCTGCCTGAAGCAGGATGATCATCATGACCAGATCAGGTCAGCCAGGGCCAAGTCTTGGAAAACCTCTGGAAGAGGAGCCGCAGTCCACTTCTGCTGCAGAGGCAGGTGAGACGGCTGGACAGCCTCAGCTCTGCGCTCAGGCTGGCATGGAAATGAGGGTAAACAGAAGTGTATTTCAGAGCACTCCTGAGTCTCCTCAGAGGAGGCAGACAGATCTGGTCACTGGAGACCGTCAGCCACATTAACGCAAGAACATGCACAAAGTGCCCAAAGAGCTCCAGGTTTGCCAAGGAAATGTGAAGCAATGGATTTAATGCCCACTTCAGGCTGAAAATATTTACACCTCCCAGTTGGGATCTCTCAGCAGAGCCTCAATTACCTGACCAGTATATTACCTGTGGTCTAACGGGAATGACTCTATCCCCTCCTGGCGAGACTGTGCAGTCAACACCGGATTAATGAGAGCAAGCGTACGGACAAGAGAGAAACCCCAGGTATCCAAGACTCCTTCGCTGTTACGTTACAGCTGACAGCTTAAGCCTCTTGTGACGAGCTAACTGCGGCCTTTATATAAATCATGGCTCTTGCCCAGTAACCAGCTATATTAAAATTAATAAAAATGTAAAGAGAAGGCCTTATATTAATTAGCAATTGAGTACGGACTACACTTTTATTATCTGTAGATTTTAGGCAGTTGCAGGATCTCTTTAGTGTATAACACACAGCCAAAAACTGAAGGCATGCATTTATGAATCTCATAAATTTATATTGCACTCTGTGTATATATAACATTGTTGTTTGCATGTACCACACACATCACAGCACTGAACAAAACTGGTATCACAAAACTATGGGTTTGCAATTTACCTTTCTAGAAAATTTTGCTGTAAGCAACGTCCAGTTTTCACTCTGGCTCTGTGTTACCTCTAATTTTCCAGCTGGCTTGAGTGAAGCAAAAGAAGGTCAAGTGACTGGTCCAAAATTACACAGCCACTCCAAGGCTCAGCTGGCTACCAGGGCTTGCTTCATCCATTACACCACCCAATCTCCTTACACCACACAGCCTCCCACAGGGCAATAATAGAAGATGACAGTGAGATTGCCATTTATTTTTCCCTATTAAAGCCTTATGATGTGGTCTTTCTTATATTCTAGTTTTAATTGAGAAAAGTCCTAGGCCGAGGCTGCTACACAGACTTAAGAGAGGAAATACCATAGAAGTACTTGAAATAATATAAAGTACCTAAGCCTTTATCATGACCTGCTTGTTACAGCTATATTTGTTTTGCGGTTGTCTTGGTCTGAATTTGTTAAACTGAATTCTTGACTTGCATGAGGCACTGCAGAAGGGACTTTGAAAGCACACTGACAAAGAGATGGAGGGCTGGAGTCTGTTCCCACAAAATCAGCAATAAAATCCTCATTGACTTCAATAAGTGCAGGGTGAGGTCGGGCACGACCAGATGCAGCGGCGCACCGCTGGTTGCAGTGACCCTTCTTCAGTGGGTTTAAAAGCCACTTTTTGAGGAAGACAGACTCTATCCTGATTTTGCCATCAAAGTGAGGGCAGTCAGAGCCGGTGGAGGCTAGAAGATCTGACACTGAGAACATCCGAATTTTTTGTAGGCTGATCACATTTTTCAAGTGCAAATGTTGAGGCACTTTGGAAGTGAATTGCATATAAGCAATTCAAATAAATTAAGATCTGTAGCTTATTGGTATCCCAGTATTTTTTAATGTAATTAATAGCATATCAAATGCATCGCTCTCTAAGGTGAATTATCAGAGAGATGGCTGTTACCTACTACAAATACTGGTTTTGTAACATGCTAGGTTTTCTGAAGGTCAGCCATGCTGTGAGTCACTGTTGCAAATATTAGAGATTTCTATCCTGTAATGTTACACTTATTGTTACAAGAATTGTATAAATACTCAGCCTTTGACTCTTAGTTTTGACAAAAAATATTGTGTGTCCCCTACACTGATAACAGCAACTTTTGTATGTGGGAAACCAGAGAAGTGATTTTTTTTTTTTCATTCATTGAAACTATAGGGTAAAATGACTGTTTGAGAGGTTAAATCCCAGTTTGAGCTGCAACTCAAGTGAAACAAGGAAAAATTTCACTTTGATGAGTCAGATTTAAGAATGTTGCTGTAATGAAGGGTAATTATGATGATGGAAACTAAGGACAGAATTATAATTGAAAACTCTGTTGTGGCAGATATTAAAAGACCCTGGAGTTCTGGGGCTGTTAAACATTACCATTAAAATCCTGGTAATTAGAAATACTTGACAAAGGATGGGTGAACATTTAGTAGAACAAAATCTTAACTATTACTTTCTGATAATCCTGTTAAATTGCACACTGTATTACATGTTTAAGTCTTGTGTGACTGAGGCTGCTTGATGGCATAGTTGGTTTCCAGCATGTAAACTTTCCACCTTATTGCCTTAGAAATATATTTAACTAAAAAAAAAAAAAAGAAAGAAAGAGAGAAAGAGAGAAGAAGAAAATACTAGAAAACCTCTTGCACTTCAGCCCGCTGCTCTAATCAAGCACAGACCAGCTATTTAAAGGTCTAATTCCCATGAAAGTTAGCTTGTAACCCTGTTCTTTGCATTGCATGAGTGAAATTTCCCAATTCCTATATAGCTGTCTAAATTTCATTTTAGGCTGAGCTTGTGGCTGTATGGTATGCACTAATTCCACTCTCTTTAGTGAATTTTTTGGGTGCTTTTTCTCTAAGCAATGGAACTGTTTATGTTTTCTACTTTGAGGATCTCCTTAGTTTCTTTTTCCTTGGGCTACATGAAAAGCTGCTTTCTGATCATCCACGTAGAAATCAAGTGCAGTAGAAGATCACCCAGAAGACCAGGGACATATATGATCCAAAGGCTATTTTCATACTGCGGTACACCAAGGTAATTAGGTAAGACTTGTTTAGTTTATGAATTATTTTAGACAATTTGAAAATGAAGTGATTTGAGTCCTGGAACACAAAGAAGAAAGAAACAGCTAGAATATTGCTATTCGAGCCAATGTAATAGAATTTACCTTTTGACCAGCAAGTAGCTCCCATCATTTTAGGGGCAGTGTGGGGTCCAACCCTGCAAACACACAATCCTGGCAGCCCCGGTGAAGAAGTCATTGTGTCCATAGCAACACGCTGCAGCGTGAAGTATTTCTGCACCTCCTCAGCTCCCATCCTGGCACTGCTGGGGACACAGACCAGCTGTGCATGACTGATCCTGTTTATGTCACCACTATTTTAACTCCACATTACAAACCTTGTTTCCCCTGCAAAGAGCATCTGCTCTCTGAGTGACATGCTTTTAATGTGCTGATTTATCATTGTCAGATACAGGATTTTTATTGCTGAAATCTGAATATTGTATTTAAGGCACTTTTGTGATTACAGATGTTTTACATATAAATTGCCTTATATTACAAAAAGTATATTCTGTACGTCTCGAGCAGTCTCATTCTCATGTGTGTTACATTTTTATATCTTACTCTGCATGGCTAAGTGGATGTGAATGGCTCTCTGCTTGGAATAACTGCAACCCAGGCTACAGTGCTGCATTAGCAACTGCCCCTTGATCATGCACGGGCCGTGGTGGTTGAGGAAACACGTTGGAAACAGAAGGTTGGGTCTTGCCCCCAGACTTCAGCTGTATCTGCACCGTGGGTGCCCCAAAACTCTGAGATTTCTGGGAGCTCTCACTAGGGCCAGAAACGCCAGAGGCTGCAAGTGCTCTGCCATCGCCATGCGACCTGGCTGGAGGTGAGGAATGCAGCCTCAGGAGAAGCACATTGCAAGTGAACTGCTGACTTGGAGCCATCTCTACTTTCCCTGGGAAGGGGCAGGGAATGGGAATAAAGGCTTGTGGGACCTCTGTGAGGCAGCGTAACCGGGAGAACCAGGATGCAGCAGTAGCAGCACAAGACCAGGAGGGTGGCCAGCCTGGCCCTACCTCCCACCTGTGGGTCTGTCTGGGCTGGTGGCCGCTACGGATGTGAAAAGTGCGGCAGCTCAATTCATGATTAAAGAGTGGAAAAAATAGTATTATCAAAAGTAGGTTGACATAGATAAATGTCTGTGTTGAACTTCATCGTAGGTCATTAAGGGCATTCATGTCAAAAGTTGCTTGGACTCCTACATCTTGCTAAAGGTGTTGCCATGTCCAAGAAACAGGTTTGGTCCACAACTTTTCTAGATAGTATATAATATTCGTAATCAGTTATGGCTTTCTTAGCATTGTAATACGGAAACACTGAGGCCTAAACAAGTATTACAAATTTCCGCTCTTGCTGGCATCAGAAAAATTACTTGCATCATGTTTCAGATTTTGAATTCGTATAAAGTATTCATGAAGGTACAGGCCAGCTAACTAAATACATGGAGCAACTCAAAAAGTGTGCATTGAAACACATCTTACCTCAAATATGACCCAGTTTCCAGATATTGTATCAGACTGTAATTGCTTGTATATCATCAATTGAGCAACCAAAATTTCTCAAACTGCCTTTGGGTGATCATTTCCAGCTGGTGACTGACCATGTGATGCTGCAATGGCTATACTATAGTTTTTAAAGTAAGCAAGAAGATTAAATACGACTTGATTTAGTGCTTGTGGAGAGACACTCCACACTAAAAATGCTATTTCCCCCCTCTAGCTCCAATCCAAAGTGGGAAACACCATCAAATCTGTGATGGGGTTTACTACTCCTTCATGGGATCTTACTGCATGACAGCCAAACAGCCAGGCGCTGAGCTGCTGCGTTTCTAGATGTGGCCAGTAGCTTGAGAAGGAAAAGGGCAGAATACAGACTGCAAAAAAAGAGATGCCAGAGAGTCAGCAAATGTAACGAAGTATCCGCTCAGAACCCGACAGGAACAAAGAAGAATAAAAATGTTACAAGAACTGAAAAAGAAAGGAAGAGGGTATTGCTGGTAAAGAGCATGAGTAATTAGGTTATCCCACATAAGCTGCGGAGAAGACTGCAAATCCCAGAAGGAGGTAATTACGCTACCAGACCAGGGCTGGAACGCAGCTTGTAGCAGACTGAAATTTCTGGAAAAGAGATCTCCCCCAAAAATACTTCCTCCTGCTTGTGAGAAGGGGCCCTTCCTCCTGTCACCTGCATTTTCATCAAGGCAATTGTAAGAATGTTTAATTTAACATATATATCAACAACATTTATTTCTACAAGAATGAATATCGGAATGCTGCAGGAAATAACCTGTAAGTGCAATTCTAGGAGTTGCAAAATCCTAAAGCAACTTTTCCCATAGTTGTTCTGTGCGGCCTGGCTGCTTCCCAGGGAGCACAGAGCAAAGTAGTTGAAATAACACCACCATCTGCTGGGCAGCCGGTTACTACAGCAAACCGAGAGGTAGTACGGAGGTGAAAGCGTGTGCGACTCCCAGCCACGGCTTCTTTGGTACATACTAGAACATGCTTGGTAAGCCCTCGGCACGTAATTCTTCATTATTTTTATTATTAATGTTGACTGATGCTTTTCCAGCCTGCTTTCTGTGTAAGACAGAGCTAAATAGATATATAATAAAAAATGACTGCCTTGCATGGATGTGCATGAGTAGGGAAACGGGGAACATTTTTCATAGCATTTCTGTGCAGGGAGGAGCACCAGTGCAGCAGCTGTGCCCTGTAAAAGATATATTAATTTGATTCCCATCACGATTGATATTATTTGCTCTTATAGATCTGTTGCTAGGTCACATATAGTTGCACGCATCGCGCCTGCAAAGCAGAAACCTCGAAACAGCAACGTCCACTGACAAGTTGAGATGCATGCCATGGCCAGATGTGGGAAACAGCATGTGACAAAGACCCAGAAATTATTCTTGCAGGAAGTATAAATGCTGCAGGATTTCTTGCTGTTGGGTCTATTAGACTTACTGTAGCCTCCTTCCACGCTTATTTCTGATACAAATCATTTCCAGTAACAATGTGGGGTGTCTGTGATACGTAGGTGGTATTCTGAAAAAAGGAGCTGAAAAGCCACCAGCCTGTCAACTTGGCTAACATGGTTAAGGCACATCATTTTCTATAGCCTAAGGCACAAACAAGGATGATGTGGCCTGTGTGGCATGGAGTATTTTTGCCTCCGCCCCCCCCCCCCAAAAAAAAAAAAGCAGAGACTTGCTAACAGTTGGATCAGTAGAGAATAGCTTTCACAGGAGTCAGAAACAAGGCTAAAACACACGTCCATTAATGTGGGGAGACAATCTGTTACTGTCCCTTAAATTAAGATGAGTAACAGCCCTTACATGAAAGGCAGTGAGATTTCCTCCTTCTGCAGAGGAGGAATTGCTAGAGCTTCACAAGACCTCCCCCCCCCAATGCATCAGTCCTCTGAGTTTTTACAAAGTTATAAGAGCTGTTAATGCCTCTAGCTATTTCAGACCCCCACAGGGTAAAAGAAAAAAAGGATGAAGTCATTAAATCTGCTCGTGCTCCTGGTAGGTGCTATTGAAATTTAAAATGCCTTCCCTTTGGGGAAGAAATGTCCAGAGGAGATGCAATCTGCTACCTGAGCTGCAAAGATTTGCCTGCAGGCAGGACAGTGCTGCACGAAACCAAATGCTGCTGGGTGGGGATCGTGAGGCTGGATGAAGAACTTGGCCGTTTCGTTACGGGATACGTGGAGACCGGGGAAATAGCCGTTAATGCAAAGCTAAGGATAGGTACTATCCTTAGGCCAGGTCCTATTATGGTATGGGCATAGGTAGGGCTGCAGCATCCCTGCTGGGAGCCTTGCCAGGGCTTTCTCCTGTAAGGATCAGTGCAATGACAGCTGAAAAGACTCACTGCAGATATATAAGGGTTTTTTCTGGGTGGTTTTTAGATTAGGTTTTTGTCTAATATTAACGTATATTTTTACAGCTGAATGGTAGTAAATCCCTAGCCTCAGAAACCTACTTTCCCTCTCAGAAAAAATATTCTTCCTTCTAATATATTTATTCACTTATATTTACATATAAATGAAAACTAATAGCATCAGATAGCCAAGGTGCATTTTCTCCATCAGTACCAGAAGCAACTGTAGATCCTGTGCATTTATTATGATTAAATATTATCGGTGTCTGTCACACATGAATGAAGCCGTACCAGGAGCTGATTGTCTATCTTATACAGAAAGAACTTGGAAGACAATATTTTATGTGTTTTTTTAAACCCGTTACCTATCCCCAAGCTATCTGCTGGTGTATGCCAAGGTATCTCTATTGTCCCTGAGATGTATCTGCCTCAGCATAGTTTCTAATACTATGCAGACAGACAATGTACTCAGCAAGCTTGCACGAAATTTCTAAGTTCAGCAGAACTATGCAGGAATTATTTTCAATAGGACAACTGAGAGCAATCACATTACTTAATATCATAATGTCAACCAAGAGATTATTGTAATATTGCCAAAATATTTATGAAATAATGTAGGGAGAGTATATTTTCAGTTCAGTTGTGAAATGACCACATCTGAACCCTGGGATCCTGTATTTTTGACCTGAATGACCTTCAAGCTGTGATGACTCTGCATACTCTTAAAGGAAGGGGATTGCTTCTCCTGACGATACTGCTTCAAAGAACATCACATGGAGGAAGGAGACATATTTTAATGCAGTACTACAATTGGATCTTCTTAAATAGTTCTGTGTGCCTTGCAATTGCTTTCTTGCAAATACCAAGTGCCAAACTTTTTTTGCATATTTTCCTTCAACAGTTTTTTTGTTTTGAAGTATGCTGTTTATTTTGAAGTGTCAATTTAGCTCTGCCATCCTGTGTATGTCATCAAGGCAAGCTGCTTTAGTTAACCCAGGAAAATATTCTTCACTGGGAATACAAACACTAATAAAGTTATTGGTGCAATAAATTATTTTCTTTTGTATGGAGATCAAGTAATTCAGTGCTTACTTCAGAAAAGACAATACAACCTATATTGTGAGTCCATTAGCAGCAACAACAAATCTTTTCTGGCTCTAGAGGAAGAATTAATTATTTACATGTTTCTCATTAACTTTTTACCTACTGTTAACAGTAGATTTTTAAAAGAATTCCTTTCTGTCTGTGATCAAAGTTTTCAACAAGCCCATTTACAAGCAGTATACTTAGCCATTTTTAATTATTTGCAGTCTATCACAGAATGACATTTGCAATTTGTAAGCATTGCTGAAACGCTGCAGGTATTCCAGAAATTCCTGACGAGTCTTTTTTGAGCGGCCAATGCTTTTACTCACTGCCCTTGAAATGCTGTTGGATCTTGTGCTTATGTATCAGATATCATGTATATCTTGTCTTCACCTTACAAAATAACAGCAAATCTCATGAAAGACTTGAAGCTGTCTGTACACTCACCCATGGAGCTGACAGTCATGTATTTCTCTGGAGTTGTAGCTCTGCTTTAGCACATCCTGGTAGCACTGTTAGTGGGATTTAGGGCAACAGAACATGGAGCCATACTGCTATTTTAGGACAAAATCCCAAGTTTTTTCCAGCTAAACCTGGATTCAGTTTTGGCAAGACAGTCTCAGAGAAACTTGTGATAAAATGGTCTTCATATGACATCTGAAAATCTTATAGAATCAGGAACATTCTCAATAATTTCAACAAAAAAATGGCAAAGTTTGACTGTCTTTTGGTACCATTTTGGCTCACGTACATCTTAAAACCTAGAGAAAGCCAGCACATATCCAAAGATATTTCCATTTATTGTTCGATTTATTGAACCACTTGGACTCTCACATCTCTGTGAGCTTGTGAAACTGAATCCTTTACTAATCAATTCACCTTCCAAACAATTTAAAGACATTTTTTCAAAAATTAGGGAAGGGTAGTCTAATAGGAATTAGAACCTTACATTGAGTCATGCTACAAAATGGACCGTGCCTTCCCAAAATGGCTGTTGAGTTTTCTTTGCATCACTGATCTGCCTTACTCCCCATTTGTTCATCCCCAGCACCTAGTGCCTGGCTTTCTGGGGCCAGGACCCTTACTCAGGAGCATTAATGTGTCTTTTATCCAAAGGCTGAAAATATGGCTAACGCAACAGTTCCTGCACCATGAAACAGCCGATTTCTGTTCTGTGACTCGCTCTGAACTTGAGACTTATTTGCGATGCGACAAGCCAGACTGTTGTTCGTCTTGTCGAGCACTGCCCAGCACCAGCTGCTTCTGAGGAAAGTTCAGCAAACTTGATAATGAGCACTGGGGGAATAACAGAAGTTTCTTCTTCAGCTGAACAGTAATTGGCTTATGTCTTAAATATTTTATGTCCATGATACACTCAAAAATGCTGTAAAAGGTCTGTGTAAGCTCTTGGTTTTCATATAGGTGTTTAGCCTAAACTTAAACACATATAGTAAATTCAGTGTTGCATAATGCTATTGAATATCACAGATTTAAGATTTATTACCAAAGGAAATTGCACTGAAACAATTTATTGGAAACTAAACAAAACCTGTGACTTGATGACGGATGACTTTGTTCTCTAGTCTTAGACCAATTATTTAACAAAGCATTTGTTACATTTGACTTTTGGCCAAGCAACGATGTAAGTTGTCATATTCTAGAATAATTAAAAAAATGGACAATTTGTTATACATTAGAGAGCCTACAAAAGAGCAAAGCACATTTAGGTAGAGTTATAAAATCAGCTACTTTGATAACTTAGCCAGTGGTATTTAGTCATAATTTAGCCATTGATATTTAGTCAGCTCTACTAAGTGTATAACAAAATGCTGTAACAAAATGAATCATAAACTCCATGTCCCTTAATGCTACTTATTGAGTTAACTGTTCAGCGAGATGCCGTTACCTGCAGTGATTACAGGTTCACAGCATGGAAGTCAAAAGCAAATTTGGCAGGTGCAAACGCCTGCTTCTTTTTTTTATAGCTGAAAAGGAAAGTGTCCTGTAACCTAGTCTGCTTCAACTTGGACCAGAGTTTTATAAATCTCTGTGCATGCTGGAAAAAAAAATTTTCCTTCCTTCTGTGCAATTTTCTGACAACTTATTTAGTTGCATCCAGCCTGCCTAGTTGGGTAGGCAAAGGGTTTGGTCCAAATTTTCATAAAGTATTTTGAATGCTGAAAAGAGATCTGCAGACCATTATTTTAGGCTAATAAATTGTGAGCATACTTCTGAAAAAGTGCTTTATGCTGCTCTGGTACTGAACTCGAACCGAAAGGGCCTGGCCGGCCCCATCAGACCGCTCAGCCGGAGGATGAGGAGAAGAATCAGTCAGGATGAAACAACAACAAGCACCCCCTTTTCTACACAGCTATTAGAGAAATAGCTGCTTTAATGGGCTTTCAACCATTAAAAGGTAGAATTAGAGGCTGAATTAGAGTATTCAATTAATAGGCAGTCAGCTGTGTAAAGCCTATCATGTGACACTGATGCTCTAAAATCCAAACAGGTAAATGTGATTAAAGTCCCTAATAAAGCAAAAAATTTTTTTCTTGGTTTTATGTTAATAGATACCATAATGCTTGTATGAGATTTGCTGTGATAGACTACTAATTTCAAGTACCTGCATTGCATCAGTTTGAGCCAAGATAAAAAATAAACTGGAAAATGAAATATTTTCTCTGCTGCATTTGTATTGTTTTCATCAACCTTCAGAAGCAGTGATTGCAGAATTGTTGGGTGGTTAATAGCAAATCTCATGTCGCCCCTAAAACCAAAAGGATAAAAAAGCAACTGTAGAAGGCAACAATGGGGATAACTGACTGTAGGCAAGATCTGAATTTTATGAATATTAGAAGCCAAGGGCTGTCGTACTCAAGGTGAAATGTCCCTTAAAAAGTGGCTAAGAACAGCTAATCCAAGATGAGGTCTTAAAAATGTCCATGCTTGTCGAAATGGATGACAACAGAAAAGTTGGGCCAAAAGAAAGGAAGCATTCAAAAAATAGCCTGAGAGAGGTCTATGTATAGTGTGAGACAGCAACACAATTATTTAAGAGCAGCCCATTACCTACTGCCCGGAAAGCCAAACAGGTTTGTGAAGTAGAGTTACGGTTCCAATTTATGCGATATTTGGAATGAATGCTTACTTTAGTGTAAAAAAACCTGCACAAAATAAAACCTATTCCAGAACCTTCATTCCCTCTAAAATGTTACTGGTCCATAACAATAAATATTATTCTATTAATTTTATATTACTAGGTTTTCAAAGGTAGGTGAATTAGATGAGATCTCTTCACAAGAGATGAATTTATAAGACCACTGGTATTTATAAGAGCTGAAATAATGTGTTTGGAGTGCTTCTGCTTTTATTTAACACCTGCTTTTCCCTCCACACAATTTTCTTCAGAAAAATTCAGTAATGAATTGCTTTTTACCCGTCTCAAAAGATGAAAACCTGGAATTTGCAAAATGTCTGGTAGAGAATACTGAATGGAGGAAGCCTTGTGGAAAATAAATTATTGGGCAGACTATAAATTGGCCCTTAGCTCCCGTGAGGTCTTGCTGAGCTCTGTTGGAAACTTGCTTTTCCCGTGGGGTGATATGTATAAATCAGATTAACTCCACTGAAAGCAATGGAGTAAATATATCTGAAAGAATCCAGCCCTGTATTTCCAACATTTCTCTAGTTTCAGTTATTTTCAAAGTGGCCACTTAAAGGTTTATAACATTATTAGCAGTAAAAAAGCTGAGATTTTGAAAAAACAGCTTCTATAAGAGGTGAAAGAGAGTCTCCCATCCATGGCTGGAAGTATGCTGTTTATGACCTGTATTTCAGCAACTTCCATTCCACCTTCCAAGGCACCACTAACCACCAACACATGATATTCCCCACGTACCTTTCTTAATATAAAAAGTTGATAATTATTGTTTAATACAGAAAAAAGAAGCTCATGAAATGTATCACTGCCCCTTTGTTTTTGAAATTGATGTATTCTGTAAAATCCCTAGAGGAAGAAGTTTTAGGAAAAAAGCAAAAGAGAAAAGCAGTGAGCAGCAGGTCCCTATGGATGATAGTGGAGGTGCCATGGCTGATTTATAGGTCTGGAAAATATTTGCAACGCCCGCATTATACTTGTTCTGGGGATAAAGAGAGGATTTAATTCACTAGTACTATCAATCTGTTACCTTTCAAGGCAGTAAATTCACTAAATTCACTAAAAAAAGCAATTCAGCTTCATGAAGTTGTTGTTGTAATATATCATTTATCATTTACTGTATGTAAGTACCAATAGCACAAACATTTAAAATCATCAACAGAACTATAAAGAGATGAAAGAAAAATGTTTCAGAATAAATCTCTGTCTTTTCCAAAGCAGCCTAATCTGTGATAAGGTTATAGAGTGAAACATATGCTACTGGGAGCTTGAAATAAAATTCTTATTTGTTCTCTTGCAAATGTTTTAACAAAACTGTTAAAACTCATTTCTTACTTGTGTATGATACTGATGGCAGGAAGAAGAGAGGGAAGTTGAAAAGTAGGCTGATGTGCCTTGGTTTCCTTTGCAATGGTGCAGTGAGGTTTCTCCAGGGGATTTCTCAGAGACTGTAAAATTATATACTATGGGGAGCATCCTATGGAGGAATCTAACTGTCCCTGTTAAATCTGCTGGGATGCCTGTCCTTTAAAGCTCATCTTGTTAATCTGATAGTGATGAATATCACCATTAATACTTAGATTAACCTATCATCTCTGAAAAGAAATAATATTTGCAACATTTTTCTTTCTTGAATGAATGTAGAAAGGCAATTGAGTCAAATTAAGGGAGTGATCTACACTGTAATACTCACATTTCTCTGCCACTTAATTCCATTCATCCACTAGTTAGCCATATTTTACACTTTGATATCATTTATATTGTATTTTCGGTACAGCTGTGATTTTTTTTTTTGTTATTTACTCCTAGCATCCTCTGCTTGTTCAGCAGTCTAAAATCCCTGAAGAGGCAACATCTGTGTTGAAGAAGTAGAAGCAACCATCAGGTCCGCTTGAGAGGAGCCCTGCCAAGGCCACTTGCAGTAATCGCGCTTTCTTTGAACGCAACATCTGCTTACGTACGCTCTCTTACCAGATCAAATTGTAACAGCCAAGATGGAAAGGGAAGATGAAAGAAGAGATGACAGATATATGGGTAGTCAGTTTTAATGCCAGTTGTATACTTCTTTTAGCCCAAGCCGAATTCCCAAATTCCCACCTCTTGTTATTAAACCTGGTGGTTCTGCTCTGATTCTCATTACTCCTCCCGGCTGGAAGATCGGGGCGGGCGCCGGGGGGAAGAGAAGGGGGATTGGCACTGCACTAGTTGCCCTTTATGATTTTGATTTCTTCAAAAAGAAAAGTTCTAGAAAAAGGCTGAATGAAATGGTTTAAGGTAGGAGCAACACCTTTCCACTTCATGCCTTTCCACTGCTAATACTGATGAAAAACTTCTGTGAAATGCCTTTTTGCTGTCATTTCAAAGGAAACTGTTTCGTAAATGGAAAGTTCACTCAATGAGAAAATTCAGTCTGCAATTTTTCTGAGTAATAGTGATTTTTGTATTGGTGTTATCTGTTCATAATCAAGGCTATGAGTAGCCATTTTTCTTACTCTTTCTTTTTATTATCCGGACAAGATAAGTCAAGACTTAGGGAGAGCAGGCAAAGAAGTTTTTCAGAAAAAGTCCAATTCCTTTTCCCTACTATATCCTATATTATTGGACTAATCCACCAATGTAAAAGTGTTTTGAGAATTTCCACTACACGTGAGTATTGTGATACTTCCCCACTTATTAATATTAATTTTGCAGAACAATCAAAATGCAGGGGTTTTTTTAATCAAGTAATCCATTTCACCTAATTTGCACGTTTGCAGAAGCTGAAGCAGTTCCTTGTGGAAGACAGGACCATGACCGATTCAGGCACCAGAGAAGCTCAGAAAAAATGAAAGAAATACTGAGCTTATCTAAGGATGAAAAAGATTTCTAAAAAATTTATCTCCTTCCTACTGATTCTGTGGAGATCATATACTTTTCAGAAAATGGTTTCTGATGATATAACCCCAGCCAGTTCCAAGAGACACAGTTTGGAGATGCGTGTCCTTTTTTTTGTTAGTATTTGCTAATTGCCAATCTCTTCACATAGAAAAGTCATTTTTGGTTTTGAGCTGCTGAGCAACAACGACCATTATCTTAGATATGTCTTAGGGCACTCTGCAACAGAGGTGAATTGCAGATGTGATTTATATTGACATCTCTGCAATAGTTTGGTGTTTCCCGGTAAAGGAAGGAACTGGTATGAGAATGCACGCCTCAGTCATGAGCGTGCCCTAGCACACACGAGTTCACAGGGTGTTTGCCTCACGTATAGCTCACCTGCCCTGGCAGACGTGTCCATCCGAATTTAATAAGGGCACGCTGCGCCCAACTAAAGTTCAGACGGCTGGGGCAACATGCATGGAAAACAGTGAAGAGAGCAAGGCAGAGGTTCATCCCCCTGCACAGCCAGAGCTGTGGGTGCACCACGTCGGGTCAGGGATCACATCCAACTCTGATCCATGACAAGGGGCAGCGTAGTTACAGGGAACTGATTTAATTCCTCTAATAGGTTCACTTATGCTGTCTCAGAGCCCAAGCGCTCATGCTCTGTGTATCCTTAAAAAACCTGGAGATAATGAATAGGTTTCTTCACTTTATCTCTGCTTTAGAGTTCGAACTCCCATAGTTTGGCCCGCTGGCTAATGAGGAGTTATGCACCGAAAGCCATCAGAGTTCTCCCACAGGGGAATTAGAAGCTGGAAGATAAACACGCCAAATGATTGAATGCACAAAACACTCACTATACTCCTAGAGCTATGCAAAGGAGGATATGCTTTTGTATAATGAATTTTTACCCTAAAAATCACAACTAGTCCTTACTTAAATGAAGAGCTTGGTCCTGAAAATTACATGTACTACTTCTCATATTATTTTCTGAAGAACCAGAAATGCTGTGTTCTGTACACTAGGACACAAAACAGAGGAAAACACAAGCTCTGATCACTGTGGGACCACTCTTTATTTGCCCAAACTAGGCATGTGCTGAGATGAAATTCTTCCCATTTAATGTCACTCACCTGTGCAGTCTTGAAATACGAGTGGTGCGATAAAGAGTAGTTGTCTGGACTAATGAGGTGCATGAACACTGTACTTTGGTTATAATAAGCATGCTTGGCATTTCTCTAAAATATATGCACAGAGATGACTAAAAGAAATAGGAGTCAACAACAAAGAGGCAGAATCCCAGGCCTGAACCCCTTCTCATCCCTTTTAGGAAAATCCTTTGGGAGGGGGCATTTGCTGGAGACTGTTAGGACTCAGTTAAAATTCATTACGCCAACCTTTCCACCTGCTCGGAAGCTGCAGAAAGGATTGCAAGAGCCAGTGGACACAGCTAGCCCGTATCAACAGAGAAGGGATTGCCCTGGGAGCACAGCAAGTTTATTCCCTGTCACTGGACTTGGCAGGTATTTTCGATCAGATGAAACAAGGAAATAAAAATGCACAGAGAAGGGTTTTGGCAGATGTAAATGTGTAAATTCAGACTCAAAAAAAATTGATACTATTTAGTGAAGACATCTTTTCCCTCTGAAGGACTCTGTCCTACTAGGAAAGTGTGTGTACAGTCAGGGTCACGCTCTCTATGTCACCTGTGAATAACAAATCTCTTCTCTGCCTAGAAATCCACCCCAGGGGACAGCCTCACAGTAAGAGTATTCCTCACAGGAAGCAGAAGGAAATAAACCTGGACTGTCATTTTTAGATCCGTTTCTAATGAGTGTGTCAGAGCTTAAAAGGATTGTACAACTGCTGGCTGGCTTAAGTGCAAAAGTGCTAGCCACACTCAATTTTTGAGAAGAGGAACATGGTACTCCCCTCTCTTCTCCTTCCTGGGGGGAACCAGGTAGATGGACACTTCCATACGACCTACAGAACATACCCGAATGATACATTTCATGCCTCAAAACTTAAGAATAGCCCAGGACTTCTGCATGCAACTCTTAAACCTCCTACACTGACTCGGGAGCCTGAGCATTTCATACTTGGAACAAAGTGTCAAAAAGTCACATCTTTGGAGGCCTTCAACGTATTTGCATTTTTATCATCATGCTATCATTCAGTTCCATCCTGAGGTTTGGTTCTGCCTCTGAAGAAAAAGCAAAGATTGTTTTTCTTAATAGTCTTCCCACCGCCTTCCTCCTGCCTCTGCCCCGTCCTGTCCGCCCCGAGCCAGCACAGCTCCTCCAGCCCGTCCCCAGCATCACAGCACCAACTCACCCAGTGGGATGTTTCAGGCAAACACTGCCTCTTTCTTAAAAAGTGAAGAGATCTGAATACCTAACATGCGTAACCATCAAACAATTTTTGGCCAAGTCTAAAACGATGCTGCCAGCTTCCAGCTGTGACTTTTGGCTTGTTTTAACTCCCCATATCTATCCCTACCATTGAAAATTAACTTAATACAACGTGGACTGGTGTCAGGCCTTCAGTGTTGTGTTGTCTTTTTGTACAGACAGTGAAGCTAATTGTTTCAAATGTTCACTCCTCACACTTCACGACACCAACTTTCTGGGGAGTTTCATGTTCTCCTCTTACTGAGGTTAATGGTGTGGAAACTGTGAGAGCATTTTCCAATATTTTTATGCAGGTTCTCCATGGTTTTAGTTTCCCATGATTTTTTAGATTACTCTTTGGGACGAAGGAGAAGGTGATTTTCACTATTTTTCTGACTTCTGTAAGGTCTTGTCTTGGGCTGGGAGAATGGGAAATGGGGAATATTTGCACCTCACCTGGAGCTGTTTGTCCTCCCGAAATGAAAGGAGCCATATCCAACTGTGCTGGTTTTGGCTGGGATGGGGTTAATTTTCTTCATAGTAGCTAGTATGGGGGTATGTTTTGGATCTGTGCTGGAAACAGTGTTGGTAATTCAGGGATGTTTTTGCTGAGCAGTGCTTACCCAGAGCCAAGGGCTTTTCTGCTTCTCCCCCCACCCCACCAGCGAGGAGGCTGGGGGGGCACAGGGAGTTGGAGGGGACACAGCCGGGACAGCTGACCCCAACTGACCCAAGGGACATCCCAGACCATAGGATGTCATGCTCAGCACATAAAGCTGGGGGAAGAAGAAGGAAGGGGGGACGTTTGGAGCGATGGCGTTTGTCTTCCCAAGTCACCGCCAGGCATGATGGAGCCCTGCTGTCCTGGAGATGGCTGAACACCTGCTTGCCCATGGGAAGTGCTGAATGGATTCCTGGGTTTGCTTTGCTTGTGTGTGCGGCTTTGCTTTTTCTATTAAACTGTCTTTTTGTCAGCCCACGAGTTTTCTCACTTTTACCCTTCCAATTTTCTCCCCCATCCCACTGTGTGAGGGAGGTGAGCGAGCGGCTGCGTGGGGCTTGGTTGCCAGCTGGGGTTAAACCACGACACCAACCCAGGGGAACTCCTTGGCTGAGACAATGGGAAGCTTCAGTTCATCTTCACCAGGAGTAACCACCATCAAAGCTTCCACCTGATTAAGACTTGCTTAGGGAAACAACAGGTAAGGGGATAAGCAAGTCTACAAAATTGTCCCTTTTCTCCTGTTGCCCTGAAAACCTTCTGCTCACATTTTTTTGCCTGGTTACTTTTGCTTTTGGTATCCAAAAGACCAACAAAGGCTGAACTGTTTGTGGAAAGCTCTCTTGCTTTGTTGTAAATTGGTTTTGGTTGTCAATATTTCGGCAAGGATAAATCTCAATCCCCAACAGATTTCAGTCTTTTTCATGTTAAACCTTAGAGCTACGCCTTTTAGGCCAAAACTTATAGTCAAGAAAGATTGGGCCCCTATCAGTTTGTAGAAACTGCCACAAATAAATTCAAGCATTAACTGAGAAAGCCATGTAAAGGTAGAAATTGTGTCCTGTTTAAAATAAACTGGAATGCTGTTGTTTGTCCTACATTTGTACTCAAGAAATGGATGGGGATCTCTTAGGAAAAAAAAAATCAGAAATACTGGCCTTGGAGTCTTAATGATCCTGAAGGAATACAATCTAAGCATCAGTAAAATCAATGGAAAGACTCCCAAAGACTCCCAAAGGGCTACAAGTCAGGCCTATGAGATAGCTGATCCAATGAGACTATTAAAAGCAGTGCTTTTGCAACATCGAAATCCAAAATCAAAATTAAGAAAAAGTTTTAGAAGTTTCTTCTTAAATAATCTATATTTGCCTCAAGGAATCCAGTTGTAAAACTCCTCAAGGAATATAGCTAAGCCAAATGAACAACATTGGAAACTCCTTGGCTGTACTGCAAAGTATTTTTAATGGCTTTGCTTATGCTTTTAGATTAAATGCTCCTCACAGTGATTTGTGTGGAATGTTTACAGACTTGTGTATTACTCTGTTATCAGATAATTTACAATATCCTCACTTAAACAAGCAGACAGAAAATAATCAAACTTGACAAGTCAAAGAAGTGCTGGCAGTTATGGAAAACACTGAACAGTGAGCGGGGATAGAATATTTTCTAAATAAAATGCCATGAATATCAGAGTACAGCATGCAACTTAATAGCAAATTCTTCATATTGCACAGTAAGATGGCAATATCCATCGTCACACAATAAACATAGTTCACACCGACTAGAAGCAGCACAAAGGACCCATGTGGTAGCAACAGGGCACTTTCCAATGAGACTAAACTTTAGAAAAATGTGATTGAGCAACATGAGTGAGTGAATTCTTTCACTGCCGTTTGCTTCTCTTTTCTATTTCAGTTATACTGCTGGTGAGCCGACCTTCGGAAACATACATCTCATTTTTCAGGATGGGTTGGCAGAGCAAATGCTGCCCCACTTTATTTCAGTAGCAAAGGACTATTCTCTAAAATACCAATGACACAGCGACCCAAGATACAAACCTTCAGGACCACTGTTTGTGCTGCACAGACCAGTTCTGTAACAATTTTGCATAAATGTAGCCTCCAGAAACCCGAAGCGAAACCCAAAGCTTATAGTTCAGCATTTTTTAAACCCCTCTCATAGAAACGATGACAGATATGACTGCAATAATCTGAAGTTAGTGTTGCCTGCTTTAAAATCCTCACGAGCAGGCACGTTTGTTTTACAACCCTAATTTCTCCAGGATCACCTCCTACCGCCGACACTGACAGTACACGCTGTTCTCACCCTCCGTGTGTGCGCGGGTGTGTTACCGCGGGTGTAAATCAGAGCAGCTGCAGGCAGAGCAGCTGCAGGGACACATGCTCTCTGCTGATCTGTTGGGGGGGGAGGTGAGCGTGGTTCATGTACAGCTGGAGGGCTTCCCTCTTGGAAATTCTGGGCTTAATGACAGATTAAGCCCCCTCCAAGAGACTGGACTGAAGAGAACGAAAGCAAAAAAAAAAAAAAATTGAAACAGGCAGGCAGGCTGATGGCTTTTCCTGCAAAGTTTAGTACTTCAAAAGTTAACTTCTAAGCAACTGCAGATGCATGGATAAAACCTATCCTGGACAATATGCAGCAGCCCTTTCCTTTCCATCAGCATCTCCAAGTTGTTGCCTACCTGTGTTGGATTCCCTTGTTGGCCATTAGCACTGAGTCAGCTCCATTAGGTAAGGATTTTGTACTTTTTAATTATTTGATAGCCATTTGGGGGATAGAGTTCATGTGTATTTTAAACTGAGGTGATCTTGTTTACATTTACTTCTGAATGTGGGTTAGAGTGATAGAGGGCTATTATTAGAGTCTCCAAAATAGAATGGAGGTAAGGTTAAAATGAACAACTTCTAAGGTGATGAAGAAGGTCACAGTGATAACCAAGCATGCTTACAGCACACAATCTTTATTGTCCATTAGAGGACTCTCACTTTCCTTTTTTTCTTTTTTTTTTAATAAAGAAATTACAAACGTGTGAAGATTCTTACTTCCTACTAGAAAAAACCCAAGTGATTTAAAGAATATTCGTAACATTTTCCCATAAATGGAATATATGAAATGAACCATAAAAGAAGAAAAAGCTTTAAAATAAGAATCTATTCCTGTAAGGAAAGAAGTATATACACCATATATCAGAGCAACATTACAGATTAGTTAATTACACATATAATAATGCACAGCTACACAGTCTCTGGCAATAAAAAGTTCATGAGTAATTTTTCTACTGCCATACGCATTAAATGTAAGGCTTGTTTCACTCTAGCACAGAGTTCGAAGAGGACATAGATTTTTACATATGTAGCTTGTTTATACAGCTTTATTAATCTACTGCAGGAATACACTGAAAATCATGTTAGACATTATTCAACTAGTAAAAACAGAGTTAATAAAAAAACCTGAGAAAAGCAGTAGGACCAGAGCGCAGTGCTGTGAGTGATCATGGATACAGCTTTGGCAAATTCTGTGGAGGTACTCCCCCCTTAATGGAAATATGTTGCAATATTTTACAAACTTTAGTTCCAGTAGAGTTTCAACTAGTGTTAAAAGTGATTGTCAGCCAGCACTCATTAGCTCTATGAAGATAAACCAATTTAAAGCACTCTTCATTTGAATATCAAAGGGTCACCCGGAAAGGTTTGCAGGACTAAACACAAGGCTAATGACCTTACTGTCTTTATCTTCAAACAATGCCTTTAATTTCTGAAACCTTTTGAAGGGTTGCCAGTTTTATGGAGTGTAGCAGCTACTTATCTGATAGAACAAGCTTTTCATCAAGGGGAAATGACCTTTTAACTCCTAGTAACTAAGTAACTGTATTTTCCATTGTATTTTTGTTACTGAAGGTAATTCGTATAGACATACTTATTAAACTAGGAAGCCAAAACAAGAATTAAGAAATAGCTTGCTGTCTCTTAGGTGATGTGGAAGGATTCATAAGGCTTGTTGGGGTTTTTTTTTCATAGTGTGAACTTGAAGTAAATGAAATTGCTCAAAAAAGTTTACATTCTGACAGATCGTGTTCTGACATTATAAGGATATTAACAGAGCCATATGCTGTTTACTTTTGTACTCTAACAAATTTGCTAATCCCATAAGAATTTAACTGTGAATAAGGAATGTCTGACCAAGCAGCTTTTTACACATGCCTTGTCAAGAAGGAGAAGATGAAAAAGTCCTTTAAAGACCAAGGAAGTACTTTATCATCTTCCACAATCTTATTTTAGGGGACAAAGCTCCCAGTGACTGAGGATAAGCTCATTATTTGGGTTTTTTACATCATTTCCTGTAACTGAGGAACATGAAAGGGTTACCAATAACATCCCTAGCTGCAATCTGGTAGAAGATTAAGTAAAGCATCAGGGACAAAAGCAACTCAGTGAATCATGGATGTGGGAGGGCTGACACAACACAGAGCTTGTCAGACTTTTCTCAGGTGAAATTCTGTAAATAAGTCAATCAAAAGAAAAAGACAATAGATTTTTTCACAGAAGTGTTTTAGACAAAAGTATTTATCTTAAAATAGATAGTTTCTTGTAACATCACGATCGAGATGGAATTACTCCCCATCCCCTCTGGAGACTTTTCATAACATAAAATTGAAGAAGTTGTTAATTTGGATATGAGCTTCCTGCAAAGGCACCAGCCTCCCTCAAAGCTCACGAAATCCACTGGAGCTTCACTACAAGGTGTTGCATATATAGTAAAATCAGATACAATTAATTGTTTGCAAGTTCACTCCTGTGGATTCTCCTTCAACACTGAAACACATAAGAAAAAATTGGAGCACATCCTGAGGTGAAGAAAGAGGAGAAGAGAGAGGATGGGGTCAGGGGAAGGCTAGGTGACAACAGCCAGCGGGAAAAGACAGTGCATTCTCAAACGATCTGAATGGTCTAATTTGATTCAAGAAAGTAAATGAGAATAGTCTTATATGGCAAAAATTATTCAGTATGTCTTGCAATTTTATAAACCCTGGTCTTGCTTTCACTAGAAGAATGAAATGAAAATCAGAGTATGGAATACGCTTTGTGTGCTACCCTTGATCTCACTGTGAGCTTCTGCTGTAAAATCTGGGTGCCATGGACTTGCCATGCTTTAAGCAAAAAAATCTAGTGGAGCTGAGAAAACATTTCCCCATGAGTATTTCAAAGGGAATAATTCACACTATTCGGGACCTTTCCCACCTGCTTCATGCGTCTACTGCAGATGACAATCCCTCCCAACCCTTGGTCGGACCTCAGACATGCCCCCCAGGTCCCCAGCAGCCCTCCAGAGCCCCAGGGCTCCCGTCACCCTCTGGGTGCCCGAGCACAGGAGGGGAGCAAACACCCCCAGGGAAGCCCCAGGGTATCTGGCCTGAAAACAGCTTGCAGGGATCAAGGTCTCGGGCCATGAGTGGGTTTGGCCAGGGACATTCCCGTGACATTAGAAATTAGACTGGGATTATTCTGGCTCCACGTCTTCGCTCTGTGGAAAGCAGAACAGACATTTATAGCACTGTGCAAACAAAAAATACCCTGCTGAATGCTTTCCTACAGAAGTAAACCCAAGAATCCCTGGCCACGGCAAATAAGCAGTAACAACTCCCAAGGGAGAGGAACAACCTTTGCAGAATGTTTCTCTCCCGATATTATTTTTAATTATCAAAAGCTGTTTACAGGTTAATATTTTATTTCCCTGTTATTTAAGTTTTTGCCAACATCAAGTAACCCCATTGGCCTCATTGTCTGGAATTAAGCCAGTTCGTGTTGTTTGAACTAAGAGTGAAATCTGATTTTATCTCATTATCTGCCGTCAAAGCGAAGCTAGTAGCAGGGGCTGTACAATGATTTCTGTTTGCTGATAACTTTTTTTGTTCCACTCCTTTTCATCTGAAAGACAACAGGGTTTTGCTTACCACAGGAATAGTTCTTTCATAAGGAAGGCAAAATCGGGCAGCTGGGATTGAAGAAACCTCTTTTGCCTTACAAAGAATGTGTTTGTGACTCTCCTGAGCAGTGTCAGTATGTCACTATTGGATTTTAGGACTTTGGAATTTGGTAGGGAAATAATTTTTTTAACTCATGCATTGGCCTTTTAATCTTCTGATGAATATTTAATGATTGTTTTCAAAGTTATACAGGCTTGCAAAATACCTTTGGTGAGAGAGGGCTGCCTTTCTACTGCATCTCTCAAGGATTTGCCTGTTTCCCATTGACCTGCCAAATGTGTACGCTGTTTAAACTCCTTTAACAGCTATTTATTACCCAGTGCTGTACTAAAACTGATGATCATTTTATTAGACACTGTTCATAACGGTATAGGACATTCATGGCCAAAATGTTTGCTGTAATGGTCCAGTTCCTCTAAGTTATTTTGTCTCCAAATGCCAAATCCAAAGAAGTATTGTATACATCTAACTTCCTTTGCAATCAATAGGTGCTGCAAGCAGTCAAGACAAATCAGTGTTAGTTCCTAAATTGACAAGACAAATTGCTGTGGAGAGGAAGCATCATCATTCTGTTTTACAGATGGGACGGAGATGTGAAGTGGCTCAAGGTCATGCAGAAAATACTTTGGTGGAGCTGAGATCTGTACCGAGGCCTCACGAGTCACAACCCAGTCCCATTAAATGCAGCACAGCTCGTAACTGAAACGAAAGCCAATATAGTAAATAGGAGTGTAATAAAAATGCTGAACCTTTCTCCATCCTCCTTGTAAACTCTGAAGTCAAATGGCTACACACACAAACTCAAGGGGACACAAAGTATTGTTGGTGGGTTTTAGACTACTTTACGAATTTTACATGACCAATACTTGAAATTTTCCCCAAATCCCCTTTGATTTCAATCAGGAAAGGACCCATTCACCTCCAAAATGCTGTATCTACTCTATCATACAAAATAGTTGAAGAAAAGAAGGAAATGTCATTCCTGCAGTAAATTCATTAGAGACAATTTCTTTTCTGTTTGTTCCTACTTCTTCCTAGACCACTTCTGTAGCCTAATAAAACATTTTTGGATTTGAAAATGGCTCTTTCATTCCAATATACTCCCTCCAGTTTTTTTAATGACTTAGGCTTGCTGCTTCAGAAGGCTGAGAATATTGTGAGAAGTACTGTTTTGTTTATTTTCCCCCGGGTTTGTACTGTACCTCTTTGAATAGTTTGTTGGGAAAATTTCTCAAGGCAGCCAGATTACTCGTTTGTCTGATTTTGTCTACAAATTTGTTTCTTTGGACCTTTGTAGGTTTGTTCTGACTTTTTGGCTACTTTCTTCCCGGGTGAAGTATCTTTCTTGTCACCTCACAGATGGAGGCTTAGTGTTGGACATTGCTGATGCCCAATCCACTACAGAAATGCATAATGTCTTTAACACTTGGTTGGCAGCATATATTGCTTGTTTAATGATTTTTAAGTTTAATGAACTTAGGTTCAAAGTAGTGTATTTTAGCTTCAGTTATGACCTTTACTAATTTCATTCTGGCAGCTACACTATGTGTTTTGCCCTAAGTAGAAATTATTTATGGTGAAATCTGAAAAAAATGGATTAGTTTGAAGAATATTTTTCATCTGACCTTGAAACATCAGTAAAACCATGTGTTAGTGCATGCAATTGTTTGTACAGCTTTTTTGGAAAGAGTTTTGTGTGTTAAGCTCTTAGGAGATTTACTTAATGAATGTATGTACTCATTTGCTTCTTTCTGACACACATTATTTTGATTATTCTGATGTCTATTACTTTGACTGCTGTGTTCACACTGCATGGCATCCATGGGGAGCCGCAAGGGAATATTGTACATATTGAAAGGAAAACCTGATTGCCTAATATAGTTGAGGGATTGTAGTAGTCTGCTCTGCTCCTTTTGCTGGTTTTATATTAATTCTTCAATTGAGAGCGAGTTTATCTTATTCCCCTATTTTGTTCACAAAGCAGCTTCCATGAGCTGGATAGCAATTTATCTGCATACCACAATAATGTAATGCATCTCCTGTGGTAGCTGGAACATTTTAAAACTCAACTGTCCCTTGGCAACTTTGTGTGTTGACAGTTTCAGAAAATGGTCCCTCATGCAGTATCTTGCTGATGCCTCATCAGCTCAGTAGCTCTTGCACTTTCCATGAACTGGTGGATAGCCCAACTTTTCCTCCTCCTTTTGCTAATACAAAAAGGGATAACATTTTCCATCCCAGACTCGCAGTCTTACTTTTCTTTTTTTAAATGGCCGATCAAGTTATGTTTAATTTGTCTGAGAAGGCAAAAGTCTACGGAAAAAATCTAGAAGATGATACAGAGATCAGAGTGTTCTCAGAAGTTCCTGAATTAATAGCTCTATAATGAGTTTAATGGTAAATGTGGAGAATGACTTGGGATCTGAACTAGAGCATTCCTTTACAGAAAAGAGCCTGTCTTATGTCAACTCCTCTTTGCTTCTCATCTCTGTTTAAAATTGTATTTTGCTGATGTTTGACTGTCACGCAAACTTTTCATTGAATTTTATCTTATTGATTTTCTATAGACCTTTATGAAGAGCAAAGGGAGGTAAAACCCAGTCACCAGTTTAATAGCTAAGCTAACATTTTGTTATTCATAACTTAATAATTAAAAATTTCTTTAGAATTAGCTTTCTTAGACCTCACTGCATTAGTCAGATATGATATTTGTTGATCTGGTCCAGCTACCAGAACAGGCAGATTCGCAAACATCTTTCAGAGATTATTTTTAATAGTCGCCTTTGTCCCTTTCCTCCTATTATTTACTTCATAATCAACTATGGGTTTGCTATAAAATTAGTTGACTGTGGCTCAGCCTCCCTCAATAACAGCATAGATACTTTGATTCACTCAGGCTACCTTATCAACAGTTCTGTTCTTTTCTTAACAGGCTAGAGAAAAAAAAAAAAAAATTCAGAGCCATTTGCTCTGTTCTTTTATTAGATGTTAAGATTAGAGCTAGCAACAAAGACATAAACAGGGTGAAATCTAATTAATTCCTTGTTTCTCTTTTGCAAGAAATACAAGGAAAATGAAGAGGACGCTAGTTCCTACCCCAATGTACTTGCAACTCATTCTTCAAGTGTTAAAATATGTGGACATTTCATTTTCTGAATGTGTATAAAGCAGAATAAAAATAAAGGCAAAAGAAAGTTATCCTGCTCCCTTAGCTAGCCCATAACCACCCCAGAAGTTGTTTTTTGCTCCAACAGAATCTCGTAAGTGCCAGTGGCAATCAGTCACTCACACCCCATAACATTCCTGAAGTATTTGGGCTTCTTTTCTCCTATAATATCCTTTAAAAGTCTCACTCATAATTGTTGAATATAGGAATCTTCCAGTTTCAGATAATTTTCAGTCCTTTGCCTGGACTAGTTATTTCAACTGATCCTGTAAAAGAAATCCCTAGTAAAGCACTGTGAACACTTACACTGGGAAAGCTGGAGCAGCTTGTAGCATTCCCAGTCTGCAGCAAAGATGCATTTTGTTCATCCTCCATTCCCTGCGCGGGGACGTGACCTGCCCTACCCGGTGGGTCAGCATCTGCTGAAACGGCAGCAGGCAGGACTCGCTCGTACCTGCCCCGCGCGTACCTCCCGGCACAGCACTGGTGCCATCCTGCCCACTGCAACGCACCCCATAGGAGTGAAGGTTTGATATATCCTTAAGATACCAGTGTCAAAGACTATGGCCGTGTGGAAGAACTCGGGCCGAGGGCTGAAGTCCAACTTAATCCCTTTCCCTAGCTTGTGCTTGGGTGAGAGCGTTAGGCTTAAAGATACTGATGTACTTCAAAATAGCTGGATTCAAGTTGCAGGCTATGATCCCAGCACAAGCTATACATCTCCCAGAGGAGTTTTACAACTATTTTCTCCTTGTGACATGATTGCTGCCTTGCAATACAAATAGCTTTGACATAAATCATAAATCTACTACCCACCCCCATTCTTCCACTTCTTCTTCCTTTTTCATATTTTCCCAATAACTGATATCTTAGTCATGAAAATCACCCACAGTTATTCCTGCTGCTTCATAATGTCTGTTATCCGCTAACATTTCTTGTTCTGTTTGCTATTACCTATACTCTTTGCATGGGTGTGTAGACACTTTCTCTCATTAATACACTCCTGACAATATTATTCATCTGCTGTTTCAAAACAACTTCATCTTCTGTCTCAGGTCTGAGCTTGCAGATTGCCTCCTGAGAATACCAAGCATCCTCATTAAGTGCTGGCAGGATGCGAGGGGACCTGGCAAGCCGTGCCCGGTCAGCCCTGCACAGCTCCCAGAGCCCCCAGTACAGAAGTACTCACAAGGTCAAGAACTGTGCTGGAAGGAGTTTCTTTACCACTCAGAAAGGCTGGTGGCAGAGACACTAAATCGTACTTGAATATACAGTGATTAGCTGGAAAACAAGCTGTCTCCCAAAGTCTGGTTTTTGTGGTGATATTGGATTTTATTTTTTTTAAGACCTTTGAAGCAGACAACTTTATTCTGGCTTCTTTTAATCAGGTTTTCTGAGAACTCCTTCCCTGGTAATGAAGCACAGGCTTTCTGAAAGATCCTTTGGTGACGTTCTCAGATTTAAAACCTTGCAGCTGGCCAGCACATGGGGATAAGGTATGGCTTTGACAACCTTAGCATATATTAATACTTACGTTGCTTTCAATGGGGCTAAACCGAATATAAAACTAAAACATTGCAATCCTGTAAAAGGTAGCACAGATGACCACATGTGTACACAAGCATAGGAAACATCATTTTGGCCACTACTGTTATCACTGCTTCATGTAATTATCACTAAAATTAGTGCTGCAGAAATGTCGTGAGAAGAATTATGATGGTCACAAAAAATACACGGTACAAATCCACCCATTAAGTGGGATTTTTGCCTCTGAGTTCCATTAGGGGCTCACCGCTGTTATAGCCCAACTCTGCACCATGATTATCTGCATAACAGTTTATAGACTATATGACTTCCCAAAGATAACCTACTTTGGGTTGAGTAACTGCTGTTGATCTACACAGGAAGGGTTTTTTTCTGTCTGATTGCTTTAACAATTGAAAACAATTAAAAATTTACTTTCCCACTGAGACAGAACTGGGAAAAACCCAAAGTGCTAACTGATAGCCTGATATTTTGTTAATCACTTCTGACGGGAAAGATGTTGTGTTTTAGGATAGAGGAGCTGGATCAATCTCTTCTGTCACAGACAAGTGCCCTCAGAACTGGTCTATTGATTATGCCAGAGAGAATATCTTTAGATCTCTTATTTGAACTGTTTCACTTTCTATTAGTAATTAAATACATCTTGGAATAAGGGCTTTAGTGTCAGTCTCCCATGTGTTCATCTACTGTAAAGTTGTAAATACTGCGATTGACAGCAGGTTGATTCATTCTATGGTGTAATATATATATGCTATTTATAAAAAATAAAAATAAAATAATTCCAGTACAGAGTTAGGCAGGTAGATAGACTGATCATTCAATTGATCAATACATGTTCTTTTGATCAAAACCATACACCCAAGTGCATCAGCCTCCAAATGCCTCCCTTCCTAAGATGAAAGCTGTTCCCTAAAAAGGTACAGATCTTCTCAAAACTTGCAGATTTCTATGAAAAGTTTCATTAACAGCATATAAAATAATCAACACTTGAAATTCCTGACCAGCTCTAACCCAATCACACTGATCTTCAACCAGTTTATTAATCAAAAAGTTGCAAAAAGAAAGCCATGGAGTATCCTGTATCCCCTATTGTTTTATGCTTAAGAGAAGGCATAAGGGAACTGGATATTGTGTGTAAAGAAAACAAGTTAAAGTGAACTTAATTTTTGCTTTACAAAAATCATAACTTCACTGAAGGCAAAGGAGTCCTTAATTTGGGAGGCTCTGATGAGGGCCCTGGAGCTGGGGGCAGCAGGTACCTGCTGGAACACAGCAGACAGCTAAACAGAGATATATTTGAATAAATTCTGTATGAAGGGCTGGGGGCTGTTGCGCTATTTGTTACATGAACTGAAATGTGACGTCTTAAGAGCCCTCATAACTTAATTAATATTTCAGCCTGTAAGATATGCCTGGGAACATCCGTTCTCTAATATCAGAGGGTTTGAGCAAGGGGCTGGCGAGGCGTTCCCCCCCCATCCAGTGCAGGCAGCTGGGATGAGAAAGGCTGCTCTGGGTCTTGCTCCTTATCCATATCTAATAATTTCTTCAAGGCCACGAGATTATCCCTGCTCCTTAAAACCACCTTCATTTCCTAAAGTGTTGTCTAGCACTAAAGTGTGCTGTTAAGCTGCTGCCATGTTTTTCCATTCTGGTAGAAATTATTGTTCTATATAGTTTGATTTTAAGACTGCATTCTGGCATCCATTTGGGGAAAAGGCACTATATAAAAGCAAAATCAATACGAGGGACAGTTATATTTCCTGAGCTTTTTCATTAGCTATAAAATATATACATTCAAGAAGGGAGGGGGAAACAATGTCAGTTTTACTTAGACTGAAGGAGGACAAGACAAAGCATGGAGGAATATGCATGAATGTGCTCTGGCAGGAGTATGAACTATGCAGCTCTTCTGGGCACAGGCAGATTTCTGCTCTCCCTACATCCGAACACTCCTGCAAAACACTGGCCTCTCCTGTGACGGGCATCAAGCCACTGGAAAAATACAGAAATATATTTTGGTATTTTGGTAAATGAGGTGTTTGACTTGTTCTCAGTTTTTGTTAAAGCCAAACTGACTGTTGGCTGAATATTCACAGGGAAACTTTGCCTTTGCTCAGCCCTAAGAATGAAAAGAAAACCAATAAAATAGTGCTGAGGCAAATTCTTCCTCAAATTCCCACTGAACTCTACCCATGCTATCTTTTTCTTTTCTCCCAAAGTATACCAAAATATTCTTCTTTCTACCTGAGCAGGCTGTTCTTTCAAGTATCCTTGGATAAACCTCTCATCAACTCATGCAGTATATTTTCTAAGATTTGCAAATACAGAGCTGGAACAAACTCTGAAAAACTGTAATCTATATTTCTACAATTATAAACTTAGAGATTCTGCAGGGAATTTTTACCAAAACCAAATCATTACTGCTTTGCTTAAGCCCAGCTGAAAAATTAGAATTCATACTGCTATATTAGCCAGTATTCTAATACAGGTCACTAAACCATAAGAGCAACTATCTTATTTTAGCTTGGAGTAAAATTTGAAATCACAGTGTCTTTGCAGTACCAGCATGCGATTATGTGAGTGAGAAATTGCACACAAGCCTTTTTTTTTTTTCTCTTTTTAACATGGGCCTTCTATAATGGCATTTTCATTAGTAGGAAATACCTGTTGTCTGTAGAAAAATAATTTGTCTTGGTTTTTGAAAACTAAATTATCCCCTCTAAAAGATTAGCTGAAAAACACTGTATATATTTATAAGCATTCCAGATAAAATACAAAGTTTTGCTTCTTTCTGGTGACCCCTAGTGATCTATTTTGTGAGAGAGTTCAAGAGTGAACCCAACAAGTTATTTATTTCTGAAACTCAGATAAGGCATCTGGAAGATTTTATCAGTGTGATTTTGGCACTACCCCGTAATTCAGGGAACTGGGAAATAAAGGCCCAGAAAACGTATCAGCATGTGATTGTTTATTTGAAACCCAAGTGAAGCTGTGAAGGAACGTGTGAGCCGACAATAACAGACAGCTCCAAAGAGCAGAAGAGCGTTTGTAGGACAGCCCCTGTGTAAAATTGGTCCCTTGGGTTTAACATACCACTTACACTACGTGATTACCATCAATAAGTTTTACGTATATCTTCTTACGTTTTTCTTTTTGCCTTATGCTCTCAGTTCTGTTATTCACAGAAACTCCCATCCTGGTTTGGCCCTCTTAGGGCCCTCAGTGAGGTAAGATAGTGAAGCAAACCAGAACTGGGCTGCAAAACTAGGGAAAAAGTAGCCATTAAGTGGAATTTCATTTTTACTATCACAGATACCTGGCACACAGATGAAAACTTATTTCAAACCCATTTCATGAAGGTGCCTCAGCAAGATGTCTCTCTCGCTGTTTGCACAACTATTATATTATATGACTGCGAGGTGTAGCTTGTTGAACATGTAATTTCATCATGAGAGAGTGCTCCTTGCTGTGCATACACTGCTGCATTACAGGAAAAGTTTGGATTAAAAAGAACAAGCCTCCAGCTAGCACTGCCCTGCTTCTGCAATTGTACAATATGTCTCATACAAATAAGAGACATTTGTCCACCCGATTCATTCCTCTTGTGTTAATAATTGTAACGTGAGCTTTAGAAAGACATTTTGGTGCTGTTGTGCCATCCGTCACTGTCCCAGGACTCTGTTTTTCTCCCACCCTGCCCAGAGGCCACCTCGTCCCAACATCTGCTGTTCCCAGTCTCCAGCTCCTGCTCAGTCTTTTCCTGGGCAGGGGTTGGAGCTTGGACATTTTGTCTCCCCTAACACCCTTCTTCCAGGGGGAAGGGGTAGGAAAGCACTTCTTGCTTCATCTCGAATTGTAGCAGCAAGGTGGAACTTTACAATTTTAGCAGTCCTTTTGCACATCTCAGTGTCCTCCTCAGACAACTGAGTTTTTTGGTTTGATAAAAAATAAGATGGAAGAGCCTGTCTAATTTCTTAGACAGGGATCTCATGTTATGAATCCTTTAATACCGTATTAAATTCAAGGCCATTGGTCCTGTCCAACTCCATTGATTTTCACTGGGAATAGACCAGTCATACAGAGAGCAGAGTTTGGCTCATTTTTGCATTGTAACAGCTGCCCTCAAACCCATTTTCATTAAAAAAACATTGAGACCAGCCTTACATCACAGATTCCACTTGCATATTTTTTTCATTGCTTCTCGCAAATCAAACTATTGAAAAAATAACATTCACCTTCTGAATATTTTGATTGCTAATGTGAGGAAAGGCAAGAAAATTTCCTTTCTGTTTTTATAGCAGAAAGATTTATCACAGCTTGCTAAATTCTGGAGTGATTAAGTCATATTAAAGACATAACTAAAACAAGGGTTTGATTTCTGGCTTCTGAAGTTTTATACTTGGTTCAAGACCACGTTTTGATCTTGAATGTGATAATATTTCTTCACTATAATACCAATATTGCTCTCCTTCCACAATTGGTCACAATGAAGTCAATAAAATATGCAGACAAGAAATGCAAGCAGCATTTGGCTCAATATAAAGATTGATAATGTAACCACCTAAAAAAATGCTTTTTATCATCATAAGTCTCTCCTGGTTTTTTATAGTTTTCATGGAGCAAAATAATCCATCATACTTGAACTTCATGCATGTTCCTGAAGCCAACAGTTAGTACAAGTCAATTTTTAATTATGATATTTTTATAAAGCCTGCAATTTATTTCCTGATTTTGTAAAACACTTTAAACAGCAAGTCATCGATATAAATTATGTAAATCTCAAGTGACCCCAAAGTCATTAATCTGACTGGATTTCACAGTGAAACATAATACAGCAATAACCCACTAGCTCTCCATCTGACACCACAGAGCAGCAAAGATGGCTACAGCAGTGATGAACAATAGGAAATCACCGTTCTCTTCTAGACTAGTGTGATTTTTAACCTCTTAAATAAAATGTCCATTGTGTTTAGAATACTTGTTGCACTCTCACGATTAGGGCCAAAGGAAAATGGGTCTGTTAAATCTGAAAAAGGGAATAGAAGGTTATCATCTATAGCACCATGCAAAGAGCAACGAACCCCGACTTGAAAATATTGAGCTTTACAGTCAGCCTGCCTGCGAACTTGTCCGCATCCCGTTCCTAGAGAAAAGCCAGCAAATCCTGTTGTCGGCAGCAGAAGGAAATCTGCCCAGGAGGACCGGGAGCAGCAGTCGCCCCGTGGCAGCAGCAGCTCCCCGGCGAGGGCTCTGCAGCCTGCAAGGCAATCTCGCCTCTCCAGACCCGACACCTGTTTCTCTCAGTTAAGCCACTTTGTGTGTGCCTCCTTTAAAACCTCTTTTTTGGTTCTCCAGCTGTTCTCACTTTTGGTGGCCACCTCGGTCCTTTCCAGCTGCTATCTCTTTAGGCACAGCTGTGCTGGCTCCATCCTCATCTGCTGGCAGCAGCCTTCTGCCTTCCCTTCATTTGTGTGCATGGACATCGCCTGTATCCTTGTGGACTTAATGCTCTTAAAATACCATTGAAGTATGTAAAGGATGAGAAGATGGCACAGGGACAAACGAGGATTTTTTTTTTGCTTGTGCACAGGAGAGACACTCACAGGATTTAGCTTTTATTCTTCACTAAAAAGAGTACTTCATGTGTCTCGATATTTTTTTCGTTCAAAAGGAGGATGTGGTTATTGTCTGGGTCTCAGCCTACATGAACTAACATCAGCCAAGTTCATGTAGACCAAAAAGGAGAGGAACTACTAGAAGGCAAAATATCCTGGCTGTTAGACCTTTCCAGCTTCTCTTGCTTTCTACGCCCTTTTTTTCACTTTATGGAAGTTCATACAGGAGACCAGCAGGTGAGAGGAAGCAACTGCAGCATTTTAGGATGTTTGCTGAAATGTAGTTGCAGAGTAGAGCAGGATGGCTTAAAAAAAATCTGATGACTTTTACCTTTCCTAGGGGACAATTCCCACATACTCCATTCTTTCTTCAGCACTTGAAATGGTTTCTCTTCCTATTTACAGAGTCAGATATACAGTCTGTACTTCAGTTCATATTTTTTGAACTTCACATGCTCTTCTCCATATTAAAACATCTCACAGGCAAATGCATATCCTTATATATACTTCTTATATTAACCCAGTTACACGGTGGCAATAAAATTCCGTAATAAGAAATAAGAGCTCTCATTGCACATTCACAAAGCCCTCCAAAGAACAGAGGAAGAACAGACCGTAAGTCTCATAAATCCAGCTTAATTTATTCATAGTAAGAGTCTACAAATCAGAAATTTTTATATTCCAGGATATTTATGATAAGACGGAGAAAGTATAACCCCCCCAACAATAATTCAATAATTGATGATAAAATAACAAAATAGATAATAGTTTTCCAAATTTTTTTATTAAAAAATGAAATATTATAAACAATAATGTGGCCTGTAGGCATTAAATCAAATCTGCAGTGGGTGAGGGCAAGAATAACATTTCAAAACTTTCAGAGCTCTCTGATCCCCTGAACCAGAACCTTCCAGCTTCACTGCTTCACTAGCTGCAGTAATATGCAGATATTTTCTCTTCATCAAATCTACCCAAGTAACCTGGGGGGAAGATTCTGTGCACACTCATTTTCAGTCTCCAGATGTTTTTTTCAGGTGTCACAGCCACAAGAGAAAGGGGTTGGTCTGCTAGAGCTGTCAGTCCAGCCAGGGTGGTTGGAGGTATCTTTGGCTTTTTGCAGGCCACACAGAAGAGGACTTGTTTTGGTCACACCCAGGTTCTGAGAAGATATACTGGAAAGAGGATTTGGCAATGCCACCATGCAGAGCACCTTCAGTTACATTATAAAAGCCCCTCCTGTACAAACCGTGTCATTGCTCTTGCTCAGTCCAAGTCCCTGGCTATAGAGGCAGCCATCAAATCCATCTTAGAAATAGATCTTTTGCTCAAGCCACCTAGATCTTTACCTTTCTGTAGGTAGAAATTCCCTATTTTCCAGCCCAAATATGTTCATAGATGTTGCTCCTAAAGCAGATGTTCTCACAACGTTCTCCCTTAGCCTACAGAGTTCCCTTCCCCGCTGTGTACATATCAGCAACATGAAATGCATCCTCAGTCTGCCTTTTGCTAGGCTAAGCAAATTAATTTTAATCTCTACTTACAAAGCAAGCTCTTCATTCCCCTGATTATCCTAATAGCCATTCCCTCTGCTTGCACAAATCTGAACATGTACGCAGGGATCCAAATGAGGTCTATACAGTGGCATTAATTTAACTGTTGCTCTGCTGTATTTTCAGCACTGAAAGTAGCTTTTCACATTACAGTGGAAACAGTCACCTTGTGATCAGATAGTGTATCGTTCTTTTATTGACCCAATTCAATTGTTAATTCTCGGCTTGCTAATGTACTGCTCTGCCCTGGAAGTATTCAAGTCTCTTTTGTATGTGAACAGGACTTAAAAGGGTTTTTGGAGGTAATTCTAGATAACAGTATATAAGACATGTGCATACTCAATTCAATGGTATTTGTTAGAGAAAGGAGGAAAACGAATGTGCAGCAACAAAGGAAATTCTGTGACTCAGCTAGAAAGGTAAAAAGCAGGAATCCAGTAAATATCAGTCTTCTGAGATAATAGCTTCCAATGTTCAGCTATTCTTCACCAGTTCCTTATCTAAAGCCTCTGTGGCACACGCTGATGAGAGAGAATTCGACCCGCAGAGCCTCACAGGAGAAAGCGATGTACACTCTAGGCCCACTTTTCAGCCGCTTAACAATTATGAATGCTTTTTGTTGATCATATAGATTAGAAATCAGGCAAACAGGACTTTCCTACCTGGGAGGAAGGTTCTGATTTACAGTATTTCTGCTTATGGAACCTATTCCTCCTGTTTAAAATTGTTCAAGTGTGTGTCAAGGTCAATCTTCCGTGAGGACAGAGTGGCCCACAATGCAAAACTGGTGTTTGCATGATTTTGTGCGATTATGAAATTCTCTTGCTGCTCTCGGGAATTACACACATCGGATCATTTCTGCCTTGCTCTTTCCTATTTAAGTCGTCGTGAAACACTCCAAAAAATGTAAATGCAAATGCAGATCAGCCTGCTTCCCGCCTGACAGCAGTTTACAAAACTGATAGTGAATCTCTTCACAGCTCTGCCTTTTTTTTTTTCCCGGGCACCCTAGTGAGTCTATCTTTCTCTAGGAAAGAAAAGGCATCCAGCCTGGTTTGTTAAAAGTCAGCCTAGCGAGTAACACGCAGCACCGCTAAAGCCTGTGTGTTTTTCCTGCGTCCGTCTCCCAGAAGAACATACCATCTACACGTCTAGGAGGGACCAATCCCATCTCATTCTTCATAGTCACAGAGGGCTTTTATAAAAACAGAAGGCGCTTCATGGGGCTTGAAGAAGCAGGACAGCAATCCCGTAGCCCAGATGGCCTCAGTGGCCGCCACAGTCCCCTGTCCCTTGCTGTGCATGAAATACAGGAAAGTCGGGCAAAATATAGGTGTGTTGGAATCAAATGGCTTTTTTCTAGAGTGACAGGAACAAGGGCTTAGATACTGATTTTATCCAAGACCTGTAGGAGAAGATTACTTACTGCTGTCTGGTGTCTGCAGAGAGCCACAGTCTTGCTCTCACTCAGCCTAATGATGCACTGGCGTTCACGCTTTATTTCAGTCTTCAGCAAGCATTCACAATTAACATAAGGAGCGTAATACTTATGTATTAGTTTCTGTATTTGACTTGAAGAGGCAGATGGATAAAACTAAATAAATGTCAACTGTTAGACCACGAGACTTAATGTGGTTTTGGAAACGGGCGACAGAAGTTTTAATTGCATACAGAAAGATTTCAAGATCATTGAGATCACTTCCATCTGATGCTAATGACTGTGGTTTCCCAACTCAAACCCCAGTATTTACAGCCAGGCTCAGTACCCATTTTGCTTAGACCACTTCTTATGAGCAGTAATGACCAGTAATGAAACAGTCAAAAGCCCAGGTGGCTCTCCTGCAAATGTACATTTTAGAGTCTCGAGACCTGATCCTGCAGCTGCCAGCTTCACCCTGTGAAAACCATTAGCAGCTGGCTTCATGTCTAGAAGAAGAAAATGAAATATGCTGCATTTTCACAGCCATCAATCAGCAGATGCAGTGCCAGGAAAGCTTCATAATGATGTAGATATTGCCAACTGACTTTGCAAAAAAACGTTCTTTTGAGGAGAGAAACATGTAGGCGAAAACCAAGAGATGATCTCAAAGTACACTTGTCTGCATGGGGTAGTGATGCCTTTGTTATTTGGACGGAATGGGGGGGGACTGAGACCAGAAAGCACCTCCCCTGCCAGAGGTACCAGCGCTCGCCCTTGTCCCTAAGGGCAGCAGCGGAGCAGGAGAGCACATTTCTCAGCACCCTTCTGCACTACCTCCCTGGAGCCGTGGCAGTGGGCTCGTCCCCAGCCATACACAATTAGACGAGTGACATTGCTTGTCTTGCTGAGCTTTCTGTTATTCTTACGGAGAAGAAAGTCCTGAGAGCAGAAAACCTTAAAATGAAAAATAAAGTTGGAAACCTTATTGTTGCATAACAGATGCAAGTAAACACGGTGGGGAGCAATACAAAAGTATTAATGAAGAAAATGTTACTTTTTGGGTTTTGTTGCTTTTTCTCTTAATGTTTTGCAAAATGACAGAAAGCTATCAGCAGCATCGCTGCTCTTAAATGTTGCATTTCCAAAGATTTGCCTGCATGTACCCCTTTTTATTACCTTTACTGACTTCCTGACAGAGATACTGAACTGTCTGGCATGACTCATGCTGTGAGCAATCCTTTTGTGAGAACTGAATGAAAACAGGCTGATAACAAGGGCGATTTCATTAAAAAAAAACCAGCCAGGTGACTGGTTACATGGGATGTTATTGAAATTATGCATGCAGAACTCTATCATATTGTTTTAGATCATGTTTTCCATGGCGCAGGAGAAAGTATCTTTATCAGCTCAGTGGAGAAAGGTTGGAGATGATTGAAGTAAAACAGCAGGAGGAGGCTGATATGATTAAGTCACATAGCCAACTGCCCATGTATAACACAGTAATGGAGGTGAAAGTAGAGGCCAAACTAAAATTAAGTCGAAAGGACACAGGAGACAAAAGGCTACACATATAGGACAAGGAGACGATGTACGATGAGCTGATTTGTACAGCAGGTAGAGTGCAAAATTTTCATGCCTTGTATTTAGATATTTCCTGTTAATATTGATGCAAATGCTGTGCTGACTAGTGCTGGAAGGGACAGTCTGTTTAGCGAGCATGCATGGAGAGAGGCATGTTTAATTAATTTCACAGTCGTGGGCAGAGAGGTCAGATGACAGCCTGTGAGTAAAATCCCCAGCAATCAGACTGGACAACAGGAGAAAAAGAAGAGTATTTGGGAGAAAACCAGGGTCAGCTCTGGACCCACTGTTATGATTGTTCACCCCGCTTCAGCAGAAAATAAGGTCTTAATTTTGCTACAAGCCACCAGGTAAGAATATCATTATCGTAGGCAATCTTAGTTGCTACAAAGTCAACATAGTCTAAATTGTTCCCTCTGGGTAGAACGATGCTAGGTACAAGTCACAAAACAGCTGGTCATATAAGCCATAGGGCAACCAGGGTATCAGCACCGTAGTGCTCTCCAAGGAAGAAGTGATCCATAAAAAGTCATTAGAAACTTCTTCAGTTTGGTGCAGAGGCTGTTGTGGGTCACATCATGTCAGGTTGTCATTTGGTCCCCAGTAATCTCAAGCAAATATGTTGGCAGAACAGAAAGCTTGCAAAGATCACTTTTGCTAGTCATCTTCCTGGTGCTTTTCCAGTTTCTCGTGGCACTGTTTCAGCCTGAGGCCTGAGTTCGCTTCAGAATAATTTCCATTAACAATTTACATCATTGCGTGCGCTCACAAAGAGTTGTGCAAGTCACAGTTCCCATCTCCAAAAGTTTCCAGAAGACGGCAAGACTGCCTGGTACAATCATGCAGTCATCAGGCACAATAGAAGGGGGTGCTAGAAATTCCTATAAATTCATGTGATCACTAAGAGCATGTTATTCTCTCCATCTGTGGATGAAGAACCACAAAAACAGAACAGTAACAGGGTGCTAGTTACAGTCCCAGGCAGGAGTAAAAGATCTGCTTCCAAGGCAAGGAAGCACTCAGTGCCTTGAAGAAGCCGACAGGACACTACCCAGCACTTGGGGCAGAGCAAATATTTCACCTTCCATCTATCGGTGCACAAAGTTGTGATGGGAAGTGCTCACAAACCAGGAAACCCCAGAGCTCAGGTTGTTCGTGCTGCCTTAATTTGCTCCTTGTGCTTGCAAATTGTAATCCCGTCTCTGTGGCGTGACCACGCACGGATTTGCTCGAGGACTGGCACTTCTTTCAGTGCCCAGGATAGATGGCACCCCATAACAGAGCAGTGAGCCAGTATTTCATGTCATTCTTATTTGTGAGCACATGGCTTTAATGCGTGTATGCCACAAAGTAGCAAAAGCCATCTTGGAATTGCCATTCATTTCCTGATAGGCTTTTTCCTTCTTTACTATAGTAACTGGGTGCTTAATGCGCAGTCATTATTTTACTTTTACAGCCTTTGTGGGGTGAAGGGCAAATATTATTAATGTTATCAAGGCAAAGGAAAGTAGTGCAAGTCCATTAACAGGGAAGGAAAACAGGTAAAATTACATAGGGAATACAGATACATTTGAAGTCTTCATTGCTTCAGTCTTCTCAGAGAAATTTAATTACAATCAGATATTTAGCACAGCTAATTTCAAGATGGTAATAGGAACACAAGGCACAAAAAGAAGAGGGACGGCTAAAAATGGGTATATCCAAGTTGTCAGTAACTGCAGAATCCACCTTGAGTAATAGCCAAATCCTCATGTGAATCATTAAAAATTATCTTCAAAAACTTATGGAGAACCTCTGAGATCCAATGAAGGACAAAGACAGAAGAACAAATTCAGTACTTAACATCAAAAAGTGAAGAAAAGATGAATTGAGAACCTACAAACCAGTCAGACTGCCTTCAATGCAGGTTCCTAATGACTCGCAACTTGCAGAGTTACTAGGAAAAATTAACAAGAATCAAATTTGTTACTGAGGGTACTGCACATAAAGCACAGCAACTCATTAGACCTGTGCACTTGGACTGGAGAGGCCACAGCTGGAGTACTATGTCTAATTTTCATCATCATACTTAAAGAAATTAGAGGCAGTTCAAAAAAGGGAGCAGCAAAGCTAACAAAGGGTCTGGAAATATGACCTGCAAGGAAAGTTAAAAGACATAGGCTTATCTCAGAGAAGAGAGCACAGAAAGGAGTTGCGTTTAGCCTTCTAACATGGGCAGTGGAGAAGGCAGCAGTTGGTTATTCCCTGTATTCGCGAACGGCGGAGGAAGAGGGAGACCAGCCTGACCTCAGCACGGGTGAAGGCTGGACACATTCCAACTGTGAGAGAGTTAGGTGGTGGGACACCTTGTCTGGGGAGACGGGTGTCCACAAAACTCCCCTCGCCTGGAGCTGAGAAGGCAATAGGCAGACCCCACAGGTGGCTGGCTTAGCAGTATTAAAACCTGCCTCAGAAAAGGGGAAAATAAGGGGATGGGAAAAAGCTGGCGTGGATTATTAAGAATAAATTGCACCGTATGAGCCCCTCTCCTTCTCTGACAGCATTACTGTTCTAGTGAGTGAGAGGCAAGTGAGAGGTGTGATGTGTCCTGACTTCACCGGCATCTCCAGGCCAACAATTTAATGGTTTCAGAGACAGGGGAATGGGGCTAAAAGTGTCCCATCCACTGAGGTGGCCCATCTTTGTACCCAGAGCCAGGCGCAGAGCTGCTCTCTCCTTCCATGACAAGTACAGAGACTTTTTTCCCCTCACTCTTTCACACTGGAATGAAACAAAACCCCTTTGAAATGTTTAGTAAAAGCACTTAGAAAGAGAGGGAAAGGGAGAAAGATCCTTTTCTCCTCGCCCCCCTCTCCCCGCACTGATCCCCTAATAGCCGTCAGCCCAGGAGATAAGGGCATTAATTTGGGAAGTTTTGCTCAGGCAGACCCAGAGCAGAGCCTGAGTCTCTCATTTTGTGTTTTCTCATGTTCTTTGATTATTCCAAAACACAGAGCTTCCTCCCTTTTCTTTTCTCCCTTTTTTTTTTTCCTCCAGCAATTCCATACTAAAAATCACACAATGATAACTTCAATGGAAAAACACACTTCTGTAAAATCTCAGCTGTGGCAAGTCAACATTTTCCAACAGAAAAATTTTTCATCAGAAAGCTCACAGCCAGCTTCAACATCGAGATTTCAGTAGCAGCTAAGCTTTAAGTGCCTCATATTTCTGCATATCAGGGTCATCAGTCAGGCACCCACAAAACGAGGAGCATAAAAGTAATGATCACCTCTGACATGGCTGGAGTGACTTATCTGGTGTGGCACAGGCCCCCGTGGCAGCCGTATCAATCACCTCCTCGGGGCAGCATTCTCAGAGTATTTTTTTCCTCCAAAATATCAATACTAGCTAACATTTTTTAAACACTGTCATCCATTTCAGTCAATCTTATTCTTCATAATTTCAGTCTCTTTCTATTGGGAAATTTGGAGTCCATTTCATAGTATGAGGTGTCAAGAGAACAACTGCATGAAAGAACAACATCCTTTCCCTTGCCACTTATATTTGTTTGCCTGAGAAATATGTGCAGTAGCAAAATACACACATCCACCTACACAAGAGAGTGGCGGTTCTGATGCACCACCACATACTAAGCATCTCTTAGACATACTAAAAAGGTTAACATTCAAAATCTCTGCATGACCAGAGATCAGATTTTCAGGTAGTTTGATCTTGCTACCCAGCCTTCTATTATTTTTTTCCTCCTTCATAATATTTGGATTATTTAGATAAAATCTTAATGGGTAACGCTACTGCTTTTCTATCTTATCCATGCAATTGCCTTAACTTATTTATATGCAATAATCTCACAAAGAGCTTATACTTTTCACTTTTATCAGCCAGAAAGCATACTGGAATTAACATATGGTATCTCACTCTATTCACTTTATACTGATTCCAAATACTCAGGGGCAAGTAGTTAGCAGACAGAGAGTAAAACAAGCATGTAAAATCCATGCCAGGCCCTAAATAGACAAGGGTGCGAACAAGCCCCTCCTTGTTGAGAAATGGGGGACTGCTCAGAGCCCTCTCCTCAGAGGGACCCTGCAGATATTCCCCTGGGGCAGCACCTGAGGTCCCGAGCAAAAGAATTTGCAAAGTTTTCAGGGAATTTCTGGGAGCTGCTCAGAAAGATAAGTTCTGTATCAAAGCAATACATTCTGCTAAGAGCACAGACCAAGCAACGGTAACATCTCTTAAGTTCACAAATGTTATCCTATGTGTGGAAAATGGGTTTGTGCATAATCTGTGGTGTACGTTGTTGAATGCAGGTGGATTACATGACCTTCCCCAGTCCTTTCCTGCACTATTTGCCTTGACCTTCTGTTGCATTGCCAAAATGTAGTTCCGTAGTTCCTCGCTCCTGGCTCAGGCTAGACCTCAGGGCAACAGGGACAGGCAGTCTGTTTTCCCCAGTGTATTTCTCTCTTTCTCCTTCTAGCAAGGTTTTGTCTCATAGACAGGGATTTTTTGTCCCCTGTCAGTGTAAGAGGGGCTAACTTAGCTGTAGTGTTAATTTTACTTGGGCCAGAAGAAATGATTAATTGGTTTGTTTATTCTCTTTAATCTTCACATTGTTTGTTAACAGCTCCAACTCCTACTTGATCTGGCAGAAAAAAATCAGCTCTTATTTTAGCTATTATACATATATATACCTATCATAAAAAAGCTGAAAAGCAGACTCTTCTGCTATCTCTACATACATCACATGCACACACATATGTGATCACACCTCAGTTCTTTACATCCTACTCTCATGGGAAAGGACACTTAGCTTAATGACTATTTGCAGAGCCTTTTGCAAAGAGCTGGACTGCCATTTCTCATGAAATCACAGCCAAAATAACCTGCTGCTGTAAGAAATCTTTGGCAAAGCAAAAATACTGCAAATTTTTAGTGCAAATAAGATTCAGTCTGTATAAAAATCTATGTCATTCCTGGCTATACCCATGATGCCCATGGACTATCCTAAGAAAAGGCTTGCCTTGAAAGAGAAAATGTCATTTTTCCTACCTTAGAAAAGGATTTTAAAAGATGGGACACATTCCAAGAATAGGCCTGAGAAGAAAATATGAAAGCTGCAATCCTATGATCAGAGTGATAATGTTTTTGGTCCCTGATTAAAGAGAAATATTCAGCTTTGATGTACTCTTTGTAGTCAAGGAGTCATAATGAATAAGTAACAAATACCAAGAAATGAGTTTGAGAGAAATACAGAAACTAACTGGTTCAGATGGGTCCTTCGAGTCAGACCTACACTATATTATCCATATCAGTGATTGAGACCCTAATGGCACATCAGACTTGCTGGCAGCACAAACAAATTTGCATCGTGGCTAAGAAGAATTGCAACCTAAAAGGGTGAAAAAATGTAGAAAGGGCAGCTGTCTCTCAGGACACATGAAGATGAAGACTGTGCCTTGCTGTTGAAGAAATATGTAAAAATATTGCAGGTGACATGGATCCAGAGTGTTTTGGATGTATAGCTAGGGGAGTTGTTCATTTATGTGGCTGATCACTACAGTACAGGAGATAAATCAGAATTAGACATCCTTGCTTGAGGTGGAGGACAGGGAAATACCTCTATTATAGAAAGACCGTCAAGAGACCAAAGCGGCCTCCCCGCTTCATGTCCCCGTGCAGATGCTGTAGCAATAGTTTAGAGATAAGAAGGATTATCATGAAAAGCAGTAGGCTGACCCTCTTTTCAGCACTGTTCATGCCAAGATGCCTCTGTGCTCTTTACACTGGGTAATCAGGGTTGGGATAAGTGCCATGCCAAGACACACTTCATTCTTCTATATATTTATGCTGTGTGCACGCATTGCTTTCCTGATGCCAATGCAATGGGAGCTGTGTAACTTCCAGCTTGTTATGTGATGGGGGTCTTGTAGGAGACCTGTGTTTTCGATCTGGCTGTCGCACAGTCAGAATAAAAAAAATAAAAAAAATAAGGGCTCATCCAATAGAGCAGTTCATGTGTATGAAGGCAGTTGAGATAGGAAAAACAAAAGCACAGAGATTTTGCTCCTTGGAGCAAACCCAATGATACGAGTGCCTTCAGGAGCATGTTTGGAGTGAACAGAGCTTGGGTTAAAATGGCATTGGCAACACTTTTCTGTACATCAGCAAGATCTACTGTAGTTGCATTTTGAACATGACAAACTGTTTGGCCTAGAGAAAAAGACACCTATTTTTCTAAACGTTGAAATATTTGCTTTCAACACCTTTGCAAATGAAATGACTCGATGATTAATTTCAAGTTGAATAGGAGTTTAGTCTGACTTTCAATTATTATCAGTCTTTCTTTGTGATTTTAGAGATTCTATTTCTCTGGAAAAACTGAAAGGTTTCATTTTAGATTGAAATAAGTCACTTTTCCTCACTGGACCAGTGAATTGCAAATCATCTACTTACTAAATTTTCCATATGCTGGTAACATCTACTCAACAGTTGCCTTTTTGAAAATTTACTACAGCACAGTATTATAGCTGTGTCCTTCTGTCCCTCCTACATGCAATCTTTTCCTTTCTGCTTTGCTCTGGGTGCTGTCTGTACTTACATTATTGCAGCAGAAAAATGTAGAACATTAGCATCTGTTAATCCTTTTATACCTCAAGTCTTCACATGTTTGGCCAACTCTGCTTTCCATTGTGCCTGTCTGTCTCTGGAATAGCCTCAAAATTCCAGATACAGCAAAATAACCCAAAGTGTAGCTTGGTCCCATGGTACTGCTGGAAGGCTATTTTAGAATTAAGATAATTCAATGGTTTAAGTGTGTTTGCTGGATCCCTAGGAGCAAACTTTTATCCCAGTTTGCAGGGATTTAGCCGTTCAGTTGTTATTAATATTGAGCCATGCTGCTGAATCTACATGTTCTGTAAGGAAATAACCTAGATTTTTGTGCTTTCCTTTACACTAGACACTTATTTCAGCAAATAATAGAAAGGATGAAACGAGACTTGTCCTTAGCCTACAATTTTACAGTGGCATGACAGAGAAGGAGTGAGAGGCTAAAAAACAGCTAGCAAAGATCTTCACAGTAAATTTGGACCCCGGCTTTTCTTTCACACCACATTTGAAAGTAATATGTGGGGTAAAATAGAGAGTTGCTGTTCCTGCCAAAAGGGTAATTTGGAGGAAGGTGGGTAAACTGGGGGGACTGAAGTGAAAAAGAGGAAAATAAATGCATCTCAGTCCTGCGATCCTAGCATGATTCACTTTGGCAGGCCTGAACGTTGGGTCTTCTCGTGTTCGTCAAACAGAAACACAGACCTGTCTGCAATGTGCTTTGATTGAGAGACAATAAGCCTTGTGCTGCATTCTTCTGTTGATGGAAAGCTGATTTTTGGACTGCTAAGACTGAAACATGCCAAACATTATCAGCTACAGAATTAGTCTAGCCAATGCAAAAGACTCCAAAAAACCCTAATTCAAACTCTAACCTAAAAACCAAAAAAGCAAGTCAACATCAATTCTTCAAAAGAAACAGGATTAATTAAGAATCAGGCAGGTAGGGAAATTCTTTGAGAGGCACGGTGATGCTATTTTTGACCACCCTTTGTCTCTGAACTTTATTCACAACAAATGTGATTTTAATTGCAAATGTTGCTTAAATAACATGGATGAGAGCAAAAGTCCAGTAAGGATATTTAATCATAGTGCAGTGCAGAATAAAGGACCTGGCCCACCTCTAAAACAAGTGAATGCACTTACCCAAAGCAGTTCAGCTTTGACAGTCCACGAGGAGCAATTTTCTTTGCTGCACAGCACGTGGACCAGAAAGGCAGGAGGGCAGGAGCCACCACAACTGGGAGGCAGAGCTGGGAGATGCCTAAATTCCCACAGTGAGACTGGAGCAAGTGACAGCACGTAAACCTTGTCCTTTAGGGACTCTACAGCTGTCTCACCCGCTTCACAAGTCTCATCTGTGAAACCCTCTCCCACAGTAGGTGTTTCTGTCAGAAACTCTCTTGCCTAGGAAAAAAAAAAAGGAGACATTTTCCATCTCATTATAGCCAATAAGCAGAGGTTGGGCTAAAGAAACTGGTTTTAATACCCAGCTCCCTGGTTTCTGCTCTGCAGGGATATCATGAAGCAGCAGAACATTTTGGTATCAGGCCTGCAGATTTTTTTGATGAAATTATGCATTGTATAAACATAATTGAATATGAATTGGTGCAAAGAAAAATAAAAGGAAGGGAAACAGTTTTGGAAGCTGGCAAAGTTGGCATGTTCTTATTTATAGCTAACAAAACTATATGAAAGAGAGCAGTTTCAGTGGGAGGGGGATCTGCCATGGAAAACCCAAGTGCTCAGGCCATTGCCCCAGCACATGGCAGATCTGGTTTCAAGCCAGGGAAAACCAGCCAGCTCCAAATCTGCCAGTTGAGCCAAACCCAGCAGAAGATATCCCCAAGTTGGTCCCCCTCCTCTCGCCTGTTTGTTTGCATTTCGTCGCTCTTCCGCCGGGTCTATTCTGCAGACTGCACTCTGAGCACATCCAGTATCTGTCTGAGCATATCCACTACTTGCAAACAATATTTATACAACCAAATTCAACATCAAGGCTCAAAAAGGTTAATGGGATGCTTATTTCCAAATGTAGAAAGACGAAGGTTGTGGGGGATAAAAAAATAGCCTTCTTGAGGTCACCTATGAATAAATGTGAACAGGTGTAAGGTCTGCACAGCAGCATGTGGCACCACCGCTTCTCAGTCTATCACAGGCAAACCCCTTTTTATTAATGGGCTGACAGGCGTGTTATTCAAACTGCGGGGTTAAAAACATCATTACATTTCTGTAATATTCCACCCACACGGTGGATACCGTAGGAGATGCAATTGCACGTGGGACCACAGCTGACTCAGGCACTGGTTTGGAGATGTAGGTCCACAGTGTTCCTTTTGAAGTGGCATATGCCTTCTTTAGTGGGAACTAAACCTTCTGCGGACTGGGCTAACAGTAGAAAACAACAGCAGTCGAGCTTCCATGCTAAGTTTTAGCTATGTGTGCTTGTGCAGGATATTAGCACATGCCACACGGATCTACCTATACAAACTCTCCGTTCTCTAAACAACTCATAAAACACAACACAGAAATGACCAAAGCCTGACATTCACCACGTTTCACTTAATCAAATTTTACAAGTTTCAAAAGCAACTCAGAAAAGATGGCAAATTGCTAAAGAATAAAGTAGCAAATGATAAATTGATTGCCTGCTGTTTCTTTGTGTACTAATTTGTGTTATGGTTTTCCAATCTGAAATTGCTTGAGTAGATTTTTGCTGTTTGTATTTTTAGCTCAAATTGCAAATGAAATGACTATGGTAAACTGAATGCATCAAGTGTAATGAAGAATTGATCAATTGTTATGTTGTAGGGCTTTTCTGAACAGTGGTTTCTAGCCTATCTTCTTAAGATGAAAATTACAGTTATTAGCCAATTACCAAGTAAGAATGCAAAATTGAGTCTGGTTTTGATAACAGAAAGATGGAAGAAAACCTGAAATAGTGCACGTCTGCCTATAATCGCCTTGTCTTACACAGATGGTGATACACAGATAATATTTTCTGTTGAATTATTCCCTGGCAAAAGAATTAAGCTCTGGTTACTTCCTCATCCAGTAATGCTGGGTTTTAAACCATCTTTTTCAATAAAAAGTATAACTCTATTTTATAAGCTAAAAGTCTACTCTCACTGTTATCAGGCAATAAGGAGGTGGAGGAGTAGAATTGAAAGCTCAGCATGGAAATGGCTCCATGGAAATAAAAAGTACTAGGATTCATCTTGTCTAGTGAGAAGAAACTATACTGCATTATCAGTGTCTAAGAAAGAAAGAGAGTGGTTCCCACTGAGAATACTCCATCTGGCAATCTGATTTTCTTTTATTTACTTTCTAAAGAACTAGAAAGTGCCAGTGCTGCAACTCCTGTAAAAAGCACTGGCACCACATCGACTGTGGTGGCGGAAATCCCCATCCCATCCCAACCCATCCCTGCCTGGGAAACCCCACACAGAGCCGGACAAGCCACTGAGGGACAGAGCTCATTTCTTGGCTCAGAAGACCTTCTGAGGACACAAATCTCCCCAGCACGTTTGGAGTCATTTTTAAGTGAGCAGAAATTTTAGAACGCAGGAACCTACACTGTGATCAAAGTTAGTTCAGTGTAAATGAGAAAAAAAATCAGTCGGTTTACCTTCTGCACGGCTGATCCTGATCAAAACACATCTGCCTATAATATGCACCATATGGGGCAACAATTGTCTCGTGTTTATTCCTATGCCTCCCTAATCCCCTGTGTCCTCCGTAAGCGTGCATATCTGTACCTGCAGCTCTAGCTGGATGGCCAGAGAAAGGCATTTTGCTTTATGCACATATAATTATGGAGATGTTTTTTCTTATTATGGTAATTACATCCTAAAAGATTGCACAGGTAGCAGCTGTAAATGTAATGAAGACTCAGCTGATACCAGCTGAACTGGATTTTCTTTTATATAAAAAAGCAGCTTATAGCTGAAGTCCTTGTAGATTCCTGAAACCTTGATATTTTTATGAATGCTTCTACTACTCCTGGTAAATAAGCAGAGATGACCCTAAACAAAAAGGAAAATTAGTACCTGTAACAATGGTGAATGTGGAGTAAATTCCGCTAAATAAAAATAGTAAATGCATTTATCTGGAGGTTTTCATGTATAGGAACTGAAAGCCTTGCTCATTCATGGCATGAATAGGCATCAACAGATCTCGTTCAAGTGCTAGACATACAATGGGCAGCATTTTCCACAACCAGAGGTACGAGATTCCCCTGAAATACCAGCATAGCTGAGGGAAACTGCTGGCTGAAACTGTGACCATCCTGTTTCTACAGGAGGAAGGCACTGATGCATTTTAATTTTGAAAATAATTATGACTGTATGTACATAAACCGTATCTTTCGAATGTTTAAGAAACAAACAGTGAGGATTGCTGATAAACTTGGTTTCTAGAAATCTATTAGACTTACTGTCGCACTTCCACGGTTGGGAGTACACAGCTTTATCTTATCACACTGGCCAGGCAGGCTGCCGACTATTTCTAGCTCCTGACCTTTTATTTTAATATTTTTAAATCCCTCCAAAGTGCTATAATGCATAAGAAGGGTTTTTGCATCCACAGCAGGAGCGGCTATGTGTCGAGCCCCTTTTGCGTCAACTTTCTCTGAGTTTTGAAGAGTGGGCAGCCTACAAGAGGGTGAAGGACAGGCTCAAAGAAGACCTGAATTTTGGTAGGAAGGTGGTGAGATCCTTCCAGGTTTGTGCATTAGTTGGGAAGTGGAGCATGTCCATGTACATTGCTGCAGAACGCTAACGAATAAAGCCTTACTCCAAAAGCAAGAGCAAACCAAACCATTCTTCTTAAATGTCAAAACTCTGACAAAAAAGCCCATTATAAACATGTGAGGAGTGTGCAGCTGCCGAAACCACTATTGTGCCAGTGAACGGAATGAATAATAGCGATGAATAATAGCAAAACAATAGCAGGAAAAATTGCCTCGTCACCCTGCATACATTAGGAACTAAATCACACCCAGGACACACGCACGGATCTGGCATTTGGCAGAGCTAAGCTGCCTTCAGTCGGAGTCCCCTTATCTTTCCGCCAGTCTCTGCCGCATCCTGGATGCACTGACAATAATAAGTTAGTGGTGACACTTTCCCCAACACTCTGTCATCCACATACAGAATTAAATTGAAGAAACGGGGGGAAATGTGGCCAAAATTCAGCATTTGCCATGGGAGCAGTCTGGAAAAATGTGTGGCTCGCAAATTGTAATTAGCCTGCGTCGCACTTGAGGCATGGAAACAGCTCCAGCTCTCAAAGGGGTAAACCATGGAAATCAAATCTCCATCTGAATAGAGCCCAGTGGGTTCTAAAATCAAAACATGTGAGTTCATTTTTGCTACTGCTATTTAGGAAAGCTACATTTGCAAGTGTATGTTCAACTGAGATTAGGAGGTAAGAAAGAACCTTTTCATTTTGTTTCATTTTTTCATTCTGAGGGATGAGAGCAAAATAGACAAATCAATAACAATAATTATAATTTTCTTTTTATTGATTGCTCAGAAGTCCTTAAAGGCATCATCATTAACTTAGAGATAACTTGAGGAAATTTATGAGGTTTTTAATTCTCTTCTGACACAGCAATAGTAAGTGATTTCTATATTCAGATGCTCAGCCTTCCTGGCTCTGAAGCTGAGCCAGAATTAGCGAGGATGAGACTTGGTAAAATTTAAGAGAGTAATTGACACAATTTGGCTTTGTTGCTTTTCTAACTGGCACATTCAGTAGAGGAGGCTATATTTCGCAAAGTGGGGGAACTACAGACTTCACCTGTCCTGTCCAGCTGCCCGTTGTTTTTTATCTATGTGATCATGTGTCGTCCCTGTTGTGCCCACATTGATGAGAGATGCCAGATAGCCAGTCCTGGAGACCAAAACATTTTAAAGAACACTTCTGCTGGAAACTTCTTGGCTCATCCAGGTCAGTTGGCCACACATGCATTGTCATCCCTGAAAATACTCGTTCCTTCATCCTTCCTATTTAGGGACCACTGAAGAAAGTGCTTTCAGCACCTCTCCTGTGACAGTGCTCCAAACTCCACATTAAACTGCCCAGAAGTTCCTCAGACTTTGCTCACGTTTCTTGCAGGGACCCCTTGTTGTCACCTATTTTGTCGGCCCCTCTTGACACCTCTTCTGGCCCCATGCAAAATGCATGTCTGCCTCTATCTGCGTCCTCCTGTGTGAGCTGTACGTAGTACGTTATTCTGCAAAGCATTCAGGGGAAACACGGACTAGAAGAAAAGTTTCATATAATCAGTTCCTCCTTTTAAACCACAAGTTAAAAATAGAAATGCAAGCCCAGATAAGAAATACTAGCATGAATAAATAATTGTTTTCTCTGGAACTGAACGTTGGCCCTTGGCTTGTCAAAAGTATATTGCTTTACTTCATAGAAGACCAGGATGATATGTGACCTTGTTCCCAGGCAAATGAAACTCGGATGCATCATAAAGACAACATCTTGAGATGGTAGGAGGATTTTTTTTTTCAACTACACTTTCTCTCAAGGCCCCGTGCTATTGCCTTTGTGCAGAAAAAAAGAATTCTCTAAGAATTAAGCAATAAACTCACTAATCCTGCCTGCTGGGAGCAATCTCTAGTAAGAGTTTCAGTTACATATACCGTAAGTACAAAATATCAAGGATGTCATATAGAGCATCCATGGGACTGAGGGAAGAAGGGGTCTCTGCCCACATCACTGCCTCTGTCATTGGTGCTTGGACCACACTCAGGCACTGCAGGAGGATGTATTGCACGCTATGGTTTTTTTCCAAACATAGCAGATCCCTAAAGCTGAACAGTTTAAAGCCTGCCTCAAAAGAAGAGTGCTTACTCTGTAAGACATACATGTGAAAGAGTCTTTAGTTGTATACTGAGTTCCCTGACTTACAAGAAGACACCTTATTTTCAAAACAGTGTAATATCTAAGGGGAAGCATTAAGCAGCAGACTCCTAGAAAACCATGTTCCTCCCTGGCTTGATTTTCCTTCGTTTTAATTCTGTCTGTTATTCAGTACATATAATATGTATGAAAAATGTCTTATTCTTTTCAGTGGGTGCTCAGCCTCTTCCTGGGTCAAATTTTCTATAATTACATTCATTTTACACAATGGTTCATTTATCTCTATCAATTTTGTCTTATGAACACATTATGACTTGTTCAAGACCTGGCCATTATGAGTATGTGGTGTTTGCACAATGTGCTTCCTTATCACTTCAGTTCAGTAGGAGATTCTTCTGCTTCTGAATTATCTGAAAATAGCTTTATTTATTAGCTATCAAGGTTTTTATAAAATTATTATATTTTACCTACTAGAGGGGCATGCATGGTTCAAGCATTTCTATGTAGTGATCACTTTCACATTCACAACAAATTTCTGCCTCTGACTATTTTTAGGAATAAAATTTTTGTCATCAGCATGTGGAATAATTGCATTAAAATCTTAGCAAGTGTTGGTTAAATAAGGCAGCAACTTTCATCTGTAATAAACTGTCAGATGTGTCTTAGCTACAAATGCCCTATCTATTAATAGATTATTTACCTGGAATTTGCATCCAGCAAAAGAAATTTTTAAATGTTGTCACATCAGAGCCTTCTACTGTTATTTTGAACACATCCATTAAGAGCTTGGAAAGAATTTCCCTTTCCCAACATCTGCCTTCCTTTTCTGACCAACCTCTCTTTCAACGTATGGTAAATCATAATCCGGGGAAGTGGATGTCACTGACACACTGAAAGCTTCAGAAGCTTTCACTTGAGCTTCGCTACGTCAGTGAAATGCAGCCACCGGGCATGGAAGTGGCTGGTGATTAAAAGGTTTCCTTCTGTCTCTAAAACAGAAAGAGAAGAAAGCGAACACATCCTTTGTCTGCAACTAATTTGGAGTTACGGCTTAATAGCCGATGCATTTCAGACTGATTTTCCCAACTGAAAATCTTTCATAATTTTCCTGTGAAGAGCAATTCAAACACTCTGGAAAATATTTTGTTCCACTATGGATTGTAAGAAACAAAAAGCAGAAATCTGAAAACCTGCCAGAGGGGGACTTCAAAAATTTACTGTGTCATACAAATGTCAAATATACGAGTATTCCCTTACATAATTTGAATATATATATATATATATGCACATTGATATATACATATGCATACTTACATATACCTACGTGTGCATATTTTCAAATGTCGTACTTCAAAAGCTCCCCAGCATCTCCTCCCGCTGCCTTTGAGCGAAGCCACGTGAAAGCCAGAGGGCAGCCCCGCTTCCCCGGCCCCGGGTCTTGCTGCAGTTTTGAGGGAAAGCTCCAGCCAGGCTCCCACGATGTGGGGGACGCCAGCGAGGAAGAAATCTCTGTCTGGGAATATATCTTTCCTGGTCACAGAACAATTACAGCACATTGCCAAATGGTGCTGTTGGGTAGTATTACCTGGATCGGTCACTGGGTTTTCATTCGCCCTCCACACAAGAATTATTTTGTGATCTGCCACCTATTTCCCAGAGCTTTAGAATGCCCTTTAAATATATTGCGTGGCTGGCACCACTTTGCCCAAAACAAACATGCACCTTGGGCTTGTGGACTATATTTCTTTTAGAGTGTTCTAGCTGCCATCACCTATTGATATTATTTGATTTGCAGCCACTATTGAAAGCAAACAAACAAAATCTCACAGCTTCTTAAACCTTCCTCCACCTAAGCCACTGATATTTAGTGGGAGCAAGAGCGACAGGTACAGCTCTGTCACACCCGCACTCACCTGCCTTTAGAAAATAAAAGCAAATGTTTAGTGAATTATTTTCTTTCAAGTTTTCAGCCTGCTGCTCCAATTTCCCTGGCATCCGTCCCTGACATATCTGATGTTTCCTTCCATGGCCATGACCAACAGCCAGGAAGGATGGACCCTTAGCAAATGCCTGGTGGTCCCCACAGCAGCATCTTTTCCACCAACACCTCTGCCCCAAAAGTGCATGTGTGGCTCAGCTGCTTGCAAACCACCCAGCTACAAACCTGCTTGAAATAAGCTCCAGCCAGCGGAGTTCAAGGTGTTATATGCGTGGGCCTGTGCTGGGGGGACCCCAGAGTAATGCCCTAAAACCACTCTGCTTTGGCTGGTCCCTGGTATAGCCCTGTGGAACCTCAGTCCCACCCGGTACCATATTGAGCAACTCACCAAGAATGGGCTTCTGGGCTGCTGCTGTCCCCAGGATCTACTGACATGCACGTCTTCCCCCAGCCATGGTCATGTCAATGTTTCCTTCAGGTGAGATCCAAACCCCAGGTCCGTAACAGTATTTCAACATGAAACACCAGTTTCTGCTCTTTTTCCAACAGATATTTTTGGATGCTTCTGCGTTCTGCAGGAGGCTCTCTTCTTCCCAGCGAGCCCACAGGCTGCCCCTCATTTCATTTGCACATGACAACTTCTCAGATATTAACGTCAGGGGAATCTCGACCTCCAGGCGTTAACAGCAACTTTTCTTATGGCTTCAGTGGAGACAGATTTTCCCCCACGGGACTTGCTTTATCATGCTGCCACAGCTATTCAAATGCTGTTTTCACTTAGCAGCTGCAACAGGTATTGTTATTTGTTTGCTTTTTGTGTCAAAAAGGAGCTACTCAGTATGTCTTTGCAACAAGTTGCTGCCACGAAATTGCTGGGTTCAAAAAAAAAAAATGCTTGAAGTCTACTGAAGAGAACAAATCCTTATGTCTTAGCAACAGCTCCTTGCCTATATCAAGGGTGATGGTGGTTCAAGAAGCATCTCTTTGCAGGAGACTAAAGCGCCAGCTACTACGTAACATGCAATTCCAACAACACTCTGGACTGAGAGTAGCAAAATCTCACTGCACGGTTTAATTTCTTCCTGAAGGAAATCTGAACGGTGATAATGACGATGAGCACTCAGCTGCCTGAAAAGCCAGCATTTTTTTTCATAAGCTTTTTTAATGCAATTATAGGAATAAATCTGGGCAATTAAATTAAATGTATAGGTTTCTCGTATGTAAAGAAATAAATATTTCCTTTTAAAGGCAATCTAGCCTGCACACCAGAGAGTAACAGCAACTCCATACGAGTCATGGATATGGACTTTTATTGTTTCCCACAACAGGGGGGGACAATTGTGATACTGAGCACTTCATCACTGTACACAAACTTGACATCTGCATCTGACTTTGTCATGAATTAAAAATGAAGAGGAAGGCTTCATCTGATTACAGTGTAGCTGCAGTCACCATAAGGTACAGGCGGGCATCCCTCAGGTGAACAACCAAGAGGGCTCAACTGTATCTTCTTGGGTTTTTTCTAAATAGCATTTTCATAATATAGTCTGATTACAGTGATGCCTTTATTTATTTATTTCTGCAGGAAAGGCAGTAGTAATTAACTTGTACCGTGGCCTGCAATTTACATGTTAAAATTTACAATGATTCTGTCATAAGGCCATAATAAGCACCATTTTACAAGGGAAACTCAGTAATTGAGGGATTGTTTTGCTCACGGCTTGCTGCAAAACCTGGGCGAGCTTTTGCTCGCTCTCCCTCCTGCTCCGTGCCAGCGCACCGCCATCGACTCCGGTGTGGTTCGGTCTGATCTGCATCAGGGTGAGAACAAAATCTGTCAGTCTGGCTCCAGGGGAGCTGACAGCGGATCAATTTGCCTTGCTGCCTCCTCAATGACAGCCTGCAAGCATAACTAAACCCAGTCACAGGTATATAAACATACTCTGACATTAAATACAGACTAAAATACACCTGTAGAGGTGGTGGCTGCCTGAGCCAGGGCTTCACGTAAATGCTCTTTAAGGAGTGAACACATGGTGTTTGTCCCAAATACTGTTAAATTTAATGGGTGAACACCCCTCTCCTTATTGACCTTGCGTGCCTCCCCCATGTGCTCCTCCAAGCCCCTTCTTGCTCTTTGCAAGTCCCATCTGCAGCGTTCAACTCCTCTAACGTTAATATGCTCTACTGCAAACAAAACTATGCGAAGGATGAAAAATAATTAGCTGTGTCTCAGTGTCTAATATATTTGCATTGTTTAGACAGAGTAGTTAATCATTGGTAAGACCGCAACATGTTGTGTGAATTTGGATTATAATTAATACATATTGAGCAGAAGGTTATTAATTACATTTAAAGGGAGTATTTGATATTATTATTATTATTGAGAAAGTGAATGCAATTAATTATATTACGATGCTCTTGCAGGATTCCTGTTGCAATACTGCGCAAAGAGCTGTTTACTTTCAGACTGTTCTGTCTTTCGTTCAGAAAGCAGGTACTTAGGGCAAGCAAAAGGCACCACGAGCCAAAGTCGTGGTCCCATTAGCACTCCTGAAGCACCGAGTGATATTGAAGGGGTCAGCGAGGGTCTGCATTTTTTAATTGTTTTTAAATATAGGGTAAACTTTTCATTTGTATAAAATAGTTGGTCTGCTGAAATGTCACTTATTCCCTTGGGCTGGGAATTGGCAAAGGACTGTCTCCATGTGGTCCCTACCGCTGAGCCTAAATCCCCAGAAAGGACATCTGAGGGAGGGAATCGGATCCCAGATTTAATTAGAGGTGCGGTATTTCCAAGTGTTCCCTCTCTAAAATGGCTCTTACCTGTAGAAAAGAAAAGCTTAGGGCACTCCTTTTTTATTTAAAAAGGCAATTGTATTAATTCAGCTGAATTTTGCATTGGAATTGCACTATTGCTTTGACAGTTTAGTTCCCTGAAAATTGCAATAAAGGCTCTGTTACGCTACATTTTGTCCCCATTTGTCTTCTATACCATTGCCTTGCCTTTGGCACAATAAAAATAATCTTTAAAAATAGTACCATAAATGGATTGACTTTGACCTTCTGAGTATCTTGTCAATAAAATAAAAATGATTAATCTGTTTCAGAGTGCCACTGGCGTAATATTAAAGCAGAGTTATAATCTGAAAAATGACATTTGAAAAATGATATTATGGGGAGGGGTCTTATTCTCTGTCAACGGTGTCACATACATACATAAACTCTATTTACAGTGCAAAGAGGTGATTTGCTAAGTGCTCGGCTTGCTCCTGAAACCAGGTTGTGCAATTCCTGCCTCTTACATCATCATGAGCGATTAAAGATTACTGCAGCAAGAAGTTAGCTGAGCCTTCTGTTGCCGATGCATAAAGCAGAGCAACTCCACCTCAGCCTCCTCCAGTGACCCGCTCTGCAATGCCAACACAGCGAAAATGTACTTTGCCCCATAGAGAAATGGCTAAGATAATAAAGACAAGGCCTTTTTTTCTACACGAGAAGCTTTCTGAAAATAAACAACTTCTAAAAGAATCACTGCAAGGCTTCTTTTTATTAGGTGATAAAAACCTACTGAATATTCTGTAAAAAAATCAAGAGATATATGAAAATAAACAGGGCAGGCGTGTAAACAAGCATACGTCGAGGGGCAGCAGTTTTTATTCAAACTTTGCGATGCATGCGCAGAAGCTCTGATGTATTTGGCTTTATGGGTACATGCCTCAGGCGAGTCTGACCTGTCACTTGAATATTTGTAAGCCTAACTTGAGCTTATTTCTAAAAACCCTGTACTGTTGGTTTTTCACCATTTCGTTTTCTCTTTTTTAGCATTTCTTGTTTTCATTATTCTAAATATGTATTTAAAAGTATGTGAAGTGCACTTTATACTTGAGCATCAATATATATTGTGATTAAAATGCTCATGCATACAGTAAACTAAACTAAAAAAACACATATTTTCAAAGATCACAGGGCTTTGGAACCTCAAAATGTTACTCGATTTCTGAGGAGGAGCAATTTGCATGTTAATCCATAAAACTAGACTGAGATCACATTAAAGGATTGAGGTCTCTGTTTCTGATTCAGATATGATGAAAATCTGGATAACTAAAATCTTCTTGTTACCAAGCTTCCAATTTTATATATTTAATTCCAAATTTGATCTTTTCCCAGTGTTTGCCTTGAAAACTAGCCCAATCCTAAACTGAATCTGAACATAAGAGACGTACCCCTCCTTTAAGCGTGGTTATTAACAGTATCCAGTTGAATTAACTTGAATTAACTTATTTAATCTTTGTCCTTTTTCACCCTTTCCAGCTCCCGAGTGCTCGCCGGAGGGACACCGCGTCCTCCGCAATCCCTACCGCAGCACCAGGTTTGACTCGCTGGAGCTGCAGCGAACGGCGATTCAGGACCTGGTTTGTGACCACTCCTTGCCACCGGCATGGTACCGGTTCATGATCGACAACAGGCCCGCAGAAATGCCGACGAGATGCATCGAAGTCAGTAAAACTTAAGCATAACCCTGGTGAATTTTAATAAATCCTTTGATGTGATTTTCCTTTCCAGCCACCTCTATACTCTCATAGCCAGTAGACTGCAATGGGGATAGGTGAGTGGTAATGGGAAAACCACTTTTCCCATAGTAATAATAACAGTAATAATAATAATAATAATAATAATAATAATAATAATAATAATACTGTTACATCCAAGGGCAGTAGTCAGAGACTAGGTTCCCTATGGACTGGGCGTTATTCAAGTATAAAACAAGGTGTTTTCCAACTCTAAAGAGAGATACCCTAGTAATCCACATACGTCACTGTAAAGCAATTCTGTTACTTTAAGAATGGCTTCTGGAACCTGACTTTTTCCTCATATGATTTATTGTGAATTAGGAACATGGCCTTATTATGAAATCAGAAGGGAAAAATCAGAAACGTGAATATTAAAAGAGATTCTTTAGTGATACGGAAGGAAAAGCTAAATTTGAGTCTTTTCCCACTATTACCATTTCTTGTATTATTTAGTTTCATAAGTATGCTAATGGCTTTCTAGAGCAAAAAAGCTCCACCACATAAGACTACTCTCTAAAAAAGACAAAACTATAATTATCTGGTTTTATGTATGTTTAATATGTATGACAATAACATTTAACTTGCAATCATTGCTGCCAGAGCAACTTGAGACCCTAACTAAAGTCATTGCCATCTCAAATAGCCCAGCTGCAGGAGGTTAGAATAATTTCAAACACACTGTTAAACAAAATTATTCAGAAAGTAATAAACTAATTACCATAAATGAATTTAAAGATGAAATATTCAACCTAGAGTGCCAGGAAGTTTAATATTAGGCAATGCTACCCTAGCTGGAGAACCTTCTCGAAATTAGCAAACACTGTTTCATATCCATTCAAAATGGACCTGTGGACCTGTCACAACAGAAGCATATCTTAATAATCGAACATTAAATGAAATATTAAGAGATAATTATTACTACTGTGGGATTTCTAACTCTCTGCATACACAAACAATAAATCTAATTAACGTGAAAAAATTGGCATGATTATTATTGAAATATTCATTTCATGGCAGGTCATCCTTGAATATCCCAATGCATAATGAAGTTTATTTTTACAGTTTGTTCTATAAGTGTGTATATATTCTATAAAATTACTTAACTTGTCATTGTATTCCAGCAATTTTGAGTATGTAGTAATGCTCAACTGTATGAGAGTTCTTTCCAACAATACATGCTTTGTTTCTTTTAATCTCTTCTCTGGAGTTTTTTATTCAGGTTTGTAGAGCTATCTTCATTAGTTTAGTTTCTTATCTTGTAACATAATTCTTGTCATTGGTTTCTTCATTATCCTCTGAATGACAGTAAATCTCTGCTTCGCTGTGCTGATGAAGGATTACATCTGTTAGATGTCACAACTGGAAGAATACGCTTCTTTTAGATCTTCACCTTCTAAATCTGCCTCTACGTTCTCTCTCTTCCACTTAATTAAATCATTGTTTAATTTGGTTTTCCATTTAATTTGAGCAAAACCTCTGGAACAAAATAATTTAAATTAATAACTGCACAGCTTCCACTCCTTAATAAGCAGTTATTATTGGACATTCCAGCCTGGCTGGAGTGAGTTGATTTTAATTAAACAAGTTAAAGACAAAAGCCTAACAGATAGAAGAGAAAAGAGACCAAATAAAGCCCGACAATACAGCTGGAGAGTTAAAGAGTGCATTACTCCAGCTCCTGGTGAAATATATGCCTGGTGATATCCTGTTGATACTGGTTGATACAATTAGCTGCTTATCGATGGATAAGATCAACTTCTTAATTCAAAGTAATAGTAGGTAAGGATTCTTGTCACCCAATTGAGCTCAAAAGGGATTTAAACCATAATGGAGATTTAGAAGTCCTGCCCAGCTTGGGAGAGAATTGCAGCAGGACGAAGGGCACGTGCTGGGTGGGCAGGAGGGAGGTGAGCTCCAAGGACTGGCTGCAGTGCCTGGGCAGGGGTAGCCGACTCCTTCAGATACGCTCTCAAAACCTGTATTCTGAAACTTGCCACAAAAAAAAAGCTCCACAATAAAAATGTGGCCCCAGCTGCACGCAGTTTCATAACCATAGAAAGTATTATATTCAACAGAGAGCAGAACCAAGTCACATACAGAAGTTATGAGAGCCTCAGCCTGCAACCATGTCACAGCTAAGAGGCACAGCAGCCTTTGTAATGAAAAACGAGTAACAGCTCTTAAGAAGCTGCTTCTCATCTGCTAGTTTAACAAACAAGTGAAAAACAAAGGGAAAAAAGACAGAAGAAAAACCCAAAAGCTTTCATGTCAAAGAGAGTGAAAATATGAATTGTATTCCTGAATTCTCCATCCCTCGAATCCAACTGCTGTCCATAAACTCATACCTCCAGTGGCAAAATACTTTTGATTGAAACAGCTTTCCAATTTAGGCTTTGCCTGCTGAATTTCTCTGGGGGGTAATGAATGACCCTGACCTTCCTCCCTCTATTTCTTCCTCGCTTCTCCCCCTGTGCTCCCGAAGGAGGCACAGCAATTACCAGATCCTGGGCATGCACTCTTGGCCACAGCCACTTCCCCATCCAAACCCAAATCCTAGTAGAAAAGCAACACAAACTTGCAAATTTTGTATCCCCAGGTATTGAGGCTGCTGCCTACAGATCACAAACAACAGTTTGTTCTTCAAGAACTGCCAAATTCACTGTGAAAGGCAAAAACACTAAAGGAAGAAAGCATAGGGAAGTTTTTACTAAGATTAAGGCACTGTACTAAGGAGCAAGAAACAATGCACAGACATGGCCGGACCTAGTAGTAAAATGACCTTCAGAGAAAGAACAAAAGTGACATAAAAATTCAAGCTCAACAGAAAATCTATTAAAAATACAGAGAAGTATTTAACAGTCAGTGTAGGAAAAACATACATCAGTTACAGAAGTTCAGGCTTCTAAATTAAAATAATATAGGGTATACACATACATCTGTATACATCTATATATGGGCAAGCCCCATGAAAAGAATGAATACTAACAAAGAAATATGGGAGAACACAACATGCTAACGTTATTGAAGATCTGCTCTACAGTCAGACAAAAGATCAATCTGTGGATTACAAAAGAGCAGTGCATGCTGCTAACCGTAATGCAAATCCAAATGCCATGCCATGCTAACGACAGGCAGGCCTTGCAATGCTGGCTCACACCTCACTGTGAAGCCAGAAATGCGACTGGAAATTCACTTCTTCCCCTCATTTACACTGGGGGTAAAAAAGCATAGATTATACTCTGCAACCTTAAGGAAAAACATCAATTAAGAATTTGATTATGCAAATAGTAATTGGTTCTGGAGCCAGCAATAATACTCTTGATACCACATGCACGAGTCGGCTTCATTACTTCTCAAAGCAATGCTAATATTTCCAGCTTTGAGTAGTCAATTGCAAACAGCAAATGATAAGCTAAAAAGAAAGGGATTAAAGCCAGAATCACTACTGGAACAACTGTCACTATTAAACACTTGTCCTCTGAAACAGAAGATTTGTGGTACCACATTCCTTGAGCAGAGAGATTAAGACAGATGTTACTGCACTGACCACAAAAATCACTGCACACCCGCTGCCCAGGTAAGGCACTGGTCTCACTGGTCTCCCCATTTTCTGAAACGTCAGAGTACCTCAGCAGCCAGCAGTCCTCCCACAACACCCATCAATACCGATGGCCCAGATGTATGGTTCAGCATTTATGTACGTGTGCATTAAAAATATGCATACTACCCAGACCGATAGGCACGTACCAGGTGCGTACACATACATTTACACAGGTACGCCCACACCCAAAGGTATATATGTGCACAGCACCGCATCCCGTCAGCTCAAGTTCAACCTCTCAGAGCAGCCACTGCTTCAGTCTTGGTTTCGTCCCAGTCTTAAGACAACTGCTCACTTGGGTTCGCTTTATTTTCTGCAACCCCGTTGGCATGCATGGCAGGAACCTCCAAGTGACCTCTTGCACCAGAGCGGAGGTCCACCAGCCCCGGGGGCTCGTCCCTGCTGGCAGCCGAAGGTGGTTGTCCAGAGGGAAGGGCAGGAGCAGGGAAATAGTTTCAGCTTTGCATGTCACCTATCTCCAGCAACCCCTGGTTCAGGGGCTTCTGGAGTCAGGCATGGGTTGTATGAGACTTTAAAGGGATTTGTCTCCCATGAGCCAGCCCAGTCACTGTAAGTTTTCAGCATCCGCAATCCTGCAGCAAGGATTTCTACAGGTTAGTTATGGATATGACACTCTGTTTTGGAAATTACCAATGATATTACCTGCCTGTGACCGTATACCAAGATTACTGCCAATGTCCTCCTACAGAGATTTAATTCTCCGAATGAGCAAAACCATCTCCAAATTTGTATGTGCTCTAAATTCATGTACAACTCTAAATGTGGCATAAGAAGGACATGCTGTGCAGTCAGGGCTTGTGTTTTCTCAACAGTTGCAATTTTAACAATATAAATTTATTTTTATATATATATACTAGGCTGAAACGTAGACTTAAATGCTAATCTTTGGTGTATAAAACAAGGTCATGTTAAAGCATGTAAAATCTAACCTGCCTATGATGCTTAATATTGTAGCCCCTGGAGAAGAAGATTTACTTTTCTGATGCTCAGTTTAATTTCCTCCTCTACTTAAGCTGTTGTAGAACATTTTATACTCACAATCGAAATACAATAGCTCAACTGCATACTATTAATTTTTTATTTTGTTTCAATTTTTATTTTGCTCTGAATCCAATCTGACTTTGATTTGCAATTGTTTTATGAACTTAAAAGCAAGTGACACTTTCAAGGTATTATTTCCTGTTTTCATTTGTAATTCTCTTTCTCTCACATATATGTGAATACTCCAAGATCATAATAGTAGGTATGAAGAGGTTTTGTTTTTCTTATTTGTTTTTCAGGCATACAAAAAGCCTTCTGTAGAAATTACAATTACAGCCTCTATTGTTCAGAAGCATGTACTTGAAAGAAAACAAGACAGGCAGTGGTTTAATTGCTACTACAGATATTCCTGATGTAAACTGATTTCTGTGGAGTTCAGCCCCAGATTGAAATAAAAAAATCTTATTTACTTTAACTTACTACAAAGAAATTCAAAAAACTAAGACAAAGTAAAGTTTTGAGTGGATAACAGATGCAAAATCACAATGCTTTAACTGCCAACCAACAGTATACCAAAAAACCTTCCATCTCCATCTAACTAAAACAATGCATTGCTCACATATGGTGCTACTTATTTTTAACAGCATAATTTCAGTGCAATACCCAAGTGACAAGAACAATCAAGCTTGATTTCTTTGTGCAATTATAAAGAACCTTAGAGTGTTCAATCAATCAAATGAGTTGATTCTCCAAACCCCAACTAAATGGAAGGAGACATCATTGGATTAAACAAGAATGGTTTGTCCCATTGTTTTGGCAAAGGGGGATCAAATTTAATTTTTTTTTCATTTAGGTTTTCTGAACTGAATTATTTAAAAGATTAGCTGGTGCCTAATTACGAATCAAAAATACTTAATGAATGCTTACCTGCCACATAGAGGTGTTGCGAAGATTAATTAGGTAAGGTTTATAAAATGCTTTGAAGATTAAAAACACCACTTAATTGTAATTGGATAAAGTATGAAAGGATACTGAGCACTAAAGAAGCCTGGAAACAACCTAAAAACTCCTTTTTGCGTTAGATAAGTTCTCGTTTGTGCAAGCTGTGTCACTGGATAGCTGATTCAGATGCACTGAATGACCTAAATTTAGGTCATTTACAACAATATAGTTTACTTCACTAACTTCCCATGACAATGATCAGTTGCAAGTCCAAGTAAACATGTCAACTGAAACAACCAAATGCTTGTGATCTCTTCCGTGGAGTGTTAATGAGACGTCCACTGCAGCTCACCATCCAGGACATTGCGTAAAGACGCGTAAGGGAGACAGGATCTGTAGGGAGAGAGACTATTTCTCATCAGACCTACCAATGTACTCAGAGATAAATGGACAGACTGTAGGCACACATGTATTTTCCAGTGCTGCTGGCATTGTAGCTTATTTTTCTTCCTGTTTGTGTAGCTTCCATTTCGAGTGGGAAGCACGGATATTTTGCATGCCACAGCAATAGTGCTCCTGTGCAGTCTAAATTACGTAGATGGCCTGGAGAACCCCAGCAAAGCCAGGGTCTGATCCCCACCACCGGCTTCCCAGCAGACGAGCTCCTGCCTGTGACAGACTGGCAGAGTTTGCTCTTCTGGGGAAGCAGATGTATAATTCCTCTTCTTCAGTTTGGAAATGCTGCTGAATTATGGTGTGAGATTCCCACAGCTTCGTGCTATTCATAGAGCAGCCATGACTGTAGTTATTGCAGGTAAATGCTATATCTTAAATGCCAATTGTTTACTACCTCTGTATTCCATTTTCTGTTTACTCTCCCAAATGACTGCTACAAAATTTAATGCTAATTATGCTACAGCTGGGACTTGAAAATTTTGGCTTTTTGAAGTCTCTTCTCCTAGACTTTTTTTTTAAAATATTTTTTCTTTGTTTTTTTTTTCTGTTCTTATCTGTAATGCTGGTTGAATACATGAATATACATTTGCCCTTGCCTTCCCAGGTCTGCTTTCTAATTCACAGAGGCCTCACGCAGCAAATCCTTTCAGCTAGCATGGGGCAACTCGCCTGACTGAGATGGACAACATGTAGCTCAAAGCCGAAAATAAATGCACGTATGTCATAAAGCTGCCAGGAAAACAGAAATATTTGATTTATACTCAAATTCTTCCTTGGCCAGCCTGTAATACTGTATCATAGTTTGTTACAATAACTTGCTTTCTCACAGTCTGACTTTTCCTGGGTGCAAAATCAGTCAAAAGGGTTCATTACTGCTTGTAATTTGTGCACATTACATAATAAACTATTTTGCTCAAACGGTTTCAGCACAAGATTTGCCAGAACAAATCCGGGGTGCTGCAGATCACAGCGGGGTGTTATCAGAAAGCCTGCACACAATGCTGGCGGCTGACATCAGTGATGCTAATCCATACTTTCTCGAGCACTGAAATGGCTCACAGACTTGTGGCAAGGATAAATACAAAGAGGGAGAAAGTCACCATCCTCTTATTTCAGCAGTGGTTTTTTTCCTCTATGTGATAACAGGGGATACAGACCCACTTTTACACATGGACCGCTTTTTGGCTTTTTTTCGCAGCCAGAATGCACTTGTGTCTGTCTATTTATCTCTATGGCCAACAGCACAGCAGATAGATGGGTGTCTCATTAATGAATTTATCTTTTCAGCACTGCTGCAAGGCAGGGAAGTGCTATTACCATCTCAGCCACCTCTACGTCTAGTTTAGAGATAAGGAAGTGAGGTACACAAAGAGTAAGTGATTTGCCCAAGCTCAGGCAGCAGCTGGGGAAACTGAGGCACCGTGCGTGCCTGGCCAGAGGCAGCCCAGCGGCCGCACTCCCAAATGGAGCAGTGCTGACATGTCGGGGCCAGTTACGCTGGCAAAGGCAGGAGCAAATGGATGCAACAGCTTATTTTGAGCAGCAAAAGGTCTTCTACAGAAAATCGTTGGAGTATTTTTTCAGTTTGTTCAGCCATGGGTGCAAATGTTCCTTGAGCCACAGGTATTTGCAGGAGATCAAGTCACCTCGAAGCGATGAAGGTCACCATTCAGCAGCCAAATGTCATTAAAAGGCGACAACAGCTCTTTGCAGCGGCTGTTAGCAGCATTGGGGGAATGCTTCCCATGGCATGAGAGGTTCCGGCATCCCTCCTCCTCCTCCTCTTCCTCCTTGTTGGGCAGCGAGCGCCAGTGCCAGCCGTGGGGTCAGGTCCTCAGGAGAGCACCCCAGGAGGGATGGGTAGGCTGCGCTGTGTCTCCTTTCCAAAATATTTTCCTTCAGGGCTTTCTGTGAGCTCACACACACCCGTGGAGCTCCAGCGCTCATTCATCTCTTCTGCTCTGTGCCCCCCTACTCTAATTCTTCCCAGCTTGTGGGGTTCAAAACACCTGCGAGGTACACTCACAAATACCTGCATTTCAACGGCATTTGAAAAATAATGATTCAGTCCAGCAACCTTTACTCCCGCATGCAGAGGCACTGATGTCAGCAGTTACCTGGAGTAAAAGGAAATTCAAGGTGCAAGTATCTCAGCAAGAAGATAAAATTCGTATGAAGCAGTGACCGCTGAGCTCCAGTTGCTGTCCTTCTCTCCGTGCCTGTCCTTCTTCCTTCGCGTACAGTACTTCTCTGGATGATGTTTGCTCCAGTCTTCTGTGTAATTACAGGTGTATGCTTATAAACATGCTTTGGAAACATGTTACTTCACATCAGATCTCATTCTCTAGGTCAGAATTTCACCAGGATAGAACAAATTCCCAACATCTGCATTTTTCCCAGCACAGAAAGCACCGGTGTCCCTTAAAGCTGTAGATAAATAAGCAGAACAAACCTCTTAAAAAGTTACACACAACGTGGCTTTTAAATAAAGGAAGGGAAGGGATGTGTCTAAAGTTCCACGTAAAAGCATTTTTATGCTGATCCCCTCCTCTCCTTTGCTAACGCAACGCCGGCACGCTGTTTCTCCCCGGCGACCTGCTGCACTGGATGACCTCCAGTGCCTTCTGCAGGGACACTGGGAACACTGGCACTTGAATGGGAGGGCAGGGTCAGCCCCTCTGCTCGGCTGCTGGCACATTTCTGGGGGATAAAAAAGACTTTGGACAATTTTAATGGTGTCTCTTGTTTTCAGAAGCCTGACAATAACTAGCTCCAAAAGGAAATCAGACTGTGTCATGCCATATGCTTTAATTTCTTCAAATACCTTCTTCTTCTGGGTGTGCAGCCCCCGCTTCCCCGTCCCCGCTTTCTGGCTTGTATAGCTCCCAGGTAAAATTCAAACTACAGGAGGGCACTGGCGCGTGACTTAATAAATTTATCCTTTGACTTTCACCGCTTCCCCTGCTGTCACAAACAACTTTTGATCTTAAAAAGTGAAGCAGCAAACCCAGGCCAATGGGAAAAAATAGTGAGTTTTTCTTTTTCAATGTGATCTATAGCCAAATGTTCACACCAGGAGGAAGCGTGTCCCCGGAGTCGGACTATTAGAGGTAGTTCACTATCGCTGGCTGAAGAAATGCAAAGCAACGGCAGCAGTCACGCTCTGTGGAACATGACTGATATCTGGGAGTAAATTATTTTCAGTATTTGGTAATAATTTTCAAACTTTAGCTCAAATATCTGTATGCTTTGCATATTGGCAAATGGTAGGTAACAGTGCAGAATAACAAGTTACCATTGTAATTGGCTGTGTATATTTTATTAGGCTCCAATTATACCTAATCTCCTCACTGAGGTACTTAAAGGCAGCTTTGGATAATCATGTCCCTCTAGTCAGTGGGAAGAGCCAGGCAGGTACAGAGGGCAATTCAGATCCGAGATGCCTGAACATCCGTCTGTCAGTTGGGAAAGGTAAATCTGGTGCAGCCTCTCCCAGCCATGACTCCAAATGCCGCAGTCTAAACCATTTAGGGCCAACCCCTTCTACTTTGGGATTTCCTGTGTTCAGGGTATTCAGGAAATCTGTTAATAGATAGAAGCCTGAAGGTCAAAAACCCCAGAAAATGTGATCAAATCATGTATACCCTGCACATGTGCTTCTTACATCCTCCAGATGTGTTTCCCTTCAGGAACGAGGGAGAGGCTCAGGCCCCAGAGATGTGTCCGGGATGTGCTGGAGGGGTAAGGCAGGAGCTGTCAGGACAACGGCAGCTGAAGCTGCAGCTGTTTTGGAGGAAGGTGCTGGTGTGTGATGTTCTGAGCGTAGCGGTGTCCTGCTTCAGTATGGTCTTACCCCTCGTGCTCCGTTATTCTTTGCTTTCTTCCGCCACAGACGGAGCACGGATGGGAATGGCCAGCTGGCATGCCCCAAAGCGTGCTTCCCAGAGAAGGGATCTAGCCTGTTTACATGCTTTCATCTCTTTCATACAAACCAACTGAAAATAGAGGAAAATACTTTGGAATCCAGTTATTGTGTTCTTTGAGAATTTTATCTGTGTAAAGTCACCTCTCTAAACCGAGCAAGACATTTTCATCCCCACCTACACAGCTTTTTCACTGACCCTCCAAGTTCACCACAGTCAAATTCTTGGGTTTTAGTGATTCTCCACGGAGTCTTACCCCTTTCACCTGCAAACGGTTTCTTTTGTGTGCATCTTCAGATGAATAAATGTGGGACGCAAGCTCCGGTGTGGCTGTCGCTGAAGTCCGAATCCCTGCCAGTTCCTGGTGAGAGCAAGCGACTCACGGCCTGTGCTACCTGGCAGGTCTTCTTCGGGGGCACCAAGGACTGCTGCTTGTTTCGGATACCCGTCGCTGTCAGGAACTGCGGGGAATTCTTTGTGTACCTCCTGCAGCCTACTCAAGGATGCATGGGCTACTGCGCGGAAGGTGAGGATCAGTGAAGTATTTATCAATAAGGTCGCATATGCTTCTCTGGCTCTGTGTTCAAAGGTCCTGGTATTGCAATGCACATCTCGGTGACCTTGCAAGTCAAGCATCGCTCCCAGCAAGATGCAGACTGCGTAGAAAATAAATCAGCAGCAGTCTAAGGCGTTCCTGAAGAATAGCTATTATTACCAGTGCAAAATGTAATCTGGTGTGTATTACTGAAGTATTCTTTGCTTGGTTACAGTTCACATGTAACCTTTCCTACTGTCTTTGGCTCCACTTTGGCTTGAAGCTGCACACGTAGTGAGTAGAGGCATCTCGGTTTTATTGAGGCACTGTACCCATGACACTGTATCTAAGGTCTGTACTTATCTTCAATAATCCAGTATTCCCCCCCAAAAGATAATTCTGAAACTCCAGAAAGAAAAAAAAAAACCCAACAGATAACATCTTTTTCATGACATTTATATAATTACTCTCGTCAGAAATAATTTTCAGCCTACTACAAGAGATCTAACCTCTGTTCAGTAGCTAGGAAACAAAGGAATAGCAGAAAGCAATTGCTCACTCAGTTGAACCTTCTGAACTTCAGAGCATGTTCAGGTGCATATAGATTTAGTCAGAAAAGACAGTTCTTTCTCAAAAGGAAAAAAATACTTTTATACTTTCCTTTCAGCATTTTTGGACAGAGACATGACACACCAAGAAACTAGGGTTATCACCTTTCAATCAGGCAAAATTCAAGCTTAAATAAATTTTAAAGAGAGAGATATCTATTTTCTTATCTTTATCAATATTTTAACATTCCCACATGAAGAAGAGGGAGAAAAAAAAGGCTCAAAGAAAGTGAGATTAATTCACTATTTGAAATAAAAAATATCCATTAAAATAAATGAAACTGCTCTTTAATTTCCACGATTCTGTCTCAGAAATGACTTTTTAGCTGAATACAGCCATTTTCCAGTTTAAGTTTGGGGTTTTTTTTAAACTATAAGATTTCCAGCACCCTTGCTTGAAGAATTTTTTTACCAATACCTTTTGGGTGATTAGTTTTGTCCTTTCTGTTGATCCACACTTGTTTAGCAATGTAAATCTGCCTGCGTTTTTCATAAAAGGTTTGTCCCTCTCCATCTATCCCAAACCAATGACTTTCTGCCTTTTTCTTACCACTGCCGTCAAAACTTTCACCTTTTTCCTAGGCATTTCAGTGAGGTCCAGCTCTCCCGAGTCTTTAACTTCTTGTCTTTAGGATGTTTTTGCAGTATCGAGTACTGGATGGAAAACATCCAAAGCTGAAGTTTTGAACTGGGGTTGTTAACTCCCTGTCTTAAATTCAGCTGTGAACATTGCACCACAGGAGCCTCTCCGCAGCCCCAGAGCCGGGTCCAGCTGGCATCGTCACGGCTTCTTGCCGGGGTCAATCCCCCAGCCCCGTCCGCTGGAGGCTCACAAACAGGACATCGGTTGGCACTTCTGAGCTGCAAAACAAAATGAATTTAAAGCTTCATAGCTTGGCAGGAAGGACACGGCTGGGAAAAGCGGCGTATGTGCTTGCAATTCTGCTCACATCTTCCCATGAGCTGATCACCTAACTTTGTCCTTCTGGAATAATTTCCTGCAGAAAGTCATGATGTGAGCCACAGTTTGAGGCAGCTTCCCTTAGAAACAAAAGAGAAAGGGATATAAACAACTGGCCCTTATTCATTTTTTAAGTAACTTGTTTCTTTTTCTTGCCTCTTGTTATTTGCCCTGGACAGATGTTAACATATTGGTTCTTCATTCTGCTATAACAGCCTCATACCTTACTCTCTTGGGCTTCCATAATATTTTTTACACTACTCCAAAAAAGTTACTTAATTCATCCTTTCAAAGCATCTGAACCAGCTTCATGTTCCATTTGAGTCTGAGTCTCTAGAGATGAAAGAACATCACCCTACAGTATTATACATCTTTTTGTTTCTACTTTCTAGGTGAGTTTAACAGGAAGAAAAGTTTCAAGCTTCATTAATTGTTGAAGCCTATAGAAAGCAGGCTGTATTTTTAGAGCAATGGCACTATTCTGGGCAGAGGGAGATTATATTGAGCAGACTCAGCCTAGGTATGTCTCAGAACAGCCTGGAAAGGATCTTCACAGCATGGCAATATGGGCTGGGTGCTCTCTGAGAGTCAGTTTACCTCTGCAACATAATGATTTCTCATATCTCTTCTGTACTTATTGCAAAACTTGGATCAAAAGGCTGTGCTTCAGGGGAATGCAAAGCTGATGGCCTTTGCCAGAGTAATTAATTTGTATTAATCTGTTTCATTTCAATAACATTTTTCTTACTGCAAAATAAAAAAAAACCACAAAACCAAACACAAAAAAACCAGGTCAACTATTAAAACAACAATGGGTAGTCAGTATACAATTAGCAATTTTTGCACGTGGTATGAAATACATTTTCTTGCTTGCATAGTTAATAATCAAATCACAAGAATATAAAATGTAGCATTTCTCCCATGTTTAGTTATATTGAAATCTTCTTGCTGAGTGAACAACTGTGAGATTAAAATAACATTTTGTGCTACATCCCTCTTTTGTTTCCTTCTTCCAGACAAACTCACAAGCCTGGCTTTGCAACCGGTGATAACTCCCGAGCTTGTGGAAGGTCGCGTCCACCTGAAGTGCACTTTCAGCCGCCCCCCGTCAAAGCCGCTGCTGCGGTACGTGGTGGTCTGGTCGCGCCTGTCCACCCCTGGCAAGAAAGAGCAGGTTCAACGCGACACCACCCTGCAGTCGTTTTCCTACGTAGAGATGAACGGCGTCAATCTCAGATTGGGAGACACGGTAATGTCACCCCTCCTTCAGCAAAAAAGGTCAAACGCTCGGGGGGATCAAATCCTTTTCTTAAACCTTTGTTGCGTTTTTATTAGTGCTGCTCCTCGCTCACTGTACTTACAACTACTGCAGAAAACTGTTTCGCCACAAAATTATTAAATAGCGTTTACCAGATTCAGGATCTGTAACGTTTCTTTAAATTGCTGTGAGTTCACAGAAGCTATCCATTTTACTATTTTCTAAAGGCAACTTGAATATTTGCACTTACATTGCTGCTTGAATGCCATGAAGTTGGTATGAGTAGCAGGTACATGTGCCTGAGCCAATTTTTGCTTAATATTTTTTGTATCTTTCAGCAGCAAGAATTTGCAGTAGAGGCAGGCTCAGCTATATGCACTCAGTAATTTTTATACTCATGGACCAGAGACACAATAACATCTTTTCACAGAAAAGAAGGATGGTACATTTTAAAATAGAGGGAGCTTTATTTTATGGTCTTTTTCATGGTGTTCTGCCTCTCTGATTCCAAATTCTTGGTTCAATAGCATACTGAAAGATAGAGTTCATTACAAAACAATCTTTAAGAAGTATATTTGATGGCTTACATAGCAACACAGATCTAGTTTCAACAACAACAACAAAACAGAAGCCAATACAAGATGTGGAAAAAATTGACTTGTGTATGAATTCATGGCCTTTCATGGTACAGAAACAAGACTTTTAACTTTAAATTAGGTTCATAACTTTTATAGACAGAGAGCTATTAGTGATGCTACAACAAACTGAAAAAATAAACAGGGATAATGGCCTTGTGTTAAAAGTAGGTTGGAAATAGTCTTGGCGTTTTGCAGCTCTTCTTTGAGATATTTAAGATGTTTAAGAAATGTGAACAAGCTTTTCCAGTTCTTGAAAGGATGAGTCATTTATAACAGTAGCACAATCTAGATAGTTTTTTCTCATTTCTCCTTGTAATTATGCCTCCTGAGTTCAGAATCTGACTGATGCTGCCCTCACTTACTTTACAACATGAGGCAGAAAATTCTGCCAGTTTAAGACAAGTTTGTGTTACGAAGAGATATTTTCATCAAAATAATTTCACTTGCAATCACTTCAAATCTAGTTTTAACAATCCTAAGAGATTCAGACAAAATATAGTTCTGTTAACTAGTAGCATCACCAAATCTTTATAAGACCATTTTTATTATATTAAGTTTTCAGTAAGCCCTTCTTTGTCCTCTGCTGAAACTACATGTTTAATTTAGTGGGTTTAGTGAGACTAAAATGTTCTCTTCCTTGCTAGATTTTTTTTAAAGGTCTTCATGGCCTATTTGACTAATTATAATTATCCATAAATCATCACTGGTGAAAACCAAGCAATGAAGCCTCAGCTGTAACTGATAATTCAGTTTTACATAATAATGATTAAAAAAAGCATTTCACTGTGTTTGCCATCCCACTCTGGGTGTCTAATAAGTCACAAAGGGGCAGACTCTCCTTTCACCTCCAGTGGTGTAAACCTGAAGCAACTTAGTAAGCGGTGGAGACCAGTGACGAGTGGTGTTCCTCAGGGGTCAGTATTGGGACCGGCAATGTTTAACATCTTTGTCAGCAGCACAGACAGTGGGATTGAGTGCACCCTCAGCCAGTTTGCCGACGACACCAAGCTGTGTGGTGTGGTTGACACGCTGGAGGGAAGGGATGCCATCCTGAGGGACCTTGACAGGCTGGAGAGGTGGACCCGTGCGAACCTCATGAAGTTCAACAAGGCCAAGTGCAAGGTCCTTCACGTGGGTTGGGGCAATCCCAAGCACAGATACAGGCTGGGCGATGAGTGGATTGAGAGCAGCCCTGAGGAGAAGGACTTGGGGGTGTTGGTTGACAAGAAGCTCAACATGACCCGGCAATGTGTGCTTGCAGCTCAGAAAGCCAACCGTATCCTGCGCTGCATCCAAAGAAGCGTGACCAGCAGGTCGAGGGAGTTGATTCTGCCGCTCTACTCTGCTCTCTTGAGACCCCACCTGGAGTACTGCGTTCAGCTCTGGGGCCCCCAATATAAGAAAGACATGGATCTGTTGGAGCGAGTCCAGAGGAGGCCACAAAGATGATCAGAGGGCTGGAACACCTCTCCTATGAAGACAGGCTGAGAGAGTTGGGGTTGTTCAGCCTGGAGAAGAGAAGGCTCAAGGGAGACCTTATAGCAGCCTTCTAGTACCTAAAGGGGGCCTACAGGAAAGCTGGAGAGGGACTCTTTACAAGGGCAGGTAGTGATAGGACAAGGGGTAATGGCTTTAAACTGAAAGAGGGTAGATTTAGATTAGATGTGAGGAAGTTCTTCACTGTGAGGGTGGTGAGACACTGGAACAGGTTGCCCAGAGAGGCTGTGGCTGCCCCACCCCTAGCAGTGTTCCAGGCCAGGTTGGATGGGGCTTTGAGCAACCTGGTCTAGTGGAAGGTGTCCCTGCCCAGGGCAGGGGGGTTGGAACTAGACGATCTTTAAGGTCCCTGCCAACCCAAACCATTCTCTGATTCTATGGCTACCGCAAAGGAAAGGTGACACCACTAAAGGGAGAGTCAAACCCTGGGGACCAAACTCTGCCACACAGAGGCCATTTGTAACTTCCACCTGCCCATGAAAGATGCAGGTGGAAGGCTTTTTCCTCAAGCAGCTTTAAAGGGAGGTCAGATCCCCACTGACAAAAGCCATATTAGAGAGGAGACAATGAATTGAGAACACTCTCCAGTTCTCTTTCCCCTTTGCCATCCACAGCCCGGTGGTAGCATCCCCATGGCTGCACACTGCCAGGGTGCATGGGTGGCATTCAGAGCTGAATTTGTCCCCCAGGACGCAGAATTTGCAGCGTTTTGAAAACTGCTTGCTTTTTTTTAACCTACTCTTCATCTACCTGCACATAGCCTGAATTTGGTCTCAGTGCTTTCATAGCCTGAAATCAGCATCTTTGTTCGTTTCTTGATAAAAAAGCTACAGCCAAGTGAGAAGATTTTTTTTTTTTAATCACCTTTTAGGTGATTGATATCTACGCTATTTTTTATCTGTCAAAAAGTCTCCAGGTAATAGGTTAGTCACATAATAGAATATCTATTGATATATTTTAATACACAGTCAAACCTTAGAGAAGAGTTGAGATTTACCAGCCAACATTTCTGAACTTGTATTGACTAAACAGCCAGTTATTTTTTAATAGCCATCATGTGTGCTTTTCTCCCCCATCTTTGGGCTCCAATTTTGTTATTTCAGACAGTAATGTTGGCAGCATAATGTTCGCAAAACTATTGCGGCCTTAAATAAATCTATAAAATGCCGCTATTTCTATATAAACACTGAAAGAAGCCTACTGCATCTGATATGAAAATCCTGGCATTCCTAAGCCTTATTTATGCGATAGTGACAGAGGTCATTTCATCCCTCAAGGCACAGCCATCTATAAATTATAGTGGCACACTGTGAGTAATGAGTTATGCTAAGAAAGGTGTTTAGAAGAAAACCGTGCAGATTTTGCTCAGCACAGCAATCAAAAAGTTCATACAGCGAGGAGCATTTTTCACCGTACATAAACTATGATGCGCATTGTAAAATAAAAATGTTTAAGCAAAACCAGGCTTTCTGAGCTGTGCGCTGGAAGTGGTTGCTTTGCATGGCACTCTGCAAGAGCAGAATAATACACCCCAGTAAAAAAGACTGTAAATTAGTGCCTCAATATATAAAATAACTAATTTTCACTCACAAGGGGAGTGAAATTTCCCCCTGCTTAAATACTAATCCCATCTCAACCACTGGACTCGACAAAACAACAGAAATAGGAAGACCTGCCTATTTGTAGGTTACGCCCGAGTTTACAATGTCTTTCTCAAACTTCAGGTAGAAAATGAGGAGCATGCCCACAGAAACAGAGCTCTGGGTGGACTTGAACAGAGATTTTAAAGCAGAAAAGGTCAAAGAGATGATGAACCAAACTCTGCAGCTGATAAGACACCTTACTACTGCCCTGGAAAAATTTCTTTCCTTAGCAGATGAATGACCTACAGTCAGCCTCCACACACTGTTTGGCCATTTGGCAACTAGAAAGAGCTGCCTTCTTTATAGATAGTGAGTAGCAAAGTGACTAGAGCTGGACTTCCCGCGGTGTCGGGTCACGCCGCTGCACCAGCTCCCTCCCTTCTGCAGCCGAGAGCCCATCACAGGGAGCAATTTGTGTTCAAAAGCTTTAGGGTCTAGTTTATTAATTAACTCGAAGTCGGATTCTCCCTACTTGCCCCTTCCTGCTAACCCTTCTGGAAGGCCTTTCCAGAGACTTTGTTCCTACCCCTTTCTGCAAATACCTACAGCCAGATCATTTCTTCGAGCTAATGAGAACCATTTTCTTTTTTTTTTCCTCCGGCTTCCCTAGAAATGCCATCCTTCAGCTCTGCTCATCCTTTGCTCTTTTCATCTAGGCTGTAAACCACAGCTCACTCCCACATGTACACGCTCCCCAGCTCCCAGCAGAGCGACTCCTCGAGGCTTTTCTAACCCCGGCCCATTAGCGTTTAATAGAGCAGACAACAGCAGCTCGGAGGTCTTGATAGCCATCGTGAGACACCCTTTCACCTGGCATGATTGATTCTCTGCCCAACCCTTCACCTGCAGGCCATGAGTGTGGCTGAGTGACTCTTACCCTTGCAGCCCCAGCCAGCCTTTTGACACGGGTGATGTAGCTGGGAGGGTAGATCCAATCCTGGAGTTAATAGAGTTAATCACCCACGGCTTAGGCACCTGCACCTTACAAGCAGCACGCAGACTTCCCTGCCCAGTGAATGGGAAGAAGGAGGTATCCCTAAACGGTACCTTCTGTTGAGAAGGGAGCTTCCCACAGGTGGGCAACATAAATTACTGACTGGCGTGGCATCGCTGAATTCCCACACCTCCCAGGGGATCGGATGTCTGAGTCAGGAAAGTGCCTCCACCTACTTTTTAATCCAGACCTGCAGCTCCTACTGAGATGTACCTGGCTGTGTGTAGTCCTTGAAAGATCACTACTAGTAAAGGTAAATATTTCAACTTTAAACCATTGCTGTTGCCACTGTGGGGCGTCTGGCACTACAATACAGCTCAAGTGCTTGCTGGAGAGATGGGAAATGGGTAGCTGGTCCTCCCAGCGATGAGCTGCATGCATATCCTGCCCTTCCCGAGGGAGCATCCTATCCCCAGGGCATAGGACTTTTTCAATCTGAATTTTGTGCCTAGAAGTAATTTTCTGCCCTATGGGAAGATCTGCCAGTCCCTGGGGGAAAGGGAGCAGCCCACACCCAGAAGCAATCCAGTCATCCTGTCTGAGGGCACCCTTACATCTCTGTCCCTTTAAAAGGGGTAATGAAAAAATATAATTTGATTTTTTTAACAGATCCAATGAGTTTGTGGAAAAATACTGCCTAACCTGTCATGGCCATCAGCATACTGCTGTCAGTGGTGCTTTTATCTCTTTGCTTTAAAAAGGCTGCATCCTGAGATGGGGCGGGTGGGGAAGAAGAGAAAGAAAAATTTGATTATTGAACTGGAGAAAAAGAGCTAGTATTTAGCTGAAGGCAGGAAAAAACCCTCCTCAGAGTGACTATCATAATAATTATGTGACAAACTGTCAACCTGTAGCTCAGTAGCCGATGAACATATCTGCTGATTGTGAAGTGAAGTATGCACCTAAAAAGGTAAAGGCACTACAAGGGGAGGAATTATATAAAAGACAGAAATAAAATGTAACTCATGATGGCTGTCCGTACACTTTGAATTTGCAAAGTTTGTGGTAATCACCAAAAGTGCTGAAGATAGAACTGGAATGGACTGATAGTCGAAGAATATCTCAGTGTATTTTTACAGAGTAGTTTTTTATTTTAGTGTTCGGTGCTTGTATTGGGTCTGCATGGCAAGGTGTTTGTAGCAGGGTGGCTACAGGTGTGGCTTCTGTGAGAAGCTGCTAGAAGCTTCTCCTATGTCTGACTGCCAGCCGGCTCCAAGACGGACCTGCTGCTGGCCAAGGCCGAGCCCATCAGCAACAGTGGTAGTGCCTCTGGGAGAACATTTAAGAAGGGGGAAAAAGAAAACTGTGCTAGTGCTTCCAAGAGAGGAGTGAGAATATGTGAGAGAACCAGCCCTGCAGACCCCCAGGTCAGTGCAGAAGGAGGGGAGGAGGTGCTCCAGGCGCCGGAGCAGAGATTCCCCTGCAGTCCGAGGGGAAGACCATGGTGGGGCAGGCTGTCCCTCTGCAGCCCAGGGAGGTCCACGGGGGAGCAGATCTCCACCTGCAGCCCAGGGAGGACCCCACACTGGAGCAGGGGGATGCCCGAAGGAGGCTGGGACCCCATGGAGAGAGGAGCCCAGGCTGGAGCAGGTTTTCTGGCAGGACTTGTGACCCTGCGGGGGACCAACGTTGGAGCAGTCTGTGCCTGAAGGACTGCAGCCCAGGGAAGGGATCCCATGGTGGAGCAGTTTGTGAGGAACTACAGCCCGTGGGAGGGACCCCACAGTGGAGCAGGGGAAGAGTGAGGAGTCCTGCCCCTGAGGAGGAAGGAGCGGCAGAGACAAGGTGTGATGAACTGACCCCAACCCCCATTCCCTGTCCCCCTGCGCTGCTGGGAGGGGAGGAGGTGGAGAAAATTTGGAGTGGAGTTGAGCCTGGGAAGAAGAGAGGGATGGGGGGCAGGTATTGTTTTAACATTTGGTTTTATTTCTCATTATCCTACTCTGATTTGATTGGTAATAAATTAAATTAATTTTTTGCCAAAGTCGAGTCTGTTTTGCCTGTGATGGTAATTGGTTGAGTGATCTCTCCCTGTCCTTATCTCGATCCATGAGCCTTTTGTTATGTTTTTCTCTCCCCTGTCCAGCTGAGGAGGGGAGAGATAGAGCAGCTTGTCCAGCCAGGGTCAACCCACCACAGTGCTTTATCAATAAAATGTACCTCTAAAATATATATATGTGAGAAAATACAATGCTTGCAGGGAATGAGGCTGGGTTCTGACATTTCCCAGGATGTCGCTTTGGGGAAGATCACCAGGTTGTGCCTCCGTTGGTGCCAGGCATCCTCATGTGCAACCCTGCTGCTTCTCCTTACAGCTCCTTGCTTGGCAGGAACGCTCCACATGTCATGTTGAGAGGGAAGTCTCTGTGTGAATGTTTTAAGTAAAAAGCAGTGAAGCCAAAAGTGCAAACAGCCCGCCAAGTTTAAATATAGTATCTGCAATGCAGGTGCATTCAGTTTGCTCAATAAGCTCTGCAAGGGGATCAGTATTATTTTAATAGAGGGAATATATGTTATCTGAACTCTGTTGTCGCCGCCTTGTCAGATCCTGATTTTGCAGACTCTCCCTGTGGCAGCTGTAGGAGAAGCAGCAGGAGGAAGATCAACACTCGCCTTCTGCCTTCCCAGCAGAAGAACTGTTCTGCAAACTCTGTAAGCTGAACACGAGCCTTTAGGGAATGCTTGGAGATAATAAATATCTAATGATAACAGGGGCTTATTACCTTGAGGAGACGACTTGTTCTCCTTTGGAAGCAAACCAGCTAACTATGAAGTATCTGAGGAATTTTAACTGTAAAGTTCCTCTGTGAGGTCCATGTCTCCCACCTTCCCCAGTACACCCTCAAGGCTTCCATCTAGGTAACAGAAAAGTAACACCACTTTCTCTGAGCCAAACTGGCTGGAGCTGTCAGCAAAAGAATATTTATGAAGGCAAAAATGACCTAAAAGGCACATAAACCGGGTCTGAGCTGGACTGGAAATAATCCACCTGAAGAGCATAGAAAACACTTAATTTTTCCCATAGCCATACAAATGACTCTGTATTGCCAGTGGAGCATTTTTGTTGTCTGCAAATGAGTTAAGAAAGAGGATTCTTCAGTTTGGATGAAAATCATGACTTGATGGTAATGAAGAGGGTTTTTAGGGTGGCAAAAGAAATATTCTGGAGTGGTATGTAACCTATGCCCACCTGTCCATATGAATAGGGGAATATTCTGGTTTTGATCTTGTTTTGCTGATACTGGTCATGAGGGTCGTGCCTGAGCTGGCAGGTGAGAGCTCGCGAGAGCAGCACGGCCAGTGGGTGGTGATGGAAAATCCATCCAAAGGAGTTTATGACAATAGAAAATAAATTAGGTTGGTCCAATTCTTCCTCATGGGTTACTCGAGGCTTAAAAAAGGCATTAGCTATAAATATGCCATCTGACTATTTGGAATTGATTTAGTATGACACAATCTGTTACTTCATTTCCAAGAATAGGCCAAAAAAAAATAATTCAGAACTACTGAATTCAGAGCCTATTGTCGTTTGCTTTAAGGAAAATTTCTGTAGTTTAATCTTACGATCCTAGAAATTATGTTAGCAGTTTGGGTTTTCTGAAACCAATGAAACATTAAGATGGCAGATGGTGTGCGGTTTCAGCAGAGATAAAGGTTGCGTGACTGTGCTAGGAATAAAACTTAAATGGCCTTGTACATTGTGTCTGGTGGAGGTTTTTTTAATTTTTTTTTTAATATAAACCCTGTAGGCACATCTGCATCATCTTTTATAATGCAATAAGAAAAAAAAAAAAAGGAGCTTCTTATATTGCTGACACAGTTTCTGAGACTGGATGACTGTCAAACTAATTTAAATTAAAAAAATCCTGCTTACAAACACGGTATAGAGCGAGGATATCTGATCCAGTGGACAGACTGAAGTCTTGGATCCCAAGGGCTAATGTCCTAATCCTGACAGTAACATCTATGAACAATGAAATTCTCCCTAATTAAAATGAGTTAATATCACTAACTGAGGTGTTTGAAAAACTACAGAAGAAAACACATTGTAAGCATTCAGTGTTATTAATTAAGACAGAAGCCATGTTTCTTGCTTATTAAATGCATCAAAAAATCTTCCAAATCTCAAGATTTAGGCATAAATATTTTTAAAGAGTAAACCCCTGAAATATGTTTCAACAGTAGAAAAAAAGCTTAACAACTGTGATCAACAGGAATAATTATATGAATAATTATATGAATTTTCTTCAAGAAAAGCTATAGCATATGCTGGTTATCTATTACAGGTCTTTTGCACTGTCACCGCTTTTATGAGGGACACTCCTGAGCAGCAGTCATTGACTGAAGAGAGCAAAGGTTTCTATGCTGGGATTAAGGTAATGCCAATGGCCCTGATTTACTGACTTGGCATATCCCTAGAGAATATTTATACATTATCTGACATGCTCTGAAAAGCAAGACACAGAAACATAAGCCCTGATCATCATAACCAGTGCTGCTTTTATGTTCACTTTGAGAAAATGGCTTTCAGTCTGTTTGTAAAAGGCCCTAAAGCACCCATCAACACCGTGTGCAGGTGTTGACACTAATGCACCATAAAGAATGTGGAAAAAATACATCTTCTAGTAAATATACCCCAAAGTATTCTGGTGGTTATGTATAATGGGAAGACACACCTACAAGGATGCAGAATTTCATTGTAACCAAACCAGAACAGAGTGAAGACAAAAACGAATTTTTATCCATCATCTTATGGTCAAGTGCTACAAAAACCAAATTGCTGAAGATAAATTCACGCTGAGTGCAAAAACCAGGTCTAATCCCACTCAAGGATTAGACTGTCAGTCTGGCAGTCCAGGAGATTTTGAGATCTTCAGAGTATCTAAGCTTCATGCCTCCACGAATGGTGTTTGAAAACTCTGGCAGCCCATTCTGTGTGCTGTTTGAGGAACAGTTTTGGGCTTTGTGGACATGTCAGAATTTCCCAGGGAATGGAAATTCCCATTTCTGACTAGCCCCGAGTGCTGTTTCTGCTCTTGCCCTGGGAGAACAGACAGACAGAAATGGCACAACCCGAGCTGTCTCCCCGGCGCACGAACCACTGAAGCTGTAATACATTATGTACAGAGAAATCCTTCTTCCCACCATAGCAGGGAAGAGGAATCAGGCAAAAATTGCACTCGCTTTGCACCTGGGGCAGGGTACCAACATAGAGTCCATGACCATGAGGTAATGACCTACTTCAGGCCATGGTATGTCTCCTAGTGCAATGGAACGGGAGCTCCTTTCAACCAGGGACAGTAAAAATGAGTAAATTCTATGGTATCATGCTTAATAAAAACTTGTTTTGAGATTAGGAGATGAGAAGCAATTAGGCGCTATATATATGACAACTGCAAACATTTTCTTAATTGCCAAGAATGTTGAAGTGTTTTAACAACAATTTCCCCTTATAAAGTTGAAGACCATTATTAGGAAGATTATTATTATTATGAAGATGACTATTACGAAGATTATTATTATTTTACAAGCAATTATATCTTTTCTTAATTGATTAAAAACACTCAAAGATTCATAAATATCAGTATTGCCTAATTAAGCTGTCAAAATGATCTAAAAATTATTTTCTTATTTCTAGTTTTTACCAGAATCACTACAAATTGCAGAGGATGGCAAAGAGCATGTTTTGACCATTCTGAGCACTGTACCCATTGCCTGTCCTGGGCATGATCATTCCTGTAAAATTACTTTGCAGCTAAGTACTGAGGATTTGGGTAAGAGTTTTACAAATCGGCATTGAATCAAAGTGATTACTTTTTCCTGTGTTTATGTTACAATGAATTCTAATAGAAATGATAAGATGTAAATAACAACAATGGGAAGAAACCATAAAATCAACAAAGTAGGCCATATATTTGTTTGCAAAATAAAATAGATGATAATATCACACATATTTTTGAGGGAAAAAAAATCTGACTAGCAATAACCTGAATGGTAGTCCATTGAGATTTAGGGGCAAAATAACTATCAGTAGAAGAACTTATTTGAAATTCCAGGAGCATAAAATTCCATTTTAAGTTTTTCTAGCAGTAATGGTCTTAGGTAGAATAATTTCATTAATTATCAATAAGAAGTTCACCTGCAGATTTATTATTCAGTAAATGTGTACTGAAGCCTTTTTTCTTCTTTTTTTTGCTGGCTTACAGGTTTTGTCTAACTTAATAAAGGGGAAGAAAAACATTCTTGTGCTTATATATTATTGTCTTTCTAAAGTTTGGTGTTTGTTTTTTTTTTTTTTACTTGAAAACAATGACGAAGTCCCTTAGAAAATTCTTGCCCTTTTAATCAGTAAATGCTTTCCTCAGGTTAATCTGGTGGAATATCATGCCTAACCAAGAGGGGCATATATATATATATATTTACTTTCCATTTGCCTTAAATAAAACACCCAATCCTTTTTCTAGCAAGGCAGTTATTTCTCTTCCCATAGGTGACTCAATGAAAAAGAAGTTTAGAGATAGGATTACAGCCACAGTTTCCCTATCCACAAAAAGCCAGCTCAAAAAAATGTTGGCAAAACCCAGATAGTTCCTGATATTTCTCCCTTTCTAAATCCCTCTCCTTTCTCTCCCCATCATCAGCCAAGTACATAGACAGAAGAAAAAAATAATTCAAATGGTATCATAACACAGTGATCTTAAACTGAACAGCACCTTATGGTTCCAGCAGCTGTGTTGGCTCTCGTACATGGAGTACTTTGCATTTCTCCATGGCTCAGTGCTGCTCTGTTCTACATATTGCTCTTGGCTTAGAGCCTTTGCTGGTCCATCAGGCAAACATCCACTGAGCTCCTGGGAACAGATTTTCTTAGATATTGAGGTAGCTAAGAGCGCAGGCTGGTGTGTGGTGGGACGTCCCCACGGACTCCAAGCAACTTAGACACCCACCGTTTATGAGGATCAAATGCAAATTAGTCACATAAACTGTCAAAGTCATTTTTTTAACTCACATTTTCTTAGACATCGACCAAACCTTTCAGAATCTCACTGACAATGAATGCATGGTCCAGGAGTTCTCAAGTGGGGGAGGCCGAGTTTGACAGATTGGACTGAGGCTGACTCCTTGCCAGGGTCTTCTGCGGTCCCACAACGCGTATTTGACTGGAAGAAAGAGGGGAGGCGAGACTTGCAGAAGCAGCTTTCTTTTCATGCTGTCAATGGGCTTGATGTGTTGGTGCCCAGAGGTCCCAGGATGGAGGCACAACTCAACCAATTAACTAATCTTTAAAGGAAGTTGTCACTGAGGTGGAAAATTTCCGTTAGTTTTAATCAACTCATTTCTGCAGCTTAAACTAATAACCAGCTCTAGCTCTTGATTGCTCCATCCTGAGGCTGTTTCCTTGGATGACACTTGGGCTGTTTATGATCAATTGGGATATCTCTATACACTTAAGGTTGAGTATCTGCTGCTGGGTGTTTGCATAACCACATATTTGTTTTGTGCCTTTATTGTCTTTAGGGTCCATTAGTTTATCTGAAAGAACACTGTGGGCTTCTGAAAAACATAGTGTCAGCCACAGTGCTATAAATTGAAAATAAAAACAATTTTAGCTGAGATTCGTTTATGCCAAATAAATTAACTGACAAGCTCCTTGTCTGACTGAATCCATATAACAACACTGTTGTGCTAATTATGTAGGGAATAAGTGATAAGAAAGCTAATTACAAGCACAGAAATATCTCTCTAAGTTCAGACAATATCATAATGAATGCCAAGGCACAGCAGAGCCACTGGAGTTCGGCTTCTGTTAAGTTTATCATTACTATTTTGACAAGATGATTTTGTTTGATTTTAAACTTTTGTTCTGGGTTGTGAGCACAGCTCATGGGGCTGTAATGGCAATAACAATTCCTCACGGAAACCTTCAATTTAATTGAATCAAGAACCTTGAAAATGAGCCAGGACTTTTCTATAAGATGTGAGGCAACCTTTAAGGCTTTGATAGGAGAGATAATATGCTATTAATATTTCTGGGTTTTTAGTTCAGTTCCTATAGAACTCTACAGGGTTAATTTAAATCGTATTTTATAAGTCTTTTCCATAAGGAGTAAAACATTGATTGTTTGACCGTATTAGAAATACCATCTTAAAACACTTGAGTGCCATCTCCTATAAATTATTAAGCAATTCCACAAATGGGAAAAATGATATGAAAATAAGTGATTTTCATATCATATTAATTGCATTGCCACCATTTCTAGAACTTTGTTCTTATCAGCTGATAATTAATGTTCCGAAACAGAAGACTAAATACTAGTCACAAACACTGGCGGTCCTGAAATCAGCAGCGAGATTCGGACTGGCTTTAGTAGGGCCATGACTTCATTTTTTACCCACCAAAGGATTCGTGAAGGGTTGGGTGACTTCTTGAGGAGCAGATACACACTATGTAAAATGCAGACCAGATGGCTCAGAACCAAATGCTGTCATAATTCAGGTTTTGTAAATCAAAAACACATCTATGGAACTAAAAATCCAGGTTTGTCCTTTACCTGAGACCTCAACATTAAGGGTCAGGACTCAAGAGAAGTGGACGCTACCAGTCTTGCTGCTAGAAGAGGTCCCTTTAGGAAAGATCTGATGTGCAGAGGCGGAGCTGCATAAATGACTTGGGTTGCCATTGCCATATTGATTTTGTCACTATCCATCACTTCCCTACCTATCACAGATACTTACATAGCCAGTACCGCCATAGCTTATTACTTTTCCAAATTCTTTTAGTGAATTTATCCTCACAATGCCTCTGTGAAAGACAGAAATAAAACTATCATAATTTTACAGACTGGAAAGTAAAGCACCATAACCTAGCTAAGCCAAAAAGACAAACGCAAATCTGCTGCTTTTGCCTTCTTGTCGTGGATCCAAAGTTCACTAAAAACTGACTGGAGAACCCTCCCTTTCCAAATCAAAAATTCTGTTTATTTTAAATTGAATAACTCCCAGCAGATACTTCCTTGTAATAAAGCTAGGGAAAGATAAACGTTTTCCAGAAACACAGACTCATCTCTTTCTTTGTCACGAGAACTACTCGTCTTCATTCCCTGGGCATGGACCCATAAAGATAAGACTGTCATTCCAGAAATATTAGCACCTGTGGAAAGAAAAGCACCACTGAGTTTTAGTAAACTGTCTACTGCAGTGGGAGGAAAAAAAAAAATAAATAAAGAGGCACAGTGAGATGTGCAGAGGGATGCCAGATTGAGTCAGTCACAACTGTCTTCATGCAAACCCCATCTGGTTTCAAGGTATGTGTGTCCTGGAATGTGAACCATTTGTGTTGGATGCTAAACAGGGTACGGGCAACTGTTTGGATAACTCTTGTCAGACTTGGTGTTCGTGTTCATTTTAGATAGCCAATTACTGGGGCCCCCGAACGTCGCCCTTTCGGCATGCCAGGTGGATCTGCTGCAGGCGCCCTGCTCGGAAAGCAGCTGTGCAGCCACGGCGCTGGGAGTGACAGCTGTGACGGACTTTGCTCAGGATGGGACCCGCGTCAGCCACGTCAGAGCTGAACCGGTCGGATGGAGGGATTTGCTTTGGAGGGCTTACACACCCAAGGATGTGAAGGTTGGGTCCTAAAATCATTTGGAAAAGGTGTCCAATTTAAGTGGGAGGTTTAGTATCGAAGAAAAGGAGATGCTGATAAACCTTAACCATATAAACACTTGGGGACCGCTGTCAGCAGAGTAAATCAAAACAATCTCTTTATACACCAAGAAAATTAACATGTAAAGCTTTGTGCTTTAACAGATTTAGATTTGATTATTAGTCAGCACATCGGTAAGGCCAACAGCTGGGTTATAGATGTAACCAGGCGTGCTTGCGTCTGCTGGAAGAGGAGAGCGGGAGAACCCTGGTTAGGGAATTAGCACCTTTTTGAGAAGGAGGGAGAGGGAAAACTGAGGGTTTGGAGAACAGTTTCTGAAAAAGCAGGGGAAAGGCAGTGCCGTGGTAATGAGGAAGGAGAACCTGGACTCAGCAGAGCCATGTTCAACTCGTGACGGTGCCAGGAATCACCAGGACGCCTCCGACAGCACACGCGGCTGCTCTGTCTCCTCGTTTATCCCTGTACAGAATGTCCAAAATAAAAATAATAAGAAGCAATCAGGGAGGCAAGCCACACTTTCCCCGCAGAGAGCCTGGCCAAAGGAGCGTGGCGAGCAGGGACCGGCCCGTTGTCTGTGAAGTTGTTTCAGGGCCTCAGCTGGGAGGTTTGAGAGCCGTAATCCCACTGCCCGAGAGAATGAATCAGAGCACAGATTTGACTCAGCTAAATTCCTCAGAGCAGTGGCACATCCAAGCTGGTATATTTTAAGTAACCAAAAACAAACCCCCTATGAAATCTATAATTTCACTGCCCTAATTTTTGTGGATTTGCTCATGAGAGGATGAGATTAAACTGCACCAAAAGAATTTTTGTTTTCAAAGGTAAAATGCTTAGCATGGGACTATATCCTTTCCTCTCCAGCATAGGTTCCTTTTAAACTTTTTAAGATTCTTAAATCAGAAATTGCAGCTAATTCAGTCTAGTACACTCACATACCCATATTTTTTCTTGAAGTTACAAATGCTTTCATTAAAATATGAAAATGTAGCAAGTGTGAAATTGAATTAATAATTTTTAATAATAAATTCCATCTATCTCAGTAAAAACTTGATCTATGGAAACATAACAGACATTACCTTCCCTCCCCCCCATTTCCCTGCTGCTGCTTTGCAGTTAATTAGAGGCCTTAATGTACCACAGTTCCTGCAACATATCAAGGGAAAATCCATATATTAAAATCCACATAATCTTTAGTCCTTCAGACTTGTTCAAATATTTTTGATTTATCTGAAAATTGAACAGAAATGGTGGGCAGAACATCCTGACACATTCAGACACCTGATAAGGCGGATTTCTTCAGCAAACTGAGACTGCCTGCAACTAGGACTTGCATCTTCTGCTGGTATCATGCAAGAAAAGAGCAGAGGAGAAAGGGCCACGTGGCTTTTTCTGTGCAAAGGTTTTACTTAGGAAGGTTGTGGCCATGGAGAAAATGGGAAAATTCTGAGACACTACTTTGTATCACACTGTAGATACAAATGATACGATTGAGCTCAGATCAAAATGCTGTTCAAAGAGGTGTTCAGTTTTTCAGCCCTCAAGACCATCACTCTGATAGTTTGGTATGCCAGACACCAGCGGGTGCCTAAGCAGTCTCCGTGCCATGGTTAAGGGGCATTTTGAAATACAGATGACATCCTGCTGCAGGTGAGGAATTTTGTCAGGAAGTGTGGTTCTATCTTCACTCCTTATTCATTTATTTAATTTCACCACTGTTCCGAAAAGCTAAGTTCTGCTTTGTCACCGAAAGACTGTACAAGGCTATAGCAGCCATTCTTCTTCCCTGCTCCGTGGATTATGGTAGAACTAACTGAATTGCACCTCTGGACTTCTCATGGGCAAAGAGCGAGCAAAGAATTAACAGCCCTGGCCAAGAAATCAGCCTGGCAGGCTGGATATGGGAAAACCATAACACTTCATCACTCCCTCCAGCATGACCGGGAGCTCTTCATTTTGAAAATCACTACACAACCCAGTCTTGCATTTCTGAGAACTAGATAGCAGAGTATTCAGCCATGAAAAAAACACCACCTTGAGCAGCCGTGGCACTGCAGGCCCAGCACTGCCTGAGATTTGGGTATTGCAGCTTCGAAGGGAGCTGCCCTACCTCTGGTTTTCGCAGGTATATCTGCTCCTTGCAGGGTGGCGGGACTCTCAGGACTCGCCTGGGACCCAGCTTGTGCCCAGGTAACCAAGAGCTGATGCAGCTGAAGATCTCTTTTGCTATAGTAGATCCTTTCCTCTTTTATTCATGTGCCCAAAATAGACAGCTCCAGCAGCCTGATTTGGGGCCTCGTCACCGGTACCCGATCAATAACCTGGACATCAAATATACAAATAAGCCATTCAGATGCTGTATCAGGAAATCTAAGGTCAAATTAGGGGACAGGCAGTGACTACTACTAAAATATGCTAACACTACTTAATTACAGCATACATTATACCATACTCCAGGCATTAAAATTAGTACAATTTAATAAGCACTCCACTTTCCTGATAATTTTAATGAATGATCTACTTCTTAGCAAAAAAGTTTAAAAAAAAAAGCTTTGCTTTTTACCAGATAAAGAAAGACAGTGCATTACATCAGGTGGAATAGGAGCTCGTTGAACTCCCTTATTGCATGTGATTAAACTCCGTTGTTTGAAAGCAAAGCCTATTTTGTACCCATTCGCAATCATGTTTTAGAAGTCAGATTTTAGTTTGTACTTGACACATGAATCCTGCCCCTAATGTTTTGTGAGGAACAGTAATGAAGAAAAACTGCTGTGTAGACTGTATTCATTACACATTTCATTTTAACTAGGTCACAGTTCAAGACCTCCCAACAGGGAACTGCTACTCTTTCACTGATCCACACATTATCACATTTGATGGATGGTGAGTATTCTACTTTGAAATAATTTTGCTCAATTACTGCAGTTTTCAGTTTCTGGATGTAGCATGCATTTGGTTTTACATTAGAATATCAAAAGAGCATTTTACTAGTTTGCTTATAGTGATTAAAGTAGTGCTTCAATAACATACATGGTTTCCTTCCAGATGTTTAGACTCCTTTTAACAAAAGGACTAGAAATGGATTAAGCTTGAAGCGGCAGTGGTTTTGAGTCTGAATAATTTTTACAAGACGAGGGTCAGATTCCAAAATGTTCTTCAGACAGACCTGTCATGAATGACTTTGAAAGGGATTCTTCACCGTGTGCCATCGTGTTAGTGACACCCCAGTTCCACACAAGTGAGCCATTACGTCCCTGTAGCAGCGCAGCACACAGGGACAGCCTGCTCCTCCCCAGCAGTTTAGTAACCCCTGACGTAAAGTCACTCAGCCCAAGGATGCTCTTGCATTCTTCTACTTCCAGAGCTGGTTTTTGCACAGCTGCTTCTCTGCATGGAGTTGACAGTCATAATCACAACCAAAAACTCATAAAGATGGCCATACTGTCTTAGAGAAAAGAAGTCCAGAAATGATAATATCAGGGAAAGAGTGCAAAAAAGAAGTTGTAAATCCTCCTGTACTGTCCAGATGTCCTTCTATATTATCCAGGAATAGGTTGCTTAAAGACTTACTGAGCCAAAGGTGGTATATTTGTGTTTGACAGCCTGTACTGTTCAAAACTTTTCTTCAGTTAACTTCCCTAATCGTTCATGAATCTATTTACCCCAGCTATTTAACATAACAGGAAGATTTTAAAGTTTGCATCTAGCACGTTTGATCCAAAGTTGCTAATATTTCAGATCACATTCCAGGTTCATCATTCTGCCGTTAACCTCCTAATGGCACAGATAATGACTTCAGGCGCACAGCGTCCACAGGGGCTCGGCAGGCATAATATTCTAATTTTGATATCCAAATGTCCCAATTTCAGTCCAGCATGCTTTGGAGGTAGCATGTGAAATGACGTCAAAGCTGGAGAACTCTGTCAATGAAATGTGAGTGAGAAAGGCGGTGACTCTATTAAAGGTTATATGTCTGCCTCAGATAAAGATTTCACCTAAACTGGGTAGTGTCAGCTAGAAGATTAGCTCTGCACAACGAGGGCTTTCCCGTTTCCCTCCTGCTTTGCTGAATACCATTTTTAATGAGGTCATTTGTTTCATGCAAGCGTGGTTGCTCAATATGTAGAAGCTGCAGAAGAGCTACAAGAGGTGCAAAGACATTCCCATGCCTTATGTATCTGCCATTATTTCAACTCTGGGATATTAAATTAGATTAGAATATTATTTCAACACTCTCTAAACATTTATATTCTAAAATATTCCCTTCTGATTTAGGGCTAAGAATGGACAATGATCTGCCAGGTTGTTGTGTTTAGAAAGTCATAAATCACTGAAAAGTGCCTCATGAAACAAGGGAACACTCTCAGACATGTAGCACATTTTTACATTGCTTCCATGGGAAAAAAGGTCTAAAATTAAACAAAGCAATTTTATTTGAATAACTTATTATGCAACCCTGTTATTGATAGCACACATAAATGATTCTAAGCAATTTACAATTCTATTTGAGGACAGGGAGTTTGGAAAAGCCCATCCTTCTGTGGCATTCTGCCTCAGAGTCACACAGCCTTGAAATGGAAAAATCCCAGGATTAGCTTGGCCCCTTGGTAACTGCACGTTTCTTCCTTGTGGACGGACATTCATTACTGCTCTGTCCAGTGTAGCTTTAAATGAGCCAAGCTGATGGGGCTTCTGCCATCTCAATAACTAGGTTATTTCACTAAGATATATCACTTCTTGATATTCAGCCAAGTTTCTTACCCATCATTTCACAGTCCCATTACTCCTACTTATATTCCCATTTATTATTGTAAATAATTTCTCTTTCAATTATTGTAATGATTATGCCACCCTATTACACATCAGTTAAGCAACTTCTCAGTCTGCCTATCCAAAAAAATGTTAACACATTAGCAAATTGTTTTAAAGCTCTGTATTTAAGGGGTGGGGAATGCAATTCCTGCTTCTGTCCTGATACAAACCTATAACCTAAAGATAAAGGCTGACACAGAGGTATGGAACTGAAGCATTCCCTGTTGGTCATGAAAGGGTACGTGGTGGGAAATCGTGTTTGAAATGAGGTGTGCGTTTGGTATTGTGAATGGAAGAATTGTACAAAAGCCTTGTGGGCTCAAGTAAGAAACCATATGATTGTCCCTCAGTAATAAAAAAGTGTCAGAAAGAGACCGATCTGCAGATTGTAAACAGCAAAGCAAAAGAAGAGAAAAAGCTAAGAGCAGTTTCTCCTAGGGGCTATGAAGCAATAGGCTGAGAGGATGAGTGGAGCATCAGCTCTTGGAGCTACATCTACTATAAGGGATCTGTAGGCACAGGCTCAGATGAGAACATTACACGGGAAAGAAAAGAAACATCCAAAATTAGTCAGAGAGAACTGAAGGAAATAACAGCCTTTACCCACTTCTTTATGGCTACAAAGATGGCAGCAACCAAAGCTTAATAAACTATCATCAAAACTGTTTCTGAGATCAAAAGCAGAGTATCCCTCAAACCATATAACCCGAGGAAAACCATTTGTTCCACCAAAAAGCCTGTAGGTCAGCTTAATGAGGAGGCAGCAGACTCTAAGATCAAACTGCTGTAGGCAGAGCTGCTGTGGATGGGTGGCGATCAGATCAGTTGTCTCTCTTTCCACCCGCTCAAGTCGGGATGGCTCACTGAAGGACTGTCACATGAAAAGCAAGGGAAAGGCTGAAGATGGGGAACATCGCCAACAGCAAAACGGCAGGAGTGTTTTCTACGCAAACAGGCATGCACATAAACATAAACATACTCCTGCCTTCCACAGAGTTGCTTACCTTCTTTGACTTTCCCATTAGCAGCGGTGAAGAGGGAGGAAAAATACACAATGGGGAAAAGCAAGGATGAAAACAAACATGAAAATAGAAAACTGCAACCTTTTGTGGTTTCTAAAATTTAAATGAAAAGCATTAAAAATTTAAAATTTAATTTAAAAATATTTATTTGAATAATTTCTTTAGCAGATTTGTTGAAAAATGGCATGAAAATCAAAAGACTGGAAGATTTTTTTTTGGTAGTAAAATTTCCCTACTGAAGTGGTCACTTCCAATGTATAGGTTGTTTCGTGAGGTTTCACAATAATACTTCATTTTGTAACTTCTATAGTGATGTTTTCAATGGTTTTTAACCTGAGATACTGAGCTCACATTACATCTGAGGTAGTTAGCTATTCATTAGGTAACTGAAATACCTAACTCCCACTTCTAATGATAACAACCCCCTTTGGTCTGCCTCCTGCTAATATATTTCTGTAGAAATATTTATCTTGTAATCTTTTCATTCTTTTGACCAAAGGAAGTGACTGAAAACCAAAGGAGAATGTGTCATATTTTACAGTGTAAGCACAAACAATTTGTGTATATTGGAGCATAGATGTGAAATGGCGTTAATTATACTATCTAAAATCCAGAGAGAGCACTTCCTTTTATAGCAAAGTACCTTCTAAATTAAACAAATGTGAAAGCCTGGTAAAGCAAAAGTATAGGCCTCATTACTAGTTATGGCACATTATAAATATAAAAGCTTTTCATGCCATAAATTGTAGATTCTTAAATATGAAGTACTAGCTTAAAACTAAATATGCAGAAAATCCCTTTAAGGCAAAATATAAAAAGGGAAATATTTCTTCATTGGTGAACTATATTTATCATTCATGTTATTTTGCATTTTACCTTAAAAAAAAGGAAGAAGATTTTTCAGATTTCTCAAACATTTATGCTAATCCATCCATCAATATTATCACAGGGGCAATGGGGCCATTTCCTGCACAATAGCAAAATCCCTCAGCTTGCACAGCTTCACGCTTCTGGTTGGCTTTAATGGCGTTCATCATAGTAGCCCACAACCAAGTCCTGGGCATGAGTAGCCCTGCCAGAAATGCTGTTCTTTTTGATAGTCTGTAGAAGTTTATACGACCCAAGCATCCAGTGACTGCTGAACATAACCCAACAGCTTCGCTCCCCAAGAACAACATGACCAGTCTGAAACCAGAGGACATCCTCCAGCATCACCCAGCACTTCCTAGGGTCACAACCAGCATAAAATAGTTCTTACTAGGAAGGAAAGAGGGAGCCTGGAGGGACGTTTCAACAAATCAAATAATTTGGTGGCAGAACTGTGGGGGAAAATCTTTAGGAGCAGCCACAGTAATAACTGAATTAATAAAAACATGAAGTGTAGCTTGGTGAATAGTAAGTGCATTGTGTTAGTTAATCTAATGCTACTAGTAGTAATTGTTTACATGTATTTATATTCCCTTCTGTCCCTCTCTTACAATAAACCAACAGAAATTATTCCTATAGCATCTCACTGTCATAACCAAAGACATAAGACAAAGACATTTCATAATTCTTGGTTTAAGAGCACAACTTGAGCCATGACTTCATGCTGGGACAAGAACTTGCTGGACCCCTTGAAAAACATCCCAAACACATAGATGCAGAGGGAGGGAACCGCTTTCCACCCAGTACATCCATTGCTTCAGACTATTAGGGAAGCAGGAGGGGGAAGTGCACTGTGGAGGGCAATTTAGACACAAGCAGTGTTGCCTGGTTCACAAGGAACACCCAGAGCTCCCTCATGCAAGAGCTCCAGCAACTCTACTTCATGCTTTTAGTGCCACAAGCAATTTCTCAAATGTTGTCCAAAGAATCATTATCACAATTACAGTTGTATAAACATCATAAAAGTTTACCTGACTACGTGCAATTATCCATTCAAGTAATTCAAAGGCAGCTGAAAGCTTCAATTTAGACACATTGCAGATTTGTTATGTGCTATGCAAGCTATGCCCTGACTTAATTGAAGGACTCTAAGTGACATCCAGAACAGTTGGATTGGGTCCACTGTCAATGCTTATTAAGCAGTAAATAGCTCCCGCACTGTAACTGCAGTGATATTTATATGTATATGCTAATACAGCCTTGTTTACCAGATCCAGCTGATTAGTGTGGGTACAGCCATTCTGATGCATTATTTTCCATCAACCTCTCTAAACACCTTTCCTTCTAAGCTCCCCCTGTTGAAGGAAACTGTGGAAGGTGATTCTCATAAAATATCCTGTCTCCTCTGTCTCAGCTGTGAAGATGTCTAAATGGAGCTAGTACTTGATGTTAAAAGAGATTATCTATTTTTTATGTTGTCCTTAGTTCTAATCAATCTTAGCAACAGCATCTGCACAGTGTACTTAGGATTTATGTACCTGATTAGAAAATAAGATGAGACAGAACCATTCAAAATCTTATCGTTTCATGGCCAACTTCACTAAGTTTTTCAAGATGAAAGATAAAGTCAGATGTGTTTTCTAGCAGACAAAAAAAGCAGTTGGAGTCTAAATTCTTCCTGTGTTTTAAGCTAAGTAGTTTTCTATGGCTTTTATTCTGAAGAGATATAAAATGCAGATACATACATGCTAAAAAATCTCAGTTCTTGAGCCATTTGTTCCTCTATATAGGAAACATTAAAAGACTGGAAAAATATTGATGTTTGTATGACAGTGCTTAAAAATAATCCTGCTATTTAGTTGAGGCATTTTATACATTCCTTTTTGTATTTTCTTCTTTTATTGTAAAAAAGAATAATGCTTATTATTATAAGCTTATAGCTTCGTTTCCATGTTACTTAATTTCATAAAAATCGTGTTTATAACTAAATGCAGTATGCAGTGCCTTAAAAGGAAGTAGAATAACCCATCTTTTTTAAAGATGGCAGCTGTTGGCTTATGAGGAGAAAACTCCAGCAACATATATAAAGTATACAGCTACTGCTTTCTTTACTTTTATTCACCACGTTAGAATAAAGCAGAGTAAGAATAAGGTAGGCTTATGGAGTGAGAAAAGAAAGAACAAGCAGAAGAGGATCTTCTCTCAGGTCCCTGTTGTGGAAACCCAAGGGGCTGCAGGCAGGAGGGTTTTTACCTGGCTCGGGTACAGGGGAAACCCTTGCAAAGTTATTAAAATTATTCTGCTCATGGCCTCACTCGGGTGGAGCAAGGACTTTCTGTACAGGGAAGAATGAAAGTCCCGAATTGTTCAACACACTGCACTGTGCTGATTGTCAATCCATTTAGAGCAAAAGTTGTGCTTACAGGGAAGTTGGAGGCGGGGGGGGAACCAAGTCCATTTTAACAGGTTTTTCAGTAGAATCCCAGTTTTTCACACAAAGTATTCACCTAGCCGCAGTCAGTCTTGTAAAAGTTAGTGATTAGTCACAGAAGCGGTTATTTGAGCACTGATTTTGCTTTGAAGAATACCATGCTGTAAAGCATCCGGTTAGAACCAAAACATATTTATTAAGGCCTGGAGGCAGGGACTTTTTCCTATTTGCTTTTTATCAAATGTTTATCCTTTTTATCCATGCCCATTGCCATGGCAGCAGCTGGGAGACAGCTACCCACTTTTTACATGAATTCATAGGCACTTCCAGCTAATAACTGCGACGGCGTTCCCTTGCTTACGGTGCAGGAGAAACGCTTCCCCACGTGTTGATTTTCCCTTGTCCAAGGCCAGCCGCCACGCTGGTCTAATTAAAGAGCGCTGTTGTACGAGTACCAACAAATGGCCGTCACGGGTGGATGCTCTGGGGTCTCTAAATCCTCTTTTTTGTTTGTTTGTTGCTGCTTAGGCGCTATGATAACTATAAAATCGGCACCTTCCTTTTGTGCCGGAGTGTGTCACGGGCATTTGAAGTGCACGTTCGGCAGTGGGATTGCGGAGGCCACCGCTCTGCCACTGCCTGCAACTGCGGCGTAGCCGCGCGAGAAGGGGGTGACACCGTGGTGTTGGACACCTGCAATGGCCATTTTCGGGAGAGCAGACCCCAGCTAGCCATCAAAAGCACCGAGGCATCGCCACGTGTCAAAATCCTAAAGTCCTACGGAGGGAGAAAAATAACAGTACGTGGATATTTGAGTACTCTCGTTGTTCTTCTTTAAAAGTGTGAGTTTAATATTTCTGAATTATTAATGAAGTTGCTACAAAAACTTCTATCTGAAGCCATAAGAGCGCCTGCAGCAAAATGTACCAAAAAACGAGATGCAGGGAAGAAGCTGGTTAAAGCATTAGTTTAACAAACTGTAAAACAAAACAAAACAAACATCTCTGGAAATTTCTCGGAGACATAGCAGAGTGCCAATGTTGTTACTTACTCTCTGCAGTATGGCAATCCGCTCTCTGTTTGTTTATGCTAGGCACTACCCAACCACATCACATAAAGTAAATTTCTTTGCAGAGCTTATGGTATAAATATTCAAGGAAAGATCACAGGTAGCAGAATAATGTACTTTTAGAGTGGAACAGTAAGGCAATATTAGTCAGATCCAGATAGCCCCCAAAAGCCATGAAAATGGGCTGCAAATGTGCAACATTTGGTATAATTTAAAGCATTTGCCTAAAAAATATATGGCCACAACATACTTTGCATGAATATCACTTATCCACACTAATCCAGTGAAATCACTGGAAGAATAAGAGCAGGCTGCAAGAGGGGCTTTGGTGAGGAGAAGAGCCACAAATTACGGCCAAGAAGATAATTTTATCCTAGAGTTGTAGCATCAAGATTTATTGCCAGGAAACGTTCTGGGTGAAGGCAGGTCCACAACAGAGCCAGAAAGATGCAGGGAGTGCCTGTGCTTGGCTCTTGTGATCTGGCTTGGAATAGATCTTAGTAAGGTAGTATTTGGAAGTCTGTTAATTATAGCATTGAGAAAAAAGCAGAAAGCAGCTGTCATTTCATTTTGCAACTGAATGCAATATAATTACTTTTTTATTACTAGTATAATCTTAGCAAGGAATCCCTATTCTCATTTACATCTCATGTAAGTCTCAGTGAAACAAACCAGGACACCTCTGGGACACGAATATGAATCCTGCCCTGATCTGAATGGGAATCTGTAGGAACTGTGCAGCAATGAACACGATCCCTGATCACGCCGCTGTGCACGGTACATCCCAATTTGCTCGGCAGTTGCCCATCACCAACCTCGCACAGCGCAAGAGCCGGCTCCCCCATGGCTCCCGCGCCATTCAAGGCTGATGCTTTGAATGGGGTTAAGTCACTCTCTTTTCTGTGCAAGCTTCCAGCAGGCAGTCGCTATATATCTCTGCAGACTGAGGTCTCAAAAAAGCTTCTTCAAAGCCTAAACCAGCGGTGTTAAATCCAGGTGGGTTACAGAAAACCTGGGCAGTTGTTAAGTCCTCAGTGGCAGGTGGGATGCCTTGCCGGGGCAGCAGGAGGAGAAAGGGTTACAGCCCTCTGAATTCCTGAAATGAATCCACACCTGGAAATATTAATCCAGACAGCATAGAAGACTGAAGCAGCTCATGCAGTCCTGACTGCAAGGATTTTATATGCAGCCTTGTAGGAAATGCTCCTCCCTGTAGTAAGGCATATAATTAGAAGGCACATGTTTATCTGAAGAAGGAAATCAAATCCTACCCAGCACTGTGTCAACTGCAGTTTTCCTGCTCTACCTATTAAACCACTAAGAAAAAATTAACTCATCAGGCCACTTGAGCTTTATGTTGGGGAATCTTTTTATTTTTTTAAACTTACCTTGGGAAGCAAAACTTACAGCCAAGGTGGAGGTACACCCAAGACCTTCTGATGTATTCAAAGAACTGGGTTTATATGATGACTTCCATTATTCACCAAGGCCAATAATTTTTGAAAAAAGGATGTTTTAAATGCCCTGATCAAAACACAGAGAGCCTGAGTTCAAAACATAGTGTCCCCTGCCGTTATTACAATCAGTGGCACTTTGCTGCTCCGCTCAGCCGGGCGAGGAGATCACTCACGGAGAGCTCCTCAAAAAGTATTCTCACACCTGAAATGATGACTGGGAAGCTAAAATGGGCAAGATTGCTATTTAGTACAGCCAAAATGTAAACTCAGGATTCCAGCACAGCAATACAAATATAAGCTAGTTGCTTTTTCACAGATATAAATAGATTTAGTGGGGAGGAACTTAGAAGGGATGAAAAAATCCCCACCGAAAGAAAGAAAAGTAGTGGACATTGTTTGGCTGAATAAATTATACTTAGGCAGGGGTCACTTAAAAAAAGGAAAAGAATTATTTTGAAATTATTGTAATGAGATGTTTCCAACTATTTAATGTACTTTAAAGATTAACTGAAAACATTCAATTTGGGATCAAAAAAAATATTAAGGTTACTTATCAGGATAGAGTGCTCCTGCTCCCACTCCTGGCACAGATCATTTTCAAAATAATTTTCTTTTTATCTGTAAAAATAAAGCAAATGAACAAAAATGCATTTCAGTTGAACAGGTTTTTTTTCTTTTCTTTTTTTTTAATATTATTTGGTTGGGACACCAATCTGAAAAATCCATTATCCACACAGTTACTTCTTTGTCTTAACTTCAAGATTTTTTTTTTCTTTTAAAGGTCAGTATAAGCCTACCACAAGTTCTTTAATGAGAAAATTGCTTTATCCACTTTAAAACACAATCATTTTCTGGGTAATCCGGCCTTGGAAAATGAAACGACTTTTCAGAGAGAAGAAAGCTGTTTTTCAAACTTGGCAGTTTATCTAAAAGAAATTATTTCCCAGGCAAAGACACAAGGGTGGCCTTATTGTTATGGAATTCACTTCAAAAATTAGCTGGTAACTTACCAGTGGGAAAACTTCAATGGATGTAATTATTAATTTAAAAAGAAAGTACTTGTGCAGTTTTATATTTATGTAATGCTATCAGATATTAGTACCATGGAATCTGAAAGCACGCTAAATAATAACACAAATAAATATTTATAGTGTATCTAAGTGATCTTAAATTACCTCTGCCATTGCCAACATCTTACTTTGATATTTTGATTTATAAAAAGGGACATTTTTTTACTGCATAAAAAGCTTGGTAACAGCTCCGATTCACTGGGGGTTTTTTCCGCCTCTTCAGATCCTGTTCCCTTCAGGAGCGTTTGTTCGAGCCGACGTGAGCGAGTGGGGAATGAGTCTGACGGTGAGGACGCCGGGTAGCGACTTCAACAGCACCAGAGGTTTGTGTGGCCTCTTTGACGGGATCGGTCACAACGACCTGAGCAATGTGCCTGAGGAAGACTTCATAGAGGAGTGGAGGTACAAAGCGAGAGAGGATCCCGGCCTGCGAGATGCTCTGTAGCACTGTTTCAAGGGGTGTTGATAGGTTTATTTCCTTACAGACTCCCCTAACAACCTGACAGAGAGATCCGCTTAATCTAGTGAGGGAAGCCTGGAGACCCATTACCGGCCGAACAGCACGGGGCCTTAATTTTCAGTCAGCACAATACACATAAGCAGTTACTGAGAGAGAAGTTTTATATTCGCAAGTGATGTCACATTAACAGCTGTGTGAAGATCCCACTCAGCTGTGGAAAAAATTGTGGTTCTCACCCACACTGGAAAATGTAGATAACTGACAATACGGATTAATTAAGGGTTTGGTATTTCCCTTGTTCTTTTATTCCCAAACACTAATTCCAATATGTGAGTATAGATTAAATGTTACATTTCGACAAAGTGTGGTAATATATGTACCATGCTAAAACTTAATGTCTACTCTAATAATGATGACATTGAGCTCTAAAAACTTGCACTTTCTGAGACAGATGGTTTGAAACTAAAGCCGGGGGTCTGGTGCTCTGACATATCCCTATCCCTATCCCTATCCCACATTTTAATTCCTATTGCTGAGCTCTAAATGTGCCTAACAGGTGTTCCTACAACCAAAATGGGTTTGGTTGACTGTGTAGTTTTGTTTGTAAAGCATGTTTTGCAAATAAGGAAAAATAAGGCAAACCATGTTAGTGTACCACTTGATTTGTACATGGGAAATCAGAACAATCAACAATAAATTTTTAAACCTATTGCATTTCAGAAAATAAACAAACACCTCTACCATATTCTAGTTATGTTCAGTGGGCCTAAGTAATGGCTATTTAATGGCAATTTTGACCTGTCATTACAAATTTTACTATTTAGAAGTCAACAGCCATCTTTCAAATCTTAATAACGTGATGATCAGTCAGAGCTTCCTTCTGGGAAGGCAAATGGAGAAATAGTTTGGTGCAAGAACCAACCAACTGCTGACTACCCAAAAACGGGCTAACAAGATCCTTAGGAGAACCTGTTCAAAGCAAGTTTGTTGAAAGATCAGAAGCCAAAGCACAATATATAGAAATTATAGAAGTTTTCTAGGGCTCAGCACATATGATGGAGATACATCAGGGAGGGCAGAAGAAGCTCCTGCTAAGTGAGGAGGGCAGAAGGGGTGATGAGTTTCACCTTGTGGTACTCCCAAGGGTGAATCTCAAGGACCCTTCAGAACCTGTTTAAAAAACCAAACCCATGGAAAGGCTGAGGCCACCTCCAGAGGAGACTGGATCAGTCTCTGATCCACCCGCAGAGAAATGGCACAGTAAAACCCAAAACCTACAGGGTGATTTTTCTGCTGCTGTTTTTAATTTCATTTTAAATAACACTGAGAACATGTTAGGTTTTCTCCAACACCTGAAGCTAGTCTGAGTGCTCACCACCTGGCAGTTCAGCTCTTTCCCTGGCTCCCACCTCTCTCAAGCAGCTGCAGGGCTCTGAATGGCACAGATCTGTTTTAAACATCGGCTTTCCAATGCAACTTTTAAACAATAAAACAACATCAGAGCCTCCCAGCCCTTAAATAGCATCCAGACAGAGAAAAGCTGAATTTTAAAGCATGTATTTTAAGTAGGTAAAACAAATTTTTCAAACCATTTTTCAAATCTTTTGAGAAACCAGCAGCAATGTTATTAATTTTGGACTCTTTCTCTATAACAGCATCCAACTCAGTTTGAAAAACTTGTCTTTAGTTCTTCCTTGATTATAATGGGCAGCTAAGAGCAATGATAGTCTGGTCATCTTATGCAGGGGACAGAAGACACATCGTAGCTCACTGAGGTGCTGTCAGTATGTGCATGCCTCTGAGGAAGGATGGGGTTTCCAGTGGCTCCATCCTTTCCACACCATATACCCGCCTCTTGTTGACCAGGGCTGACCAAAGGAAGGTATCTGGTTTCACACAGGAATAACAAAGGAATTTGTTTCAATAAAATATCAAGGCGAAAGGGTTTCATTTTACTGAAATATTCATTTGTGGTTTAAGTTTCTGTCCTGATTCTGGACAAGTTTATGTGATTTTTAGTTAGTTAGTTAGTTATTAAATATGTGATATTTACCCTAGCCTCTAATTTATGTAGCATTCCCTCAAAAAAATAGCTACTTCTGCTGCCTTAGTTTAGGTTTACAGTTAATTCATGATGTAAGTCTGGGTAGCTTCAGCCGCAGGTAACACCACCGTGCAGAGCCGGAGGAACGGTGCGTGCGGGACTCCCACTCAGACACAAAACTGCGTTGTCCAAAAGACTCGTATTCCCTCAATCACCAATATGTTTTATTGTTCTAGACTGTAGGAAAGTGCAGAATAGCCTCTGCGTTTCTGAGAGCATGAAAGTTCTCTTGTTGTATCACACTGTATTCTGTTGTGCCCGCACATTGGGAAAAATGGTTTCATAAATGTCTGGGCTCATGTTTCAGAAGAAGAAATTGGTTCATGTTGCCTGTGTCACCATGATGTTTTATTTAAAAGTTAGTATTGTATCAATGATCAAAATAGTAATATCATATATGCCATTTTCAATATATTTTGGAAAAATTGGATAAAGGCAATTACATGTTCTACAACAGTATCTAGAGTCTGGCTCCAAAATTTTGGCAAATGCTTTCACTTTCCTGTAATCTCTACATTCTCGCTGCAAGACAAAATTAATGCCAAAATAATTTAAATTTTTTGTGATAATTCCAATTTGTCTGGAAATGACATGCTGCCAACTATTGGGACAAGAAGCATATCTTTTTCTATGAAGCTCCAGGATCCCTCTTATGCTGCATAAATAAGATCAATAAGAAATCTTGTACTCATGATATTTCCTAAGAAACTTTAATCATGGCTGTTTATTCAAACTGAACTCTCTAGAAGTTCATCCATCATTAAAGCTGGACTAAATTAAAAAGGGGGGAAAAAAAAATCACCTCACCTTATTTGATAGCCTAGCCCTATAATCAAAACTGCAGAAAACTGCTCTGTGTTAGAAGAAAAACTCAAAGAAAGCTCCATTAGAAGACAAGAATGAAATGAAGTATAGATTAAAAAAAAATTTAAAGGAAAAAACATTTGAAAGAAAAAACATAGTGATCCAAGTCTTAGAGGAAACACCTAGTAAGGAGAGCACAGGCAAATAGATAAAGATGGTTTTCATAATAAAGCATTTGAAACAAACACACCTTTTTTGTCATTCCCCAAGCTGTATCTGAGTCACGCCAGGGACAAATCCAAGGCCTTATTTCATGTGTAATATGCAAAGGGTAACCTGCACCTTAGAGAAAGCTCTGCAAAGAGAAATCAAGCAGTTAGGCAACGCTCCAGCAAAGCACTTAAGCATCTGTTACTAAAAAGTCCCCATGTAGTGCTAAAGAATGTACAGGACAACTCAAGAAGGGCAGTGCAAAAGCAACTAAAGAAAACAGAGATTAAACTTAAGCATTTTCTTAAGTACTTTGGTAGATTGGGAATTTATACGTTCCCCAGCCTCAGGGAAGGAAAGCGTACTTGGTATTGTAGACTAATCTGTTGAAAGTTTCCTCCCTCTAATCTCTTTCTATTTTAAAATCAGAATACCTCCAGGGAAGAGTTTATTTGACAAGACTCCAGCACCTTCTGAGGGGAAGGAAAGGAAAAATTACTGCAGATGTCAGAAGGAGAGCACTAAGTCCGTGCCCGTGGTAAACACGCTGAATGCCTTTCAGACTGCTTTCCCTCCATCCTCTGGTTGCCGTTATGATCATGTGGATTACACCTCTGCAATCCCGTATCTAGATGTTACGTCAGAGTTTGTCACTCACTCAGAAGTAGAGTCTACTTTAAGAAAAGATGAGAAACTGTCGACCAAGTCTTTTGATCAGAGATATCTGCCTAAATCAGTCCAAAAGCGAGGTAGCCCTGAGGACCGATTAAAACCCCTCGCACACAATGTTTCCATGAAAAGCAATAGTTCCATTAACTCTACCAAACCAACAGAAGACCTGAGGAGAGCAAAAAGGCAAGACGACTATTATGAATACTCATCCCTTCACCCATTGCATGGCCCAAACCAGAGAGACTCAGAGAGCTTTGCATATTTTTTCCCAGAGGATTACTTTGAAGGGATTAGGACGAAACTTCCACTGGCATGGCCCACTCCCAATGGCTTAACTGCTGCCAAAGCTCGGGAGATTTGCCACCAAATTCTTGCAAATTCCACCATTGGCTTAGTGTGTAAAGGTCTCCTTGGAAAACAGATGGATGAGGCAATTGATATCTGCCTTTTAGATCTGCAGCTCAAAGATGACGTGGCTTGGGTGAGGGCACTGGTAGCCCTTTTGGAAAATGAATGTGAAAGAAGAGTGTTAGGAAACAGAAACAGAGTGTTTCATGTAGGAAACCAGCCATCTGCTACCCAGGAGGAAATCCTCACCGCTCTCCGGTGTCCTGCTTTCTGTAATGGCAATGGACAATGTACTGAACTGGGCTGCCAGTGCTTTGAAGACCACAGCTCCTACGACTGTAGCATTGCCAAAAGTAAGTAAAAAATTCTGTTTGTTCCTACCCTACCCATCTTTCCATGGTATTAGAATTATTAGGTAGAACATCTGCACAGAGTTGTTTGCTCTTCAAACAGTGCTACTAGTAAGATATTTGATGAATTAGTAATCAGTTTTTTGACCTTGAAGAGCCGATCAAAATATCTGGTTGGCTGGTCCTTCACTTTTTCGCCTCAGTAACTTTTTAAAAATGGATTTTACAAGCCCCTTAGCAAATTGGTTTTGCAGAAGTGATTTTCTTTACATCTGATCTATCACTGGCATGCTGACAAGCAAGCTTCTGACAAAAAAGAGGGTCCTGCTCACCTTGTGGTCAATATTCATGTTAACACTGTATAGATATTTCTTTTTTTTTCCCCTGATCAACGGAGAATAAAATTTGAAAATTAATTTCAAACACTGTACTCGTAACAAAAAAAAATTAAAAGTGACAAAATGAACAGGTAACATTGTCAAAGCCATAAAATAGCTACAGGACATATTCGAGCCTGCAGACCTGATTCTGCAAATATTTATGAATTACATTTACACAGGAGACTATCCCACTAGGTTTGCTTCTTCTTTACAGTTCAGCCTCTCAAAGGATAAATCCCAGTCCAATGTGAGTACTGACAGGGCTTGAAACTAAGCACATGCATAAATGTTAGCATTAATTTCAAAATGCAAGCCCTGCCTCAGCAAACCACATAAGCTTATGCTTGAAGTTACAAAAAGGTGCTTAAAGCTCAGCCGTACAGTTGAGTTCCTGCAGCTTAAGAAGTAACAGTATTTCAGTTAAACTGAAATGACAAGGTAGGCTCTCTTAACCCATCCCAAATGTGGGGGAAAGCCTTTTTCTATGATGCTTAGGACATTATTCTGTATTTAGGACAGGTAAAGCTCATATCTAGGGCTAGTCGAGACATCCAAATGTCCATCCAGCCCTGGGAGCTCAGCAGCACATCTGATACCCCAACGCATTTACGAGCTGGGTCAGGATTACCCACGTGCTTCACAATAAATATGTCTTCAGTGCGCTGATTTAAAGTGGTTAAAATATATCCTGAGATTATTTTTTTTTTGTTAATGGCAGGCTAAAATTTGGAGGATCATTTCCTAAATATGGAGGAATTCATTCTCTTCTATACAGAGAACAACTGACACCAGTGACCAAAAAGCGAGTTGAGCAATTTTGCAGTAATTGTCCAATATACAATTCAATGTTTAACTTCATTTCTCTGTGATACGGTCAGGTTAGGGGGGTTGCTTAGGCCAGATTTTTAAATTTTATTTTATTTTGCTATGGTTGAAATCCCAGAGATTAGAGGAAAATAACTTCAATATGACCTTTCAAGTAAAAGCTAATGGCACCTTGTCTTCTTGCTGCGACATCAAATATAAAGAAGGACAGAGTACAGAGCACGGCCTGAGATTGCACAGGGAGGTGAGAAGTGGAAAACAAACATACATCAGCTGTGGCAAACATGCCGTAAGCCATTACTAGTCCCTCATCTGGCTGCTTTGTCTCTCTCTCATTGCCTTTGCTTCACTTTTCTCCACTTGAGGAAAATGTGGTAGTTAGTCTTTGCTTCAAATCACTTTTCTTTTGGGAGTCCAGTTTATTAGAGTTCACAGTACCTCAAATTATTCCCTCCCATTTTCCAAAGAGTCACTAGTATCCCGACTCCCCCTGGCAGACCTGGAAACCTCTCTGCTCCGCTGCTTCGGGGCTCCCGCGGGGTCTCCACTGAGCCAGAGCGGCTCTGCGGAGGCTGAGTTTTTAGCACGAGCATCCTCGTACTTAGCCTGGTCCCTGGGGGAAGCAAGCTTGGTGTTGGGTCTGCAAAAGAGCTGTGCTGTTGCAATTAGGAACGTATAAATTTCCCTTAATGTTTATACAGCTCCACTTTCTGGGGGTGAGTTTCTTAGTGTCATGACAAAATTAACATTGACAGCTTCAGCAGTTTTCCTAATACAAGGCAGAAAGCCCTTTTCCAAAATTCCTGTGCCGTTTTCCCAACATTTCAAGGGCAATATTTGATTTAAAAAGTGAATGGCCCTTGTTCGCTCTATCACACTGTATACAACCCATGTTATCTTAGCTGCAGCTAAGGACTTGTATTTTTCTTAAACTAATACCTGTAAAATATTTTCTGTGGGTGTAAACTTTAAGTACAAATATTATTTTTTATTTAAGAAAACCTACAGAACACATTAATAATAACTATTTGAGGGGAAGCATGCTTTCTAGCTAAATAAAGCAAGCTCGGAGGGGAAAGCATTAAATAAAAATGTAGTAGAAATTGGCATTTTGAGCCACCAGTATTTATTTTTCTCTTGAGGAAAGGGTAGTGGCCTAACTCTCTGATGTGCAGGGTATGTCTTCCCAAGGGTGCACCTGACCTGGGGAACATTTACCACTCATTTTTGTTTTTTCCACCATACTAGTGAGATTATATGCTGCCTTCTCATCAACAGCTGTCCATCTCCAGAGGTGTAAGACAACAGTCTCTCATGGTATATTCTACATTATGAACATTCACTGGGAACTTACTCATTTGGACAGAAGAAAAATGAAAAAAAAAAAATCAAAATGTCACAACAGACTGTTATTAGGCTAGTGGAATTAACTTCAATTACTAAAATCTTCTCTTTAAAATATAGATTTTTTTTTTTCTATTTGTAATCTGTCTACCAGTTTGTACAGGGTAAAACCCTGAACATGCAGCACAGTTCATGGGGATGGACCCCTCAGCCCATGGAAACCTCTGAGCTGTTTTCTGTATGAAAACTAGGATCTTAAAGAGGAACTCCTGTCTCCCAAATATCCTTGTAGACAATAATACTACTTAGTAACTCATTGTGTGTTCTACATCCTAAAGAAAATATTTATTCAAAATATTTTACAATATCTTTTTCATTAAAATGGGGGGGAGGGGGAAGCAGCTGCTTAAGCAAATATAACTTAAAAAAAAATTGCTCACAAATGAAAAATCCATTAACGCTTTTGAGAGTTTTTTTGTTAAAGAAGGGATTCTCCTTCATATAAAAACCTAGGGTTTGTTTGGCTGGATTTGGTTCGGATTGTTGTTTTTTTCACCCAAAATGAAGACACTAAAAATAAAGAGGATCCATTTCCTGACCACATTTACCTAAGACATCATGGTATTTACAAATGGGAACAATGGTGATCCAGAGAGTTGCAAATACCTTCTGTAAAATGGGTTCCACAAATGCAAAACACTTGGGCAAATGTACCTTTGAATCATTAAATTGCTATCACTTGACTCTTCCCAAAGTATGTTGCCAGAACCGTCCTCAGCTCTTCCATGTGATGGGTGAGTGGCAGGCAGTATGAATTTCCCCCGATGTCAGTGGTAACAGTTTGAAGGTCATCATCATATCAGTCCTTTTAAAGAGAAGGGCTTCCTTTAGTTTGGGGAACATAACATTGAAAATTAACTTCTCAGCATGTTCAATGGATACTCACCAAGATTTTAGTGAAGACCAGTGATTAAAGCTATCTTTTCTCTTATACTAATTTCTGAGTATTTGACTATATGTCTGTGCAACAACCTTTGAATGCTACTTCTGCATACATAGTATGTGCCTGTGACCTGGATGTCAGAAAACACCTCTTCACCTAACTACTGACAGAGGCCCATAAGCATTAAAAACAATGGACTGCAAATTTGTCGATAGCTTCTCATTTACTTTAGAAGGTTTATGCTTGTCTTACAACAGCCTGAAATCAGAGCTTTGAACCCTGGAAACTGAGCTGACTGTAGTGCTTTTGGAAAGCATTGGTCTGCAGGGTGGTCAAACCCACACGACTCTGAATCCAGTCCCCTGGAATAACCTTCTCCAGCTTTAGAATCCCTTGGAGAAGGGTTTGAAATGGTATTATGTCCTTACAGGAGGATCAGTAATTTAATGTGGATAATTTGGTTTTAATTCCTGATACCACACATAAAAGCATACTTGATAAAGAAGAAATTAAGAACAGGAGGTGTCTTCTGGTACTCATTCCTCCTCCTCTCCCAGATATCCTGTACGAACTAACGCTAGACTGGTGTAACACCAGTCCATGCTGGGAGGGCGATAGCTCAGACAGTCACACTGGGTGGCTCCACAGCAGAGCCCAGCAGTGAGGAGGGCCTGGCCGCTGGGTTAGTCCATCCCTTGTACTAATGGTACAGAGATAATGGGATGGAGAAGCATTTGAAGTTCAAGCTGACTTGGAGCAAAATTGAGAAAAAAACTATTCCAGAAAAAATTTTTAAAAAGCAAGGTAACAGCTGGCATGCTTAATTTGCAGAACCTTCTCCTTTGTCTTCAGTACAACTATAGAGAAGCTAAGAGAGGACTTCACACAAGAAGTTGGTTTCAGCATTAACTGTGGAGAGGGAAAAGTACTGCCACAGTCTAGAGTGAATCAATGTGATGAACTGCAATGAACTCTGTGTATTACAGACTATTTATGAATTCATTTATGACTGATCTACAATATTCTTTCTCTATATACAAAAATACAGAAACTGTCTATCTATAAAAGTACCTGATCTTGTAAATGCAATGTACAGCACAGCTATTCATGCAGCCAGAGGTCAGATCCCCTAGAAGGACAAACAAAATCTTAGTTCTGGCATGCCAATCACTCTGACATTATAATACTTGGAAAGGTCAACTAGTTAATTTGGTACAGACAAGCAAGATAAGTATTAGTGTGAGCTTCACCTTTAGCTGTTCTTGATTTTTGAGTTTCCTTCACAACAATTTTTAAAGATATTTGCTTGTTTTTATATTTCATAGTGTCATGGTTTAAACCCAGCTGGCAACAAAGCACCATGAAGCCGCTCGCTCACTCCTCCCCCCCAGCCCCGGTGGGATGAGGAAGAGAAAATATAAAGAAACACTCGTGGGTCGAGACAAGGACTGGGAGGGATCACTCCCCACTTATGGTCACGGGCAAAAGACAGGCTAAACTTGGGGAAAAAAAAACCCAAATTCAATTTAATTTACTACCAATCAAATCAAAACAAGGATAATGAGAAGAAAAACCCATCTTAAAACACCTTCCCCCCACCCCTCCCTTCTTCCTGGGCACAGCTTCACTCCCGAATTCTCTCCCTCCTCCCCTCCCACCAGCGCAGGGGGACGGGGAATGTGGGTTGGGGTCAGTTCCTCACACGTTGTCTCTGCCGCTCCTTCCTCCTCAGGGGCAGGACTCCTCACTCTTCCCCTGCTCCACCGGGGGTCCCTCCCACGGGCTGCAGTTCCTCACAAACTTCCCTCACGTGGGTCCTTTCTGTGGGCCGCAGTCCTTCAGGCACAGGCTGCTCCAGCGCGGGCTTCCCCACGGAGCGGCGGCCATCTTGGGGGGCATCCATCCCCCTGCTCTGGCGTGGGCTCCTCTCTCCCCGGGCTGCAGACGGGCATCTGCTCCCCTGCTCCCCTCCACGGGCTGGGGGGGACAGCCTGCCATCTCACCGCGGGCTGCGGGGGTATCCCCTCCTCCCCGCTCCTCCTCCTCCTCCTTCTTCACTGACCTCGGGATCTGCAGAGGGGTTCTTCTCACGTCCCACTCCCCTCTCCGCTGCAGGTTCCCCTCTTAACTCTGTTCTCCCAGAGGCGCTACCGCCATCGCTGATGGGCTCGGCCTGCGCCAGAGTCGGGTCCAACTCGGAGCCGGGGAAGCTTCTAGCAGCTTCTCACAGGAGCCGGCCCTGCAGGCCCTGCCCCGCTAACAAAACCGCGCCACACAAACCCAAAACACATAGGCAGAAGTGTTCTACAAAGACAGCATAGAATCATAGAATCACTTAGGTTGGGAGAAGACGTTTAAGATCATCGCACCCAACCATCAACACTGCCAAGGCCACCACTAAACCATGTCCCTGAGCACCACATCTACACATCTTTTAAATACCTCCAGGGATGGCGACCCAACTACTTCCCTGGGTAGCCTGTTCCAATGCTTGACAACCGTTTCAGTGGAGAAATTTTTCCTAATATCCAATCTAAACCACCCCTGGTGCAACTTGAGGCCATTTCCTCTTGTCCTATCACTTGATACTTGGGCGAAGAGACCATCACCCACCTCGCTACACCCTCCTTTCAGGTAGTTGTAGAGAGCAATAAGGTCTCCCCTCAGCCTCCTTTTCTCCAGGCTAAACAACCCCAGGGTTGTTTACCTGCATACCCCCAAGGTATGCATGTGATGTAACACACTTATTTGCAGGGAGAAGGACTACAGTATCACACAATAATGATGTGCTTCTTAAAGGGCAGTTCAAAAGACCAGAAGTCCTCAGAACTGAAGTCCTGTTAAGGTCACTAAATCCACGATTTCACACCAGAAAAGGCTATTAGAGATGAAGAATTAAGATCAATCTCAGAAATAAAGTTGTGTGTTCCAAAGGGAAGATCTTGAGGCCCCTGACTGTCAGCTCAGGCATCCTGACCCAGCAGGCAATCAACACCGTGCAAGCACAGGTGGGATAAGCCTTTGGGCTTTTGTACTAATAAGCAGAGGTTCTGTAGGAAGGGAAGAAAAGGATGAGAAATTAAGAACAGAATTAGGTTTCTGCAGGACATATAAAACTGCTGCCTCTTTCACTTTCTTTTAAAGGGCAGGACCGAAGAAACAGAAAAATGTATGTTGATTTTGGAAATGCTAACTCTGAAATGCCATTGTTAGGAAGAAGTTATTTTCCAGGAGAAGATACATGAGTAATGAAGGAGAAGGCAACTCCTTTTGCTGGCCATATATTTTCCCATTAGCTCCAAAACAAATCTCCGTCTAATTTGCTCAGGCTGGAATTATAGACGTGAATTAAAACTCCCCCAAGATCAAGGAGCCCATCAACATAATTCAAATATCTTTTCCAAGGTCACCCAATCTCAGCTACGCTGCCGATACATAATAATGTATACTGCCACTGGTTTTGACCAGCACACACACACAAAAACATGGCCATGCAGTATTTTTATGGATCAGAATACAAACCATAACATATTTGGAATAATTTTAAATGAAAACATGTAGAAAGAGAGAAGATGCGAAGTGTGGTTTACAGACAGGCTTACTCCTCTGCTCTGCCTGACTCCAACAGGAGCAGTCCAGGTGGCCAGAGCTGTAATTATCCTCACATGAAAACTGCAATTTGGAGTTGAAAGGCACCTCTGAAATTTGGCAATGCTCCAGAAGCTTAGACTTTCTTAATGTTGCTTAACATTTCATAAACCCCCCCCAACACCTGTATAAGGTGCTTAAAATGTCATTACCACCTGTAATTAAATGCAGAATCCAATTACTGCAGATAGCAAATCAGGTTGGTGCTTACCGTTTGTATATATTGACCATGTTGCTTCTAAAAAAAAATCAGGACTAGTAAAACACACATAGAGGGATCTAATATGGAGATTGCATGAAGCTCTAAAGAGCAATTACAAGATAAAAGGTAATGAGGAATAATAAGGACAAATTAGTTTCAGTGAAGTAATGACACTTGAAGTTTAAATTTCTATGTGGAAAGTTCTGGAAAGAAAATAGCCAGCAAAGAAATCAAAGAGAGCAAAACTGATGGTGAGAAGGTGAGAAGTTAACGCTTACCAAACACACTTACAGATATCCCATTTTCATATCAATAAATTTCAGTAACGATACTAAGAAATTTGTGAACCCAACTGCATTTTCAGAGCTGTGACCCACAACTACACAGGTCCCTCAGACCCACCTGCAACAGCAGTTACATGAATTACACTGTGTTATTTTTAGAATGATTATATAGACTTTTCTGAATTTATCACACTGCTTTGGGCTGAGGCTTTTTCAGGTGCTCTAATTAAATAATATTAATTAAAACACCAACTATTTAAAAAAAATAAATTATACTGAGCAAAATATGGGGTCAGCTATTACAATTCCTCAGGTGGGGTCTTCCAAAGAAAAATGTCTCTCCCCTATGGAAGAATAAGCTCAGAGCTTTATTCAGGCCAGTCATGCAAGTTGAGGACGAAATATGTACTAGAGAAATCTCACCATTTATATAATTGTGCTTTATTTTTAAGCTTAATTCCTGTTTTCAAGGACAAAACATGAGGGAGACATTTGAAGAAAAGATTTAAATTGTTTTGAGATCCTCAGGTGAAAGGGAACAGAGTGTTTCAGTTCTCTACGTCAAGCATCTGCTTTGGAGATTTTGTATGGGAACACATTGACTTTGAAATAAATATGTTTCTCCCACTTCTATCAATTGAGTGGTCTTTAAATTCCAGATCATGGTGCCATAATGATTATTTAAGGGCTGTTAGTCTGTCGAGTAAATGGATACTTTTTGGCACATGCAATATGTGTTTTGCTGACGTGATACATCACAACAGCGCAGACGGAGCCATCATGATGTACCGGGTCAATAGAAGCTCTCCATGAATAAATTAGACTATATAAAGTAAAAAATGTATACTAGACTTTTCAAAGAAAAAAAGTTAATTTCTTAAGTCACGAGGATATCTACAAAGAAACATACTGTATGTAAAGGTGGTAGCCTCTGTCCCTGTGGCCACTCTGTGATGCTGGTGTGACCAGACCTTCAAGGGAGAATTACATTTTATATCACTGTAAGGGCCTCAGAAAAAGAGTTACCTCTTTTTGGACAGAGGTATTGTGGAATTTCTGTCCAATCCTCTCCGCAGGAATTGATCAGGTTTTCAAATTTGTTTAGATTAGTAAACAAAGAAAAACCACAGCCAAGCTTTTTGCTAATATGGCAAAGCACTTTATATGGTAGTGAGGGTGCAATAGATTTTAACAATTATTTGTATCAATTTTTCAAAATTGGATTTCAAAATAAGAGTCAAACATGCTTGTGAGAACAGCAAACACCATACTTACTATTCTTAAATTTTTCTGGCCAAAACAGAAGGCTATTAATATACAAAAAAAAGAAATTATTAAATGGCATTATTCTTTAAAAAGCTTTTTTTCTTTTCAAATAGTGAGTAATTGGGCTTAATTCTCCTCTTCATTATAATAATTCCACTGACTTTGGTGGATGTAGCATTAACAAAGTCAGAGTTACTATTACTTTGATTAAGTTTATATTATCAAGAAAAAATTAGGTCTCTTTTTACAAATGCTCTTTTCCTTTTTTCTCATATTAATCATTGCCTTTTTCATTCCACAGTGTTGGGTTTTGCTATCTAGCCAACTGAGGGTGGTTTGAAAATTTCCTATGCCTATGCCCCCACTTTCCCTCTAGTATATACTTGTTCACTTGACAACAGATGGACAGTAAGTAAGGCAGTGTTATTGTATTATCTTTTAGAAGCTAACAACTCAACTGTTTCTATCAAATACATTTTTCTTCAGTAATAATTTCTGTAAAGCAGGGAACACTTCATGCAGATCTCTATATACTGTTGCGACATAAAACACACTTTAATATGCTGCTTCCATTCCACTGGGATTGCGTTCTTTACATAGAGCTTAAAGATATTAAGAATATATTCTTATTTCCTTCAAGCTGACATTAAAGAAGTTTCACTAAGATATCAATACTTTGTAAAAGAGGTTCTAAATAACTTGAAAATGAAAACCTTTCTTTTGAGACCTGTTATCTCCACTTAATATCAAATTTTTCCTCAGCTTACTGGATAATATTGGAAAATAGATAAAGAATAAATATGAAAATACAAATTACGCAATTCAAGATATTATTGGTTTCAGTTATTCAGCTTTTTCCTAGTTAAACCAATTTATGATTTAATACCGAATGCAAACTGGGGAAAAAAAAAATCTTTTAAATGTTTATTTACAAAACACACCGTTTCTTTCTCCCAGACGTCTACAGAGGAGTGGTCCTCATGAGTGAGCTCTGAATCCTAATAATAATGGCATATTATATGAATAAAATTATTCTACAGTTTCTACAGATCTGGGCCATAAAAATTTACACTAATATATTCTTTTCAGGCTAAAAAGAAAGGTGTCATTAGTGGTCATAATTACAAAAGTCATAATGAGTAGGCATAATGAGTAAATATCAAGGCTTTGAGATTACTCATCAAAAGATGAATTTTTGAACATAGGACTTACTTGCTTTTGAAAATATCATGAACAAATGAACACCTCCAGCCACAAAAAAGTTAGTAAGAGTTACAAAATTTACAAAGGAAACATAGTTAAGAATCAAAAGGAAAAAAAAAATTGTGAACCTAACCTACCATTGATGCATCCTGACTGACACCTATGTACTCTGTTTATATTGATGGAGACAGATTTTTCCCAGTCACATAAAACATATTTGTGGGTAATTCTCAGGGATTGACAATCTTCATGCTAGTTTTGAAGCTTTTCTTCTTTTCATAGCAATTTTAGTTTACTTTTTGATGGTGCAGTTGCAATAAACAAGCATCTGAAAAGTCAAACATCAATACCAGCTTAATCTACTGTTTTAACTCCCAGTTCCTTCCATTCAAAGCACAGACCTGGCTGAGTGGGAAGAGGACTATTAGCTTGATAGTAACAAAGTCAATAGAAACCGAATTTTAAAAGAATATCAAATCCTCATGATAAGGGACATGGAAGGTTGCATGCTCTGTGATCCATACTATTCCCTGCAAATCAGATCAGGGAGATTAGTCTTTTCTAGTGATTAGTTTATTTGCTTTAATGCAAAGCAGTGAAAGCAGTTCAGTGAAATATGTAGCTAAACAAAATGATTTTCTGAAGTATACATAGAATTAAATGCTAGAAAAGTTTACAAAATTATATGTCTGATTTAAACTGACCAAAGCCAGACACTCCAGATACATACCTATAACTTCTTTACATCAGGCTGTTTGCAGGCACCACAGGAAATTTCATCCTTAAATCTTGTTAAATCCAATAGAAAACAAAAAGCCCTGAACAACCTCCTTCCCCAAATACTCACACACATGCATACATGACAAATAACAAATTCACAACAGTTTATGAGCTATAGAATTAAAACATTAAAAGCTCTGATTTACACTGACCAAAGCCAAAAATTCAGAGCAAACCTGTAATGTCTTTATATCATGCTTTATGTTGTGTAAAGAACCCACAATCTACCAGTACAGAATGTTCAACCAATTGAATAAAAACCCAAGTGTAATAACCAGATCTTATTCTAATTCAGTAACTGTAAAGATGGGAAAATTACTAAAACCAACCAGTTGGATACTAGCATGGACATAAGGACCATGATGACACCCACGAGCACCCTCATGCCCAAATCCCTTTGAGTGGCATCACTGCAGTCATTTGTGGGGAGCCACAAGATGCTGCCAGGGGTTCTGCCCTGAAGCACCTTCGAGGGACTGAAACTAAGATGTGCTTTGGTATGCCAGTAAGAGCCATGAATGTGCAACCAGATCTTACATTTTACCACCTATCAAGGCAATATTCTATAGTTAATAGCACACTCCTCCTCCTTTCTATTGCTAAAGTAAATTGCTAGCAAGCCTTTTAAAAATAGAAGGATCAAATAAACATAAAATGTCATAGTGAGATTTCTAAAGCAAAAATAATTTACCATATTGTTGCAGCACATGGATCCTTTCGGTGTGAAATTGAGCCAGTCCATTTCTCACATGCAGTGAGTACTTGCAAAATCCTTTTCCCATACTCTCCCAGGGCTCACTTCTGCAATCCATACTGGGTACCAGAGACCCTCAAAGCACAAAACCAGATTCACTCCATGTCAACTAAAGATCATAGGTCTTGTTGTGGTTTAGCCCCAGCCAGCAACCAAGCACCCCCCAGCTGCTCGCTCACTCCCCCCACGCTGGGATGGGGGAGAGAATTGGAAGATTAAAAGTGAGAAAACTCATGGGTTGAGATAAAGACAGTTTAATAGGGAAAGCAAAAGCCATGCACGCAAGCAAAGCAAAACAAGGAATTCATTCCCCACTTCCCGTGGGCAGGCAGGTGTTCAGCCATCTCCAGGACAGCAGGGCTCCATCACACCTAATGGGGACTTGGGAAAACAAACCCCATCACTCCCAATGTTGTCCCCCCCTCTTCCTTCTCCTTCCCCCAGCTTTATGTGCTGAGCATGATGTCCTATGGCCTGGAACATCCCTTGGGCCAGTTGGGGTCAGCTGTCCCAGCTGTGTCCCCTCCCAACTCCTTGTGCCCCCCCAGCTTCCTCGCTGGTGGGGTGGGGGGAGAAGCAGAAAAGCCCTTGGCTCCTGGTAAGCACTGCTCAGCAGTAACGAAAACATCTCTCTGTTATCAACACTGTTTCCAGCACAGATCCAAACCATAGCCCCATACTAGCTACTATGAAGGAAATTAACTCTATCCCAGTCAAAACCAGGACAAGTCTATAGTTTGGTACTATGACAAACCCTGTTTCTTTGAGAACTGGTTTTGGAAGCAGGGACACACACAGTCTTCATTTAGAAGCCAGGGAGGTCACTGATGTACAGAACTCCTGGCAAACAGCATATAGCTGCTAATACTTTTTCTTAGGGAGGATTTTGAAATGAGCTTTGAGTTATGGATAGCATAAGTTCCAGAATAACACATTCAATAATTGTGTATATGATTGCTGCAATAACCCTACATACAAAAGAAAGAAATACAGTATTTGTGCATGTATTTAAATGGAGGCAGATTCAGACTTTCTCTGTCCAAGTTGTGAGAGAACCAAGCATCAGTCTGCTCTGATCCAGAACCCTCATTGCCACAATAGCTGGATGTCCACAACCATGCCAGAAAGCTCTGGCACAGCAGCTTGCTCAACCAGCTATATGATTTCAAGGACAGGGCAACTGGACAATATGGGCAATTTTCTTTTGCACTTCAGCAAAGCTGTGACCATACCCAGCACTTATGACCTGGTTCTTGATTTGCTTTTCGTGACTTAGGTTGCTTATTTATCATCCTGATCAAGAAAAGCAGGGCAGTCCATTTCCTTTGCTTTATTTGAACAAAATTCTTGCAGTTTTAATTTCAGGTCTGTTGCTCTAGCCCAAAGTTGCATATGTAGCTTTCAAGCACTGCAGAAGAATGCTTGCTTGTGCTAAGATACTTTTCTAATCAAACGCGGAAACTCAACATGAACCATATCTATCGGTCATGAAGACTTCAGTAAGTGTAGTTTTGCAAGATTCTTGATTTTGTGTCAACTGTCTCCCTTTTACTTCTACATCTGTGCATACTTATTATTTACATAATACTCTACAACAAATATCTATATTTATGCAGGGGGTTTTTAAGCCTATTATGTAGCCTGTGCTCCTTGTCAGGTTTGATTCATGTAAATGCTTACAGAAAGAAACCCCACTGCCAGCAGCCCTGAACTTGCTATTCTTTCCTGCAAATTCCTACTGCGGGTAAAGCAGAGGGACTGGGAGGGTCCCTGCCTCTCAGGGGAGGCACAACACAAGCACTGCAAACCAAACAGGACAGATCCCTTACTTCTGTCTAATCGCCTGAGGTCTAGACATCTTTTAGATTTCCACCTTCAACTCCAGAGTCCTCTCTCCTTTTTATTCCAAGAGAGTTTCATAAAACCCTGAGATTCTTTTACTTTTTTCCCCAACATCTCCTGCTGTTCATCAGTGTCCCAATGCAATGCTCTACCAGGTTAGATGCATTTTGGATGTTGTTACTTGGTGTGTGTGCAGACCAGGCATTAGGAATGCATTGGGATGCCCATGTCTGAGCCAGCAGATATGAACACACAACTCCTTAAATCCTCCTCTGTAACGTGAGTGCACCCTGCCACCCATCTGAGCTGCAGGTGCTACCCTGAGCTTCAGTTTTCAGTCTACCAGTAAAAGTCAAAGTACATCTTTGGCCTATAGGCCATACAGAGAAGAAGGAGGATGTTCTGTCCTGGATTTTGTTATGTTTTGGCATTCACACTCCTAAACATAAATCGTTAATGTTTGAACAGATCATACTCTTCACAAGCTTGTTACATGCACTGCCTGATTTCCCGCAGATTTCTCTCCTGCCTTTAACTTGCCCCTCCACAGACATCAGACATCCATCCCAGGGCTCCACAACACCCACTCTCTCTGGATAGCTGCACTTTTGCCCTCACTCTCACCTTTGTGATATTTCCCAGCTCTTCCCTTTGCTCCTCTCTTTCTCCCCTCCAGTCTTCCGCTGAACTACTTGCAGCTCTTTTGCTAAGGTTTTTCAGGCTCTCCAAAACACTCGTTCTCACATCTCCATCTCTCTGGCCCACCAGCTTATGCTGTGCACAGGCTTATTAATTACCCATCTACTAACACGGGGAGCAATGAACAACAGCTGAATCTTGATTGTGTTTCCCCCAGCAAAAGCAAGATTTGTTTGGGTGAGTACCCAGCTATCGACTGTCATGAGATTTTTCCAAAGTGAATGTCAGTGAGATTTCACCTTCTGTGTTGGACGAAACTGGCTAATATATGACAAAACTAGAAGGCAGAGGGAAAGACAGACAGAAAACCACATAAAAAAAAAAGCGCTTAATATTCCTATGCGCCTCAAATGTGATATTTTAAGAACCAGTTAGATAAAAATAATGACCATTTTCAAAAGTGATATACTGCCTATGCTGAGGTATAAGATCTGAACTCTAGTATCCATTTGTTTAAAAAAGAGTCATTATAATTACTTTCATTTGCCATCAGACTTTCTCCCTCTTCTTCCTCTACTCTCAACACCCCCTGCGAAAGGCCTTGGTAAAAATCTGCATGGGGACTCCACCACCTCCTCAGTACCACATTTCAGCTGGCCAGAAATAAAGGAATAGAGCATTAAATTAAATATGGTCTCCCACACAACCGTGCTGTGTATTCCTCCCTTTAGAGTGGTCCCAGCTGATGGCTTGACACATCTGTCTGAGGGAACAGAAAAAAGCCCACTTGAACAACAGCTCAGTCCTCTGCTTCTTCCCACCTTCATCAAACTACAGAAAACAAAAGGCACATTTTTCTTCCATGAACCTTTCATCCCTTTCACCAGAAAAAGAAATCTCATTTTCATCCTGATTAACCCACAACATGGCAAATCTTGAGAGAAGATATCCAAAGCATATAGGGTGACATATTTCCTCCAGATTTAGATCAATTTAAAGATGTGTCCAAAAGTGTGTATAGAATGGTTTGAGAGAAATAAATACAAAATGCCACGCTGATACTGTAGGTCATTTCAAAAAGCATCGAGGCTGGATAATCTTGCCGTGGCCCTGACACGACAGTGTTGCGGTAGTGTCAGGATGCTCATAAAGACGTAAGGGAACCCTCAGAAAAGCACACAGGGCTCATCAACAAGCAACTAACCTGAGAGTGCCTTCCTCGAAGAGGAACGGCTGCAGGAGCACACTCCTGTGCTCGCTCCTTCCCAGGCTATGAGATTTTACTTCACCCGCAGAAGCCTGAAAATCTGCAATGATAATGAAAATGTTAATGCAATCTGAGCTACCTCAGTACTAGTGGGGCTAACTATTAAAATCTCATGAAAAACATAATGAAGCCTTTTTCTTTTTTTTTTTTTTTTAATCTTTATGCACTAACCACAGAAGAAGGCGATTTATCAAAACCATTCACTACATCTGACTAATAGTTTTGTACATTACAGGAATCCACAACTAACTGATGAATACTGACAAGCTGCAAACCTTTTCTCTTCTTGTAAATATTGCAAAGTGTCCAACAGTGCTGCTAATACTGCTGCAATAAAATCAATAAAAAAAAATAAAAGAAAGAAAAGCTAAGAGCATTTCAGAAGTACAGAAAAAGTCTTTTGACTATTTTTCACATTTATGTTGCTTTCCTGCCTTTCTCTGGAAAAATGAGAGTCATGCAGCTATGTTGTTACAGGCTGCAATCTGGTGGGATCACAGAGTTTAAACTGTATTCATCCTAGTCACGGCTTAAATGGCAGAGCCCTAAAGGAACAGCGAGGTACTGGGGAGGGTTATCAACTCAGCTCAGGGCATTTTGCCTCTTGAATCAGAACTGAACCAATCTACCATTAAAATATTAGGCGACACAGAGCTTCTGTTTTAGATAAGCTACAGCTCAGAGAAAATTGATTGGCAATATTGCTTTGCCAGAGCAGTGGTGATGGGGCAGGGAAGCGAAAAAGCTGAGCAGCCTCTCCCCACCATGTAACAGGGAAAACTGCTTGCACTGTGCTGGTTCATGACGTGCCTCTGAGGGCTCCCGGTCATGGCCCTGCTACTAAGTGGTGTTCAGGAAACAAGAAGCAAATTTTCTGCTTTGTGTCATTTGTCATCATAGTGGCTTCTCCTGACCATTAGAACTACAAATATTATCAATAAAAATATGAAACCATGATCCTGACTGACTGCTGCTATTGACATATTAGGGTATTAGAGACCACCTGAGTGTTGTGCTACTCAAGTGCCAATGCAAATATCTGCCCGATTATATTTTTTTCTAAAGTAAAGATGTGAACTCTGCCATCCAATGAACTTGCATTTTTACTGTGTAAAAATAAACCCAATATGAAAGCAATGAGCAATTTTAAATGGTGAATACCTTAAGTACAACAGAACCCAAAGGAAACTTTAACCGAGAATCATAAAACATTTTAAAAACAGTAATGGGTGAAATTCAACCTTGTAAGGGGGACAGCACCGGCTGTACATCATTTAAGCCCTACTTAAGGCCTCAAAATAGGATTTAAGTGAAACTTAGCTGGTGCATGACATTTGTGCTGATGCAGTGCAGAGCTGAGTGCCACTCGTTAATGACTTAACCCTCACAAGCAAGCATTCCTTTGAGGATCATTACTTTTATTGCATCCAAAGCTTTTGAAGACAAAGGACTGTCCTTTGCAGTGTTGTTTCACATTATGAGGAGCCTGGTGCCGTGGTCATCTTCAGATATTTCCATTTCTCATTCTCATGCTTCTCTGTGCTATGGCATGACACCCTGTCCTCTCAGCTGTGCTCCCATCCTGTTACATGGGTCAACAGAAGTATTACCACTGGAGACCTTTCAACATGAAGCTGCAGCTTCAGTTAATTGATTCCATAAGCCGTATAACACTCACTGCTACATCTTGCAGCACTGGGTGCACAGGGCGATTACTCAATGGAGATTTGCTGCTTCCCATTTTGACAACTGCCACTCCTCTTTTCCAGAGAAATTCACAGGGACGCAAGGAAGACCCCAAGGAAAAGAACTAAACCAAAACAACCAGGAACAACAACAACAAAATCTCTGAGAAACCAGAACAGAACAGCGTGTAAGTGCTACCCTCTAAAGCTTTATATCTTTCTCACCCTTTCAGAGCAAGCTTTGGAAATCACGGGCTTAGAGAACGGGGGCCTCTGCGACGTCCGTGCTTCTGACTGCACCAGGATCCGGGTGTTTGGCCTCGGCTTCAGAGAGTCGCCCAACCTGCACTGCGAGGTCACCAGATTAATTGTAAGCACCTTCCCATGGGCTCGTAAAGTATTACTGATACAGTCAGTCTTTGACCTGTTTATAGTCAAATCTTTTACCTTGAACTGTGCCGAGTGCCATCATCTCTCACTGCCTCTCACAGAGGGGTACAAGTACCTTCAAAACCCATCGCCAATATGTTTGCTACAAACAAGGGGAGCTGAAAAGGCTCAGCCCTTTCCAGGACTGGTTCCTTGGAAATGCACAGCTATGCCTTCTTGCTAATTTTCTCTGTGGGGTATTGTTTAATTCTTGTTTGGTTCAGCTGCACTGTAGTCCGGTGAAGCCTGAAATCACAATATTATTTCTCATTTTGTGCATCTGGAATTGGTACGCTTGGTTGTTTTCCTAAACACATTTGAATGCTAAGTTTTGTGGTTAAATATAAGGTTTCCTCGACATAGTTACAGAGGCTCTTATCTGAATTTTCTTAGGCATAGTTCAAGTGCAAATCAGAAGTTTTAATGAGTATTAAACCCATCTCTTCTGCTAACACTACAACTTTATTATAGCCAACTATACACAGGCAATGCTAGGACTGAATTATTTGGTGTATCGGCATACTCAGATATGAAGTGTTGGATTCATCTCATAAAAGATGTTCAGCCTGATACCCATTCAGTGCTAACATGATAATGAGGCACAGCTGAGATTTGCCTACCATGCCCGCTTAGAGCTCCTAAAAGCAGTGATGCCTTGTGCAGCTGATCAAGGTAAGTAGCTGATGTTGCCTTCAAGGAGCAGCAAGCTCGCTGCTGAGCTTCAGCAGCAAACACAAAGTTGGTCCACCACGTTACCCTGTCTCATCCTAAGCACGGATCACAGCACTTCCTAAATTAATAGACCACTTGCATGCATAGATGAGCATGGCTTGCTCTTTACTGTGGCTACAGTAATAGCGTCATTTCTTTTAAATAAACAATCTGGAAATGCCTTATATTATTAATTAGAAATACAAACATATGTTGACAACTGGAATTTCTTTATATGAACCTTCAGTTTTGCACTCTCCTTCTGTTTTACTGCAGCATCTCAATGGCGAATGGATATCAAGAGAACAAGAAACCACAAAAGCAGATTTTGTCAGCTCTGAGGCTGTTGACTGCCAGATTCCTCTCCTGAACATTACAGAGACAGAGGCTGTGCACTTTGTGGCGGGTGATGAGCCGTTTGCAAGATGGCAAGTGAAAGTAGGAATTCCTTATGTTTCTAAGAAATTATTTAGAAGGAGAAAATCAATTGTCATGGTAAATTAAAATGCAAAGCACAATTTGCTTCCCTTCAGAAATGAAAATGCTTATAGAAATACTCACATTAATGTCACGTAGGGAAAAAAAAGCCAACACCAACCAAAAAAATATACGTTAACAACAGGTGCCTTTGTAGGCAATCTGAAAATGCAAATTACAATCACTTCTCCAGGTAATCACCTGAGATTGATGCAGTTGGACTAATCAATTGTTAATCATTAGTATTTCATTTCTGGAAACCCCAGCTCAAACTCCTGATTAGGCAGCAAGTATAAGACAGCTTTGATGCCCTGGTTGCAAGACCTATGCTTGCTCAGTGCAGGAGCCAAGGACTGGCTGGCTCCTGGGCAGCGGGTGAGAGCTGGCACGGCATGAGCAGGGATGTCATGGTCTTGGTCTTGAACGACTGCAGGAAGAAGCATGAGCAGTACCTGCTCACGCCAGGTTCTCTGCTGTGGTTTTAGGCCCCTTTGCTCACAAAATGATACCTGCTTCCTAAATATTTCCAGGAAATCAGTGCCTTACTGACCCTCTGCCTGCTACGCTTGGTCTCGCTCTCAGCCTGGATGGTTATTTTCTGCAGATTGGATGGTTTTTATAAGACTGAGATCATTTAAAGGCTCTATAGCTGAGAAAAATATATTGCCATTGTAGGAAGACTGCAGATGTGCTTTGAAAATTGCAGCATGTAAAAATGAAATGCGTAAAACACTCACTTCACTGCCGTGTTACTGCCTTGCCCTGCACCCCACAGCTGTCTGTACCCCAGACTGGGGACAGGTGCTGCCATGTAGCTTAGGGGAAAGATGTTTGGCAGCACACATTTTCTGTCCAGTCATTTATTTTAAATAGATAGGGGTTTGTGGTTTAAGAGATTAGTGTAAGATCTCTGTGGGAGCAGAGCCTGACCATCAGCTGCTGGGGTGGACCTTGGACCTTCCTTCTGGAGAAGGTGCTGTCGGAGTGGGCAGACACCGAGGCTGAACCAGGAGAGCAGTTCCTCTGCTTAGGGCTCCAGAACTTCTCAAAAAAGATACTGAACTCTGCCAGCTGTAAGATGAAATGCCGCCTCACGATGGAAGGATCTGAGAGGGAGACACCCTTGATTTTCCTGGCCCAAGAGGACAGCTGATGGTTTTGCACGTGCATAGGGCTGTTTCTCCAGTGTAACTAGGATAGCTTCCTCGCAGCTCAGGTGTATTATGATGCAGTTTGCTTTCAAGTGCTGCCTTTCAGCCCAGACGAGGTCTGTATAATTTTTCTTATTTTTTCTCCTCAAAACAGATATAGAATGTCTTTTGCCTTGCACTTAAGTTCAAGAAAACCTCTGCACCTGTAAGCTTTCTGCCCTTTCCCTCTCCTTCAAACCCAGCAGAAAAAAACAGTTGATGGCTATGCAGCAAATGCACAATTAAATCATCTCAGTCCACATGTGAATCCTAGTTCTCCTGTGGATCTTTTTGCTGAATGAATTGGGAAGGCAGAGCTCAGTGCTCAGTTTCAAAGGCAGCTGGCCTTACACGGCAGCACAGAGAACAAAATGACGGAGCTTTTCAAGATAAAAAATTATTTGAAACTAATTCCACAGATGTTCAAAAATTTGTGCTCTGGAAAATTCCTGATAAGACTTACTGCAACATTGATCTTCTGGGTTATGTTAATAGATACTTTTTAAAATGTAGGTAAAAGATTTTTCAGAGCCAAAAATCAAAACAATTCTTTCTGGAAATATCACTGTTCAGTATTTCAGAATCTCTCCCCCCTCCCAAATCAAATTTCAGAGGAATCAGCAAAGTTGCACATAAGCTTTTTTTACTACTGACGTCGGGGGAACGGAGGCTTGACAAGTTCTTCCCAATGCTCTTTCATTTTATCTGCTCTTGTATTCATGTTTCAGATTTTGCTCATTCTTTCCATGACAAGCTGCCGAACATAGGTAGGAAAGTACTTGGGGCTACATCAAAGCATTTGGTATAATTAGTTTCAGAGCGTTTGGTATAATTAGTTTAGATATCAAAATACAAACTCCTACTTGGGCAGCAGATGACTTGGGCTGTCCGCACAGATGCCTGGGTGAAGAGGTGAAAGAGCTTGGCAGGCACTTATCTAATTTGGGTAGCAGGTCTCTCACTTATCCCCAATTCATTATTGTTGCCTGTATTTGTCAAGAGCAGAAAAAAATATTTGTTAAAAAGTCAGTGAGGCAGAAACCGAATTTGAATTCAGCAAGTTTTTACAGCTTTCTTTTTTCATTTACAAACATTCGTACAAGTCAAATTGTATGTGGATTATGAATGATACAAATAGACAAGATTGTTTTGTGATGAATGAAATACTTCAGGCAGAAGTGACAGACTTTCTGATTGTCCTGACTGCTTATCCAGAGGTGGTTCTTTCTTTCCAGATGACGCGTATGTTCAAGCAATCAAGGCACAACTCTAAGCACGTCTTTGCCTTTTAAGGGCCAACCAAATTTGAAGAGAGGTTTGCTCAGCTTAGGTCTCATTGAAGTATTTGTTCCACATCACTAAGGTGACTAATGGAAAAGCAATTAAAATAGCTACAAAACAACCCAATTCTAAGAAGACACCAAAATGGATGTTTATAATAGAATGTAGAAAAAAAATACAGATTAAAAACCCCAAAAATCAAATTGGCGAGAGTTACATTTCACTCACGATGCTCACTTCAGACAGAACAATTAGTGCAATTTTATAGCTTTTTATATTTTCCCCTGTCTACCCATTTCTTCACTCATTATTAGTGCACCGGTATTGAGACAACATTGGACGCTCTGATAAAAGAATGAAATGAAATTAAATGTAAATTGCATTAGGAATAATATATTCTTAATGGAAGTCTTGCTGCCAATAAGCACTGTCTTTCAGTGAAGAGCAGGTCTTGAGGGGGGTTGACTGTTTTATTTTTTTCTCTTCTCAGACTGCAGGATAAGTTTTTTACTTCTTTTAAAACAGTTTTTACCTTTAGTATAACACACAATAGTCCAATATCTCAGCTGAATATGATGCCCAGGAAAAAATTATGGTTTTCCTGAAAGGTACACCAAGGAATTTTACTGGACCAATGAATTTTACTGAATTTTTGGACCAATTTAAATTAGTCCAAAGAAGTTTTTTCTCTTCCACAATTTCAAATCGTGTATATCCATAAGTACGGCCTGTTGACCTCCTTGTGTTGCTTTCTGCAGAAACAAATGCTCTTAGCTCGCAGTTCATTTTGAGCTGAGAACCATCACATGTAATACTGTGGGATTATCATCAACTGTATTATGTTCCATGAGCTTTCAGATCATTTTTAGTGAACTTCTGATAATTGGTGTTTTTTATGAAACTTACTACTCTTTACTCTCTGTACTTCCAGTTACCTTTGTTCAATTTAACATACTTTATACTCGACCTCGTAAAAGTCCCTTGTAAAGGGACTGAGGATGTTTTAGCTTTGGGGTGACAGGAGAGATGGAGGAGGGCTTGGGGACTGGTTTTATAGCAAGAGGACAGAGGGGTACCTGACCAATCCAAAGCAAAGGCCTTGTTAGATCTGCTAAACAGGAGCTTTAGTTTGACTGTGAGAAGCCAAAACCTAAAAAATACCTGATAGAAAGGGCTTTGCTTTCCTGCTGGTGTTCCTCAGTGTTTACAGCATGGCTTTCGGCAGTGTTTTGGGGTGCTCTTTAACGTTCACACCTCTCAAGAGGTGTCACGATGCTTCGTCACAAGCTAACCCTTTCCACACTAGTCTGGTATCTTTTCATTTTTTATTGTAGAAAAATTAAAATATAAACTTACTCAACCCTTTCTTATTGTATGAGCATTCATACAGGAAAAATGCCATGCTAAATTAAGGCTTTCTAAATTACCTACATGTATGGGAAACTGTGAGCTGGGACAGGAGGTGACTGTTCTAATGTACCTTCCTATGGAAATGGAACTGTTGCTCTCTGGTATTATCTACTCTAGCACTTTTTTTTAAGGTTAATTTAAAATCACCTATATAATATGCATTCTCTTTTTTTTTTACCCCAAGGAATTTACTTACTGATTTGCCATTAGTAAGCAAGTGGTCCTGAATTTCAGCCAAAAATCTTAATTTCACAACTCCTTGAAAGACCCCCTTGCGGCACGCACTTGAGTATGGTTTCCATAAGGGTATTGAAAAAAACTCTCAGGGGAAACCTAACAGCAATCAGAAAACTTGAATGCCAGCTGAGCCAAAAGATCTTTTGGTTATTAATGACTAGTTTCCAGTTTGAAGCATTAAGTAATTTGTTAGCTTGCAGCAGAGCCACTCACAAGTGGTTTAATTTATCTTGCTGGCAAGCACCCAGTTCAAGGGGGCAATGGTATATGCTCCAAAATGAGCAGACAGTCTCCATATGGAACATTATTACTTATAAGGATGATTTTTGTATCATTTAGATCACTAACGATGGCTTCCAGTACAGTAATTCCAGAGTGCTGACCCTGTATGATGCGGTCTGCCAGGCCTGCCAATTCTATCCAACCGGACTTTGTAAATTAAAGGTAATTTAAAGATCATAAAGGTTTAATATGGATCGTTCATCTCTTCCTTAGCCCTCTCACTCCCTTTGATGTACTGTGTGTAATAACTGCTTTAGAAGAGGAAAATCTATTTTATAGGTCAGCGGCATAGCCTAACACTTTTCTCTCTTTCACAATCTCCTGTCTGATATTTTTTTTTTTTCATATTTACGTGGGGTATGAATACCTGATAGAGCATGCTTTATGATGGTACTTTCTCAGACAGACACTTCCAGAAAGACCATGGTTGACAATATTTATACTTTGCAGCTGTTAATGGAAGTAACTAAGACTGAGGAGTCTCCCCTGAAAGGCAGCTTAACTTCACTTTCTAAGTGTCTCTGCTATTTTACCTCTCCTAGCCTGTTTGGCGAGGGCACTGTAACTGTAAGGTATATCATTTCTATACCCATTTTCTGCCTTAGCAAGAGGTATACTAAGATGCATGTTATATAGTTTTTGTCATGTGAAAACACCCTTGAGAGAACATAAAACATTCTTGCTTACATTAAACACTGCTAAGTACAAACATACAGTACTTTGACAGTTTCAAAACCATTATCAAAAGTCTAGTGCTACGTTTTAAATTGCCAACATGCTAGGAACTGCCTGGAGAGCACTATAACCCTCTGTTTTCCTGTGAACTTATTAGTGTGACATCCCCCATCCCTTCAAAAAGAGCTTCCCTGCTCTTATTTTCTAGAGACCTGCATTAGAAAAGTTTTCTGTTTTTCAGTGGGGCTCCAAAAGAAACTTTTGGAGGGTGTTGGGTGGGATATTTGAATGCACTGATCCTGCTTTCCTACCCTGAGGCAAGTACGAATGGAGATCACTGGTCTGCATTTTTATAAAATGAAGACTAATCAGGTATATTTTAACTCATTTGCCTCACTGTTCTCATTAACATTAATGGGAAAATACAGTTTTCAAACATGCACTGATTGCAAGAACATACCAGTTACCAAAATAAAATGAAAGTTCACATTTTTTTCAAATAAATCAGTGAATAGAAATTACTTTATAGGCCCAAATGAGGGCAAAACCACTTAAATTTCAGATTAAAAGAATTGTGTCAGAACCATTTCAATTAAAGCTAGGGTGGGTTTTTTTTCAAAGGCTTTCCTTATTCTTATATTTTTGAAATATATAAGTTTTCTCAATATGCTGGTGTTCTCTAGGGATTATAACAATTTCTATCCTAAGATGCTTCAAGGGACTATTTGAACTAGGCTTCCAATTGCATCAGAACACATTCTAATTACCCCTCTTATAACATTACTTTGTAATACCTAAATTGCTTTCAGAAAAGGTGTTTCAATTAGGGGACATTTTATACCAGGCCATTTCACATTCTGTGTTCTTTTATGGAGCCTATTCTGTACCATACTATCAAATCAGAAAAAGGCATCTTTTTCATCAGAACATCAAGCCTTTGAAAACAACAATGTAATAAAATCTAATTAACATCCAGATTTTAATGTTGAAGTTTTGTCACATTCTATCATGTCAGGGCAATTATGAGAGGCCTTTTTTTGTTTCTCTACCTTACTCATTACTCTTAAAGTGGTATTATTTAAAATATTGACTAATACGCTTTGCAATAGAAGTCTGAGAAACTAATAAAGCCATAGATAGAAACCACAAGGCGAGTAACAGGACACACATCAGTCTCAGAAAAGCAGTATGTATTCAAAGGAAGGAAAAGGAAAAATGTCTTTCATCCTGGTAGCTCCTCCCTCCTGCTGTCCCACTGTAGCGGTGACATCCCCTGGGTTCACAACAGCTCCCCGTGTTTTGCCGGGAATCTGCAACGTCAGATAAAGTCCCATCTGCAGGTGTGCCCCAACACAGGCTACAAGCAAAAGGCATAACTCTGCCATAGAGCCTTCCCATGGCGTAGATGTTTAATTACATCTGTTAATTAGGTCCCTGTGTTTGCTTCTCGGACAACCCAATTCAGCCTCCCTGGCCCTGGTGGCCACCCTACCTAGGAGAGGACCAGGTCAGCCTCAAAGGCTGCTGTGCCCCCAGTGCACCGCGTGAACTTCTGCCACGATGTTCTGCCTCACCTAGGCACCATCAAGGTATTTAGCCGTCTTTTACAACTACCTCATGGAAGGCTAAAATCTAATGCACTTCTTTATTCTGTTTTTATATCATTGCTTTTTCAGATTTTTATGAAGAACCTTCAGAAATAATGAAGTTACTAGAACAGGATTCCAAAATTTCAAACAGAGCTCTTATCTGGTCTCAGTTTTTGTTAGTCTCATGGAGCTCACTTTTGAGCATTACCTAATATTCATCATATTAGAAGTCAAAGCTGGGAATAATGATCACATACACAATATAAGTGTGGAAATGGAAAAAAAAAAAAAATCACATTCTGTTGTGTTCATTTATGACAAGCAACCTCACATGTTGCCTAACCTAAAGCTTTCAAAGCTACAAAGATCTCAAACCGAAACTGGAAATCTTACATGTCTTGTTTTCTCCCTGTCAGGAGAAAGTACCAGCATTTAAATTGCTACTGTTTTGTTTCAAGAGACAAGTGAGTTTCTGCTTATCTGCAGAAATTATTAACTGCTAATTTCTTATCTTATTTCTTTTTTTTCCTTGCCTCCACCTCCCACCCATTTTTATTTCCTTTTTTTGGCAGGAAAATACTTGTAATATAGATGGACTTTGCTATGGTGAAGGAGAGTCAAGCCCTACCAGTCCTTGTCTTCTTTGTGAACCTGACATTTCTAAGTTCACCTGGTCTATTAATGAAAGTAAGACAGTTTTTCTTCTAAGATTTAGAAGCACTTATCTGAGAATTTATGATTCCGGCTATGAAATACATCGTTCCCTCATTTGGCTAACATGAATCTATCCTGCATAGTGTGCATGGATAGTCTGCAGTGGGAATAATTGGGTGCACCAGAAATGCAGACTGACCAGAAACAGACAGTACTCCACTGTATGTACTATGCATCTGGACACGTATCTTGTTCTGGCTAAAACCTGACAAATCTCGAATTAATAAAACCGAAATAACACCTGAAAATGAAATTTTGATATGCCAGTGCCCCATGCAGTGCCTAAGTCTGTCAGCTAAAGGTGATGGACCCTAAGTACCTCTGTCATCATCTCACAGGTACAAATCTTTAAGGGAACAATTTGGGGAAAATACTGTTTTTAAAACACTAGTGTATATTTTTGGTATCTGGAAGAATTGTTTCCTTTCCCTGAGCCAAATGCTATGAAACACCATGCAAAAGACCTTGGCTTGGCAAGGAGTCTAAGTGATAGGGATCAGCCACTCATTACCTTCACTGCCACAGAACCTAAAGGCTCATTCTGCAGCCCGTCTCGGCAGCGGTCATGGAGAAGGCTGCCTTTTGAAGCACCTCCTGAATGACTTTATCATAGCTTTTTCATGGCTGTATCCCCAGTGTAAATAAGAACCCCTACTTACCGCATGCTTTACAGATAATCCATGCTTCTAGCAGCATTATCCTCCCAGCGCATCTCCCCACTTACATGAGCACATTTGCATCTGGTCAATATAAAGATTATATTACTGCTTTTATGTAGATTCATGTGTTGGTTCTAGAAAGAGTTTCTCTGCACTTTTAGGTTCTGTAAACACAAGTAAATTACAGAAAGGTATGTATGTGAGTGGCAGGACCAGTTTGCTCTGTTTGTTTGCAGTTTTATATTCCTTTAGGGTGACTAGGTCAGCAGGACCCTTCTGGAAGGAGAGGAAGATTGCTCTTGTTCTTGGGGAACAGCTGGGGATGCTCAGGGACAGACGCTCCTAGAGAGTGCAAGGTACGGCAGCAGAAACGGCGAGAGCTTTATCACAGTGGCTGGAGTCCATAGCTCCAGCGGAGACGCTGCCGAGGAGAGCAGTGAGCAGACACGCTCTTCTCAGAGGTGACAGAAAGGCCCTTGAGAAGGACCAGAAACGACCCAACAGTTGCCAGCAACACAAGAAGTCATAAGTTGTCTCAAATAAGTTTTGGAAGCAAGAACACAATAGGAAGGGAGAGAGTTGTTCGTGAGTCTCTCTAATTCCTGATCCAGGATAGCCACTTTGAATTTTCTCTATTTAAAAACATACACCTCTAGTATATGTCCTAAAAAATCCAGCTTTTGGCATTTAAAACTCGCTGTCAGGAAAAGGTGTAGGCAAACCCATCCCAAGTGTTGGCCAACTAAAAATCCCATTGGATGTGACTTGGATGAGTAGTTAAAATGTCTACAGGTAAGCCAGACCTGAAGAGAGCTTGTACACCTAAAAGCTGTGGTTTTTTCCCCAGGAATAGTTTAGTCTAATGAGAGATATCTGTGACTCACAAACCTTGCCTTCTTTCTGTCCTTCTGTTGTGTTGGCCACAGCAGTAGCATCTCTAGGGACGAGCTGATCCTGATTGTTATATAGATGGACTCATTACTAATACCGAGGCAGTTCGATTTTAAAATTCACAAAACATCTAAAAAGGGAAAAAATGCATTTGTTTTGGAATTTATAAAGCTAGAAATGATTTGGGAAATCTGAAACAGATCATGGTTCACTTTTCAATAATTTCAAAATTTAAAAATTTAAAAATATTGAAAAGAAAGGGTTTGTCAGATTTGTTTTCAAAATTATGAAAACCTTTTTAAAAGTTCTGCTATAACTCAGAGTGTATATATCTATATATTCACTGGATAGCAGGGAGATCTCTGTGGAATTAGAAACAGTCTTATTCACAGACTACTTTCAGAATATCTGATGTTATGTTATTTTGTGCCTACAACTTCTCGTTACCCTCCATCCAGTTAACACCTTTGTGTTTATCTGTAAATGCATACCCAGCATCAATATTTCATTGATTACTTTGGGCACAACTTTTATGGGCTCCATGGTTTAAGTGTTTGGGAAATAAAAGGTAAATTAATAGATGGAAGATTTCAGCAGTTATGCCAAGACAATATGCTGGACAAGCAGTTTAGAAAGCTCTGATAGCACAGCAGCAATGAGTAGAGAGACACATTTAAATAATTGCATAATGTGAGACATGCTATGGAAAGTAAAGCTTGATAAAAGGATATGCACCACAAAAAACCCCTAATGATGACTTCCCACAGGCATAACACAAGGACACATGCAGTACTTACAAGAACACGTATATAGTTCATAGTTTGAGAGCATGACTTGAAATTAATCCTCGGTATTAGAAATGTATTTTAAGTTAAATAAAACTGTGGTCAAATTACATTGTGAGAAGACTCCTTTAAGTATCAATACATGTCAATTTGTAGTTTTGGTTAAAGAGGAAAGATGGCTTGAGACTGAGGAGTCTTAGGACATGGAGATGAAATTCTCAGCCCTGCACAGAGCTGCTGTCACCTCAGGGTACTCATCTGATCTTACTTTTCCTTGATTTCTAATTATAAGATGTAATACTTTTCTCTACCTTGTCCTCTTTACCTATTTATATTGTAAGTATCTTTAGGTAGTGTTTGTCTTCTACTGTAAAATAGCCTTCTACAGTTACGCTTTTATCTTCATTAAGGAAATACTGAATGTAAACACCACCACTAGAAATAGCAATGCCAATGGTGACATGATATGAGCTACTGTCACTGGTGACAGACAATCTCAGCAGCACTGATGTACCTCTGCCGGCACTGAGAAGACCTTTATTCCTGATGAAATGTCCAACTGAATTCAGTCAAACTGCTCAGACTTAATTACTACTCACGTGTAAAGGCAGGAAAGTCTACTCAATGGAAGAGTTACCCAATTCTCACCCCCTCCCTCCCCCCACCCCAAGTTGCCCACCCAATTCATTTGTCATTCATAATTTTGAGATTCAGTTTACTTAAACGTACAGATAGATATATAGATAGAGGGGTAGATAGAATAAATATATATATATGTAAGTGTTAGAAATACAATTAATTAAAGTTTTAGTAAGAATTGGGGGACTAGTGGGAGGTTATAGAAGTCGTGTCTGATCTCCTCTAATGTATCAGATAACACATTCAAAGTAATCAAAAGTCAGTATGGGAAAAAAGTTCAGTATGGGGCATGAAAAAAATAGGAGGAAAAAGGTGTACTTTTTGGTAAAGCTATTTGCTGCCTCTAACATCTAAATTGCTTCCTCTGTCAGTCTCAGGGTACGTTCTGTACGTTTTTTTTTGAGAGCACTCCTACAAAGACCCACCCTGTGAATCTTTACACAGGAGAAACTGGAATTTATGTAATCGTGGTTTCATTTTTGCTGTTTAGACAACCTGCCTCCTGTGTTCCAGGCCCCCTCCAGCCAGCCGCTGACATTTATTGGTGAGAATTTTGTTTACCAGTTAGTAGCTGTGGATCCGGAAGGGTCAGCTGTGCTATTCATCTTAGAGGCTGGGCCACAGGATGCCAGGCTCTCTCCTGCTGGCCTTCTTATCTGGAAAGTTGATTCAGAAGAAATGCAGACCTTTGAATTCACTGTGTCGGATGAATGCAATGCACAGAGCAGATACTCTATTGAGGTAAGGAAATGAACACTTTAAAGGAAAAACAAAACAAACCTGTTTATCATGTCACTGCTTTGGTGCAATTGTCATTATAGCTAATAATTTGTTACTGTCTTGAAAACTAAGACTTCAGCTATTTCCTCATAAGTGTATATTATCCAGCACAGCAAAAGTGATCAATTCATGGAATAAATATCTCTGAGAACATAGAAACTATATATACAAGGAACAAGAGAGAGTGCTATTGATTGCTGTTTGAAAGAACACTCTTGCAGAGCCTTTTAATGGTTCATTAATCTGCTTTAAAATTCACATTCTGCATTTGGATTGCTGAAAAAAGCATATAACATAAAAGACCAAGTTTTAGCTATAAAAGGGAGATTATAACTCATTCTCAATGATATTTTTAGAGGATGTCTTGCTCTTATGTCATTACTCTACACTTTAAGTTTCTTGGCAGAGCTCGTGCATTGCTTTGTCTTTATTGTATACTCTAACATTAATCCTGTGACAGGATGAGCTAATAAAGTGGGATGCAGACTTTTGACATAAGAACAGTTTTGTGAAGAAAAGATTTTTATTCGGAAAGATTCCTATATCTTTACTCATTCAAACCACTATCATCAAAAATACCGGTCTGCTGAACCCACACAGCAAAGGGGAAACTGGAGTCTAGATATGGTTTTGATGGAAACATTTCAAACTAGACCTATGTTTAACTAGGTGAGATAATACAGAGGTTTGAATCTGTTGAAATGCTGTTCTTGTACATAGGTAAAATACAACTATGGACCTCTCTTCCCTGAAGAGAGAGACCGGCTGAGGAATGCCACAATCATGTTCCTGCCTGGGAGCCATTTGTAATGTGAAACAGTAAGGAGGGCAGGCAGGAAAAGAGAAAAGATTTTTCATTTCTTCTCTGAAGAATAAGGAACAAATTCTGCCCTCAGATACTATGTAAAAACTGCTGTTATAGGAAATAGGATTTTTTTTCTTATAAGAAGTTAGAATGTGTCCCTAAATGATGAAAAAAAAAAAAATCCTTTTAAAGTCAGGCTTCCAGTTAAATAAATAAGTATGCCAAGTATGAGACCATCTATCTAGACAAAGGAAATCAGTTAGAAATAAGTTTTCATACTAGATAACATGTTTGCACTGCAAACCTGTCCCTTCCTAAGGGTAACAATATACCTCTCAGCTGTGATTATTCAGAGGAATCTTACTATGACTCCCATTTGCCTTCCTCAGGTTGGAGTGAAGCCCTGCAGCTGCCTCAATGGTGGAACATGTGTTACCAATATTAAATTCCCTCCAGGCCTTGGTGAATACCTGTGCTTATGTCCAAATGGATTTGATGGAGAATTTTGCCAGGAAGATATTAATGAGTGCAAATCAAACCCCTGCGGCAGCGGAACGTGCGTGGACAGTGTGGATAGCTACTTTTGTAAATGTCCCCCTGGTTTGGGAGGTAACACCTCACTGTTTCCATCTCTGATTTAACTAGAGATATATTGCGCTACAGGATTTTTTGAGTGCAGCATGACCACAAGCATCTGTCAAGTGAACTACATAAGCCGCCTCTTCTGCTCCCATGACTTAGCTTTAGGCAGATAGAAAATGTGCAAAACCAGCTATCTAATTACCCACGCTCAAGGAAGGAAAAATTACCTAAAGCTCTGTGGTCCTGAAATGATCACTCAAGGAGGCTGTGAACCTCCCTGATGTCAGTTCCCACCTGCTTATTTCCCATGGATTTGTCCATCCATGAGATGAGCTAAGATAAGACTGAGTGGAAGCAAGAAAAGGCAAAGATCCAGGACCCTTTTGCACTCCACGGGATTTGACTAAATTAAGCCAACAAAAGAACTAGGAATTAATGATTTTTCTAGGTCTAGGAAGGAGAAGTAGATATGGAAAACAGGCAAAAATAAATTGTCCTTTAGTCCCACCTGACGCTTCATTAAATTTAAACATTAGAAAACCACAAGCCCATTTGGTTGTCAGACATGCTGATGGAACAAAATCTAACCTTTTAAACTGTTCAGGGCTGGCCACAATATGATTTCAAGAGATGAAAGGAAGAGGAATGATCACTGCACCAAAGAAAGATTCTTTTAGAAAAGCAGAATGAAAAGCACAAAGAGGAAGAGTTGGAGAACAAAATGCAGTGAGGCCAAAGAGGTGGATGCAAGACATACATAGGATGAATGAATAGGATTGGAGTAAAGATCTGAAATGTGAGGAGAGAGAGAAGCATCTAACAGATAACATAGATGAGGAGAGAACGTGTGTGTACCTATCATGCAATTTATAGTCAGCTTCACTGCACTGGGGACATCTGTGAATGATTCAGACACGTGAAAAAGCACTTGTGACAGCACGCAGGCGACTCCCCTGTGCTCTGCAGATTGGAACCGGCAGAGCCAGCCGTGAGACTCGCTGCTGTATTAAGCTTCTGGAGTTTGGCTGAGCTGAGTCACTGCTGGGTCTCGCAGAGTGCCTACCACCTCCTCCAAGCTGGGACCCACGCTCCAGCTGCTCCTAACACCACTCGCTTCCAACATAACACATTTTCACATTGGCCTAAACATGCCTTCTCCTGGAGTTTCATGGAAGTTGTTGTCTTTTCATTTCTAGTTTAGTTCTTCAGGAGGTACAAGGCAAATCTGAACATGCAGGACTTGAATATGATTTCTAAGCCTGGCTCTTGCTTAGCTTTGGAAAGGGCCAGTTAGAATAACACCCACTCACCCAGGTCACTGTGCAGTCACTGGAAAGTCAAGACATCGTGTTACTGTCCATTCTTGTCAGAGTCAAATTAGCCTCCCACAAGCAAAAGATGCTAACTGAAAGTGTGTTAGAACATCTCAGATCAGAACCGTTTCAAAAGCAGAGTAAGAAAAAAAACCACCTTAAGCTGATCTCAGATTTCAGTCCCTGAACCTGTCAAAAACCCTACTCTGTTCACATATGGAAGCATGAATGAATTCATAAGACCCATAATGTTGGCTGCTGCGCAGTGCCATAGGTTTGAAAAATCAAGTAGAAATAACATCAAATGCACATAACTATTACTGCTTATAGTGTGTATATATAGAAGAAACTCAGTTTTAAACAAGAGCAATGAACAGATTTTACCCAATGGGCTCATGCAGGCAGCAAGGTACCCTTTCTGCCTTTCAGCAGTTCATGAAACCTTCTTTGTTTTGGTCATGTGGGACTGCAAGTCCAGATTTCATTAACTATGAAATTCCAGCAGAAATGAAAAATAAAAATAATTCAGAAGTGGAAGTTCAGAAAAATGACCTAGAAGATCTGTGACACCTAGATGGTATTGACTCCAGGTAATGCTATCAAATAGCCAAAGCCTGCTGCTATCCAAAGTGTTTGTGCCACCAGAGACTGCACTGATGCAAGAACACACAAGCCTAAGCGTGGAGAATAAAGTTAGAAAGTGAAAGTCTGATCAAAAGATAAAAATCCCCAAACCAAACAAATGCAGAATGTCTTAACTCCCCCTGGAAATAACATTCCTATGAGCACAGGGAAATTTGGGGACCTTTTAGGCTGTATTTGGTTAAACACTGGAGATACACAATGAGAACAATTATTCATTGCCTGTAAGGAGGTGGATTAAATGAATCAAAAGCGATATAGTTCCATGAGTTAATAACTTCAGTGGATCTGCTCCTGTTTGATCTTCACCAGTTTCACACTGCTGCCCTTCTCACTCTATGCGCTATTGCACATAGATGGAGTGAAATCAAGCTCTATTATTCCACATAAAATAGTCTGCCATAATTACAATGCATTGTTTATAAATTCACACGGAGCATATTCTGAAATGCGCTTCTTATTCCTGCACAAAGAATTAAATATCCAACACTTCAAAATAACACACTTGAAAGCAAGATACAGCTGACTGTAGAGACAAAGGCACAGGACACCTTGATGGCCAGAGAAACAGTAGGTTTTCCTGAACCCTTAATTCTTGCAGATTAAATAAAAATGCATTAGTTTTGCTGTTCTTCCCTGGCTCAAAATGCTAAAACACAAGCAACAACAGAAAAAAAAAAAAAAAGATATGATTGAGTGAAATAGGAATACATCTCAAAGTTTTAATAGCAGGTGAAAAATTATAAGCAAGTGGAACTGAAAGCCAGCTGGGAAGTAGATGATTTTACTTCAGGGCAGGTTCTATGACAACAATAAAAGCTCATCCTTGATGCTGTGTTTATGTCTCAATTCCCCAGAAAACCATCAATAATCTAATGAGAAGGCAATGCTATACTGCTCAAGTGACAGCACCACTTCATCGTCAAATCTTTACAAATGATAGTGAACAGGTAGTAGAAACAAAAAGTTAACTCTTTTGAGAGCTTCCCAAACACCACTGCAAGAGAAGCAGCAACACAGGGAACAGAGTGTGGTGCTAAGTGGCAGCAATTCAGGTGCATTGGTGTATCTCAGGCAATGTAAGGGTATAACGTAGGAATGGGAAGAAGGCAGGGAGAGAAGCCACTGGAAAATCTGAGAGAAGGATGAATCAGAATTATTACTACTTTAAATTTCTGCAGAGACTTATACGCATTTATCTCATTGAGTGTTCAAAGCTCATTCATTTTTCTTCGACATTGTTGACAAGATAACAAGAATTCCTGTTGTTTCTTCTTTTGGCTACTGAAAGCAAGAACATCACCTACCTGAGAACAGAACTCACACTTGAAAACTGTATCTCAATCTCAGAACTATTCTTTCTTTCCCCATATACCAGTGACTAATTCAAAACTGGGAGGTGGGGAGGAAGATGGAACTGTAATTTCATTTTACTTTTCAGGAAACTGAAGAAAACCTCAAGATTTGTTCACGGTTTGTAATAACCATAGAGTTCCTAAATCAGATTGCCTGTTCCTTTAGAGTCAACTTAATGTGAACACAGTCAAAAAGTCTTTCTCTGCATCTGTAGGTAGTCAGCTCCTCTCAAGGCATAAAAGGACTTTATCTCCTCAGCCAATTTGCCATGCAGGGATGGAGAAATAGAGCTGGCACAGAAACAGATGTTTCAACCTTGCAACCTGAAGATCTTTTATTCCTATTATTTTTATTTGTACTGTAACAGTGCCAAGAGGATTGAGACTCCCTCTTGTTGCAGTGCACTGGAGGTCGTGCAAACAGAATAATTGATGCTTCTTGGTGCAGACAGCTTTCTGTCCATTTCTGCTGCTTCTTCAGCAACCTTCAGCCAAGTTTCAGACTTTGCAAACATTTGTCCTTGGACTCTGCTGGATTATCATTATGTCCAAATTGATCAGATACTGTTTAAAATCAAATGTCTCTGAGTGAAAAGAAGTGCCTGCATAGTTCACCTTTATGTTACAAAAATCAGTCAAGTGACTGAATTTTAAAATTTAGCTTGTTACTTATGGCGTTCCTTTGCTTTTTGTAATTCTCACATCTTTGAGATTTTAAAGCCAGCCCTTTGCAGCAAAAATAGAGTATGTAGGAGGGAGGAGAGGGGACTGAGGGAAAAGTGGCTGTTGTTACTGAAACTGGGAACTTCTTTCCTACTTTCATTGTCTATGGTATCATTTTAGTCTTTATATGATACTCAGAGAAAGGAAATAGTTACTAATCTAATCAGAGGGTAACTCGTTCAATATTTTCCATAATGTGATGTCTAATAACTTCCCAACGCATCACCAGAAAGCAGTATCAGAGAAAAGCAGCCTTATGCTACATATGTGCTAAAACAATCATACAATAGAAATAGGAATCCAAAATAAACAGGGGAGAGAAAAAAGTAAGTTAAGCCCTGCAATACTATGTGATGTCCAACTTAAATGAAAGAAGCAAGAAGCATGCAAAACCAGAGCACCTTAGCTTGAGATGGCACCAGAAAAGGGATGTGGCTTTTGCACTGCAGTTCTTTTTTTATCCACAAGACAAAGCAGGCATGAGAAGGTGATGTCACTAGCTTTTTTAGGCAGCTCAATCAATAGAGACTTCAATTTGAGTTTTTTACATGGAGATGCTATTTTAACTTGAAAGGAGTAGTGGAAGCTATCTGAAATGCTGAAGCAATGAGAGATTATGTTGTAGGAGATGAATAATAATGCTCTGTTTTTATCATCCTCTAATTCATTCCACTGTGACAAATTTCTTTTTTGAAGAAAAAAAAGTATTCTTTTATCCTTAGATCTTCTTTCATGATAAAACTGGATATCTGATATGGAACAAGCCTTTCTGTACCTTGTGGTATGTCCTGAAGCAGGTACCTGGACTCTCCAGAAGGTGTCCCAATCTCCTTGGGTATTCCTACAAGGGACAAAGGGCATGCCTTAATAGAAGTGATATGGGCTAGTTTACTACCTGCTCTCAGGGCTGCATATTCTGGTAACCAGCAATAGCCAAGCAAGTTTTCTCAAGAGCATAGAGACAGCAGCATGCACACCTGAAGCCCGAGGGAGTTTTTAACAACATTATATGTGTTTACTCTGCATCATTTGCTGTTCAGATAGTAATTTTAACTTTTGGGTCACCTTCCCCTATAGGTATCCGTTAAATCATCCAGAGTTGTGAATTTGAATATCGATTGCTTCAAGGGATTTTTAAAACCCTGTTTCCAAAATCAGCAATAGTCAAGACACATTGTTTTGGGTTCAGATCCTATAGCACCTTATCTTCTGTACACCAGCACTGTGGCTCAGAGACATTTTCAGAATGTTTCTTCAAATTTTAATTTTAAATAGAAAAAAATGAGTTTTTTAAAAATCTCGTTATTTTGTAAGGTTTACCTTCGGCCAGACTCTATCAGGCTGGTTCCCAATAAGCTATTAGTTATGTGAGGTTCACATAGAAAGAATAGATCAGTACACAGCTTATCATATCCTAAAGCCAAATGGTGACATTCATTGGCTTCTTCAGTATATGACAAAGATCTCATGTAAACAAGACAACAAAAGCAGCAGCAAAGATGTGAAAGGCAAGGGAAATAATTTATTTAACATGCACAGTTTTCTACGAGCAGTAGTTTCAACTTCAGCACTTCTGGTGCCAATAACGACAGTAATGAACAGTGTGATAAAAGCAGGTTTAAGTGAGACAGTGGGGAATTTGGCTCTAACATGAGTGACGTACCCTGTAATGAGTTTACAGCTGAGAAGTAAGCCTTAGTCTACTTCAACATTTGAGCTGAGGAATAAACAGGGAATCTTTCCTGATTATTAACCTTCCCTTTGTTTTGCCACAGGGCTTACTTGTCAGGAAGACAGGAATGAATGTGAAGAGAGTCTTTGTTTTCCTGGAGTGTCTTGTATGAATACCTTTGGATCATATGCATGTGGAATTTGCCCCAGTGGGATGGAGGGAAATGGTAAAACTTGCAGATGTAAGTGTTTTGCATGAATTGTTTTAATAGATGGGGGGGAAATGGGTTCAATTCTACTACTATTATCCTTAATGGAGTACTTTGCCACTCACTTTGAGTATGGACCTTTAAATATACAAAGCAGACTATTGTCATGTTATATTAATATGGGTAATTGCAAATTGGTCTCTGCTATTTTTTCACTGCAGTTTAGTTTCATTTCGGTTAAGATTAACACCATAGCATACAAAAGGGTATTTTCCAGATGCCAGCTAGATAACTTGCCAAGGACGTTCCCCATGTTCTCCACCATTTCACTCCTAAATATACCATCCACTAACAAGTACTAGGGGAACACCACCCGGGATTACTTTTGGTTTGGGCGAATGCTGTGTAAGCAAGGTGTAGAGTAAGAGGAAGAACATCTAGGTGCAAGTCCTTCACATGCTTTCACCTCTTTTTCCAAGGTGTGCTTTCATTAGAGGACACAGTCCACAGCTGCTGAGCTCATGCTTGGCATAAAGTCATGCCACAGGTCCCAACTAGTGAAGGAAATGGCCAGGAACAATTTTACACCTGCTCAGTATTTGCTTTTGGGGCAACAGATTCTTTAGTAGGGAGACTACAGTGACTTTGTATTCTGCTGAGACCTGCCCAGTGCATGGGATGCGACCCACTCATGCTCTGCTTATTTCAGTCATATACATATGCCTTCTCCAAAAATAACATTTTGTTGGCCAGAAGGAGAGAAATCAACACTTGAAGTGTTTCGCATTTGTTTGTTGGTGTTTCCAAAGAAATCTGAGAAGCAAAAGATACAGACATTAACTGTGCAGATGTTAACTTTTCCTCATATTGACTACCAAAATGAAAAAAAAAAAATCCGATGTAAAAAGACTCAGTTGTAACTGCAGGATCCTGGCACCAGCAGGACTGCCTTTGCCAGATTTACCAAATATCCCTTCAATCATATTGCCAAATGTCTGTACAGAATGGTTTTTTTGCTGTATTATTTGGCCACATTGGTTATTTCAAAGTGATTTTGCATCTGTTTCACTAATGCATATTTTTGTAGTTAATTTGATCAATGAAGGAAGGATATACAAAATAACGCCACCTTTTTAAATACATTAGAAAAGTCATTTCTTCCTTTGCATTTTTTTAATTACAGAAAGATTTCTCTATTTCTGAAATGCAAATTTATTAGATGGAATAAACCTGAGGGCTTCCATGTCCACCCAGAATAGATTAGAAATCATTCTTTGTGGTTCTGATATACAGACTTAACATACCTACTCATACTTCCCTTGCTTAAGCAAGTATAAAGGCTTCTGGGAGGAAGGAGGAGAAAACTTTCTAGCTCTTGGAGTGGCCTGTAGCTCATTGCATTGTTTAATATACATAAAGAGTCATAGTCTCAGGCTAATATTAAGAGTACAGAACATCCAAGAGACCCAGGGCAATAGTTGTTTAACTTGCAACATTATCCACATAGACTTTACAATCCCTAGTCCGTTCAAGAAATTACCTTAAAATAATGCATAAATCAATATTTTTTTAGTCTCCACCAATCAATTTTCCTCTTTTCATCCATGTATACTTTGTACAGGTATTTTGACATGTACAAAGTTTGCAGCTGCGCTAACCGAATCCAACAAACACGCACAACATAGTTTCAGACAGAAGCTTTCAAGGAGAGGTGGGAATCAGACAGAGCACAGGTCCCAGTATGTGGCGTAGCATCTTCATCCAAGTAACAGTGCTGTCTAATACATGGGGACCTGAGGCCTTCTTAGTGCCCTTAGCTCAATAAAAGATCACTGTGCATATTAAATATGTCTCCCAGATAAGCAAAGTTCAGTGAGTTTGGGCGTAGTAATTTTTTCCATATTTGTGTTGAAGCTTTGCTGCGTGTCAGTAGCTGACTCACCTGATTTGCCTTTATTTGCTTGATGGTTGGCTTCCAGAATAAACTTATGTCAGGTTATCTGATTTGTTGTTACTGTTGCCTTTTATCATCAATCACAGCTAAGCTCTAACACCTTGTTTCCTTGTCTCCATGCTTTCTTTTCACAGCTATGCTTGCTGCTGACGTTACAAAAGCTTTAAGCATTGAAAAAGGCAATGGTAAAGGTGATTTGAACAAGACCCAGGTTGAGCAGCCACTGCAACCCTTGGAGGCAAAGGATTCTCCTGTAATTAAGAATTTTAACATAAGTGATAGACATGGTAGGTATACAAGGGTATGAAGCCTTTTTCATTTGCTGCAGTTTACATATTCAGAAATCATACATTTTAGCATCTTAACAGTAAACATAAACTAACTGTTTATAATACATCATAGAAATATCTTTCTATGTTAAAAATAAAAAAACCCTTAATACATCAGGCTGTGGATTGCTGCTAAACATGGAAGGGAGACATTACAGCAATAGCAATCAGAGTGGTCAGGCTTAACTAGAAATTGCATCGCTTTTGAGCTAGAACAAAATCACTCCAAATCTTGGTGATCAATGGAAAGCAAGATGATAAGAATGACAGCTTATGCCAGCTTGCCATAGCCAAGTGACACTGACGTTTTATTTCAGTATTTGATTGACAGTCACTGAATTAATACTGAGTTTTGAGCATAAGCAAACCTCGACTCTTGAAGTATGAACTTGACTGTGGCAGTTGCTTTTTCCGGAGACGGAGCACTACAGCACTCTCTGACACGGGTGTGCACCTGCATGATGCTTACATGGCCCTGTTCGAATGAGTGCTGCATGTTTAGTTGATTTTATAGTGAGAGCAGGGAGCAGAAAAATTGAGACTGGGCGTATCTATTGTGTAGGGGCATATGTAAAAGACAAGATTATTTTTTTCTCACCTTCTTTTTTTATATGTGTACCAGGCCAGCCAACACCTAACCAGAACTTGCCTCTTACAGGTATCCACCATAATGCTGTAGGGACAGTGCAAGAATAATGCTGAAAATACTTGAGAATCATGATGGAGACCTCACCAGAGGCAATTAAAAAAAGATCTACAGCCGTCATTAAGATTTTATTCATCATCTGTTCTCTGTCTTGACACTATTAAATACTTCACGGGCAGTTCATATATACTTGCTATTCAGTGACATCATAAGTGATAAAATATTATATACTACCAGAGTGTTAAATTTTGCACGTAGTTCTAAGATAATTAAAGTAGTCTCCTATCATACAAGGTTTGACACATTAAGGATGAATTCTAGATCAGAAACATATGTACTTGACAGTGTATTTTTAAAGTTAGGGTACATGTGCTGTGCAGTTTGACGATTACCTTCCAATTATAAAACACCAAAAGGATGTCAAATAACACAGTTTCTCACTCAGTTAATCTTTCACTTATGATGAAAATTACAGTTTCTATATTATCCATGATAAATGCCAAACAACTTTGAGTAATAAACTTGAAAACATGTAATTAGAGGACTAATAAATCTTGCTTTAATGAGAAACAGCTGTTCTGTTACACTGTGCCTACAGGACATTCTCATGTTTGGCTCAAGGTTTGGGAACATTCTGCATTAATTAGACTTTAGAAGAATAAAAGCAGTTATAAAGCTTTAGCTGGGCTCAGGCAGTTACTGCTTAATTTTACATAGCCATTTGATTTGAGAAATTAAAAATAAACAGGCTTGAACTCCCTTCTTTTTCAGGCCATGCAGCGCCACTGTCACATATTACTACCTGTGCCAACAGGCCATGTTTTCCTGGAGTGTTATGTTTTGATCGGAAACCCCCTTACATTGGATATGTCTGCGGCCGATGTCCAGCAGGGTTTTCTGGAAATGGTCGAATCTGTACCAAAGTCCTCAGACCAGGTACTGTCTAATTTTTAGAATTTTAAAAAGGTTTTGCATACAAAGGCTGTAAGAAAATATGAACTAGTACGGCATTACAATACAAAGTACTTTATCATCAGACACTGAAGGCTGCTTTCTTTCATTCTTACCTGATGAGCACCTAGTAGGGCTTATTTCAGGAACACCTGGCTTTATGAGTCAAAATTCAATAGATTAACCACCTCATTTGCCACTAGGGAGAATTCTTCACAACAGGACTTACTAGACGGTATGAATCACCACATCTGTATTTCTGCCACAGCACCGACATAGGATTTCAAAACATGTTTCCTCCTCAGTAAGATCAGAACATGACACATGCCAGTATCACTCCGTTTTCCTTCTTTCCTAATTCTTTTGCTGCAAGGGATCTGTTGTCCAAGGTGACCTGTGAAGATGATGATAAACAAAAAGTGTCATGCAAGAACAACTATACCAACAACTAAAGGCAACAGATAATTAAAGCATTTCAACAGTATCCTTCGTAGGCTAAGTAATAATCTTCCTTAGGGAGCTCTGAAACTCAGCTGGTCCCATTAATCTCGGAGGACTGATCATTAGAAGAGGTCTTCTGCTGTGATAAAAGAAAAGCTGGGTCCTGACCTCAGGCAGAAAGTGGCAATAGCATAGCAACCATTATCAGTCATCCAATCCTGCTCTCTTTCAATGAAATTCTCATAATTCAATGTATGGTTCTCTAGGGACAGTCTGAATGGTTGTCCCCTTTTTACTGCACAGAGTGATTTGCCAAGAGAACTCATGTTTATTCCTTAATAACAGTAGTTACTAGGTCAGATTCCTAGGTTTTCTTCTAAATCTTTTTCTTAAGTATTCAAGACAGACTGGCTTGAAACCTGTCAAATTGTTCCCCCAACCTTCTGCACTTGACAAACCCACCTTCACTCCCCATTCTGTAGCCAAATCAATGACTGTTGCTTTGGTGTTATACTTGGATGCATACTATCAAAGCAGAAGCAATTTTACTGCTTAGCGTAGGTATCATCCAATCTCTTTGAACTATAAATTGATTTTAGCCAGTTCTCCGAATCTAAAGGTCACAAAAATAAACCCAATATTTTTCTTTCTCTAGCAATGAGTATGTACAAAATGTTACTTAGTCTGTCAGAGTCACCAAGTCATCTATTGACTCTTCTATAACTTGATGAAGCTGTAAAAGCGGTTGAGAGAAAAAAAAAATCATTCTGCATATAAATAAACTAACATTTCTGCTATTGCCCAAAGCTGCTCCTTGTCATTAATGGGATAATGGGATATACGTTGTACAACCCAAAGGTCTTTTAAATGTTGTTAAGTAGAACAGATAGTCTACAGCTGTAGGTATTGGTACAGTAAATCAGACACACTTACATCGTGCTTATATAAACATTAACCAATAAATTTGTGTATGTTCTAAAAAGGAAAGCATAAACAGTAGTTGCCATTTACTGTGATTCATACCTGTCATATACAACTCCAGGCAAGATTTAAGAAATATCTCAAGTATCAGGATCTGAAACTAATACATGCTTCTTTCAAAAGCGAGCTGTATATCAGAGGCTGGGGGAGGGGGGGCGTGTGTTTTTCTTTTTCCTCTCGAATACGCAAACTGAGTCCAGGACTTCATGGACTCCATGCTACAAATGTGGCCGTCCAACCAGCTTGAGCACTCTGGGGAGGGAATGAAGAGGAATTATTTCTTGTTCTATCAGAACCTTATACTCACTCATGTGAATTATATCACAATATAAACGATGAGAATCTTGTGCCTCAAGGTTAAACAAGAGTAGTCATTTGTTTTAATATTCAGAAATGAAAGCAATTGCTGCAGCTGTACTAGCGTCCTAATTTATGACCAAAATGATCGGTTTAACTTTCCTTCCCATGTGCTTTGCTAGTTGAAGCAGAAGTATTGTATAACATTGATGATTAAAAAGATATCAGACAAAAAAGAATGAACTTTCAATTAAATTTATGTACAGTTATGGATTATGATTATTGTGAAATCCTCCCTGTTAGAATAATAGCTTCTTTCCCTTGTAACTTACGCTATCAGTCTTCAAATGAAACAGAACAAATCCTCTTCAGCTTGCTACAGTGCTTGTGAAGGTACTGAGATTATGTGCCACTTCTTTCCAACTCTAGTAATTTTAATACAAAAATACTCTTGCTAATCCCTATTTTGTACTTTTATTGGCTGCTTTTGACATGAAGTTATACTCAATTGTTGTGATTTAAGGATTAAAGGATAAGTATTTTTTCACAGAGAAACTGTAAAAATTACCCAACTGCCTTTGTAGGCTACTGAGGAGAAAAAATATGCTAGAAGAAAATTGTTTCCTAAGTCAGTGTTTGATGAGCTGCAACCAAAAGTCCTTCAATTTTGATTTATAATCAACAAAGTACCATTTCCTCAGAATTGATATGTGATAGGTATTAATCTTTTGATGTACTTGACTTATTACAAACTCTGTAACTCCACGAATAAGTTTCTGAGCTATATTTACCTGCTCTGCCAACAATGCAGGGCCTCATTCTAGTCTCACTTATGTGTTTTACCTGGCTTATATCACTAGTTTGTACCAGTTTAAATCAACCAGACTTTGTTGCAATTGTTCTTGAAGTACATCAGATTAGTCTTAAGGAAAAACATCACCAGTATCAAAGCTGGTATGGAATTTCATATATAAAGGGAAATTATTATTATTAAAAATATCAGAAACAAAAAAATATTTCTCTCCCTTCAAAATCCGCAAAGCAGGTATCCTACATTTTTTAAAAATTTACTAGTAGGATCAAAAGTCCCTTAATTTTGCTGGCATTGCAATAAAGAAGAAAGTCTAAGGAATTTAAATCTGTCCAGGCTTCCCTGGGCACATTTCACATTTGTCTAAAATATCTGTTACCTTTTTGTTAGAAGAGGCAGATCTGTTAAATCAAACCATGCAGTATCATTGGTCATATTCTTGGCACAAAGAAAATGAATATATCCTAATGGGGGATGCTGGTGATGTTACTGTATGTTGCAATATTAGTTCTTGTCAGATGCTACTGGTATTTCTCTAGACTGGTTTCATCACTCACAGTCACAGAGATACCCATCTGTTTGCACTTTCTTTAGCAGGTTAGAGAGGTTGGTGTCATCACAAAAGATTTATTTTTTTCCTATTAGTAAATCAGCAATTTTACTGGACAAAGCAGTGCCGCATCCATCAGCGATAAAAGATTGTTTGTTCAGAGCCAGCTCTTTCTGCCTCTCCTGGTTTAGGGAGCTGAAGATCAAGGCAGAGGATTATTTTATGATCTCTATAATCGAGTTCTGCTTTTCCGTTCTGAACGCCACTGCTAGCTCTCCTGTCATAGCAGTTAATTTGCAGTATTGTAGACTTTTGGCACTTAATATACTTTTGTATGTGCCAGCTATTATGTTTATGTACTCTATGTTTTACACTATTCCAGTATCTGTACCATGCTTCTGAATTCACTTTGATTTTACATCAGAGAGACCTCTGTGACCTTCTCATTTACACCACTGTCAGATCAACATCAAGGTGTGGATTTAAAAGGAGAATAAAATGGTTTGAATTAAAAGAATGTGTGTGTTTAAACACATAGTGCTTAGTCTAACACCAGAGGAACATATTAGTCTTATTTTCTCAACTTTTAACTTTGAAATCACTGCTGTCATTATTAGCACTCATCATTGATCACTGTCCGTGAAAAATAAATAACTCCAGTAAGAGCTCTGGTCACCAACCCAAGGTTTCCTCTCCAGAGCTAACTGCAAGAGTAGGGACCTCTTACTGCCTGGAACCAATCAAATGATTTAGCTTCAAGAGATGACTGAGGAATGTAATGGACTCCTTTCATCTCTTATCTAACAGAATTGATGAATTTGCATTAAAAAGATCAAGGCCCAGATTCCAGTCTCACTTACACCAGTGTAAATCATAAGTGTTTCCATTAAATGAATAGCATTACCCTAATGGAGTGAGCCGAGCACTGTTCCTGGAAGACACGTCTTAAAACCTGTTAAGGTAGGTATATCACACACAGAACTTTTATCTATGAAATCTGTATGTACCAATAGGTGTAGAAAAAATGCACACACTTTTCAGCATTCAGAGGGTTCTTTGCAATGGGTAACTAATGAGTCTTGCCATGGTTTATGCAATGAGTTACAAGGCTTACTTGAAGGCAGGAATATTTTGATGCTGCAGTCATTAGCTGTGAAGCTTGCAAAGAAAGCATAACAGAAATACCAAATAAATAGTAAATAATACTCTGATTTGCCTCTGTGTGGTAGTCTCAGCTATTCTTGTGGGCTCCAAAACTGGGAAGCATTACATCTCAATGCCATGGCTTCCAGCTCCTAGCTCTGACTCAGGCCATTGAAACTCTGTCCACAATTCTTCTTTGGAATTTATGGCAGAAGTTGCTGATCTCTTTCATAAACTATGTTTCAGTGTTTCTAGTTTGTGTATTTCAGGACAAAATGTACATTTTTTTCAGACTGACCAGTTATGATGTAATGATTTCTCCTTCATGGGGTACGTGATGAAATGGCCACTGAAGTGGGGTTAGAAATGCCATACAAAGACATTCCATATAAATTTGGACTCATGAAAGACACAGTTTTGCAAATGGTATACCAGTAATCTATGCACGAGGCCAGGATAAGCCTGGCATTTTGGACATAAGCTGTGACCCTTTCCTGCCCTCTGAGTATGTAATTGCCACTGAAAATCCACTCCCATACTTGTCAAGATAGAAATGGAATCTGAGAGTCTTTCTGTCGGCTTTCTCCTCCTTAGGGATACCTAATAAAATATTAAGTATTTTCAGAAAAATATCAACAGAGGCCTGTATGGTACATGCTATGACCCAAACATAACAACTAAAGTAGGCTCGGTGGGAAGAATATGTTTAGATAATTTAAAAGATAAACGGTTTCTAGCTTCACTGATCCATATACTCTGTCAATCCAGAATTTGTTAAGTGCTTCCAATACAGATGATACATTTAGGAAATGATAAAGCTCAGCAATAGAAGACCAATGAAGCCCAAGCCATAAAACCACTAGGGAAGAGGACTCAGCTATATGCCATGAATAATATTTACATTCAATCAGAACATCAAGTACAGATTACATTTCTCTCCTACCAAGAATGTGCCACCTTTTGCTTAAGCAATCACTGTGCCATCATGACTTTTAAGTGATAACAACAACTCAGTCTCCCACAAATAATCTATGGAGGATACAGGCCCTGTAGTTTTTTACACTGACAGAACAGAGAGCAAGATTATCTTCTCTTAAAATTTCCAAGCTCATTTAATCATCTAGCTATAAGAGCACACAGCTTTTAAAGAGAGCCAACCCTGTTTCCACAAATTTGATAAGATTGCTCTTTTCTTAAAGGCACTTAGAAACCCTTTAAATCTGTAAGTAACTCACACTGGACCAATATGCTGGCACCATTAAAGCAACACAAGAGTTTTGCCATTAAGTGCAAAAGCAAAGCAGGAGTTGAAGAAAAAGGATTCATACGCAATGCAAAGCACAGTACAGTACAGGGGGGGTAAAAATAGATGTGAGATACACACTCGTCATTGCTCAGGACAAATTTAGGACTGGCTCCTTAACATCTTGCTGTTGTTGATGAACAGGTACTTGCAGATGTAGTGGCACTCCCTTCACTGGACTTGCTTGCAGAATCAAGTGATACTCACTGCCAAACCATGGGAATTTTCCCCCCCCCAAATTACACAGCACATATATAGAGCTAGTTCATTTCTGAAGGGACACAGCAACAGCCTATAGCTAACACAAGACAACTGATCCTCTGGGAAGCAGGAGAAAATGATCTCTCATGCTGATAATTTATTAGATTAAGGATTTCATAGAATCATAGAATAGCCCAGGTTGGAAGGGGCCTCAAAAGATCATTTGGTCCAACCTTTGATTTCTCAAAGAGAATTTATTTCATATATTATGATAAAAACCCTAAAGACTTTTGGTTCACTTTGGTTTAATTTCTACAGGACACAGGGGTAGAACCGTACACTGGAGAGCATCACCAGAGGTCTCTGGTCTATAAGTGGTGGAACAGCTGAAAAATCTTTTATATTACTAAAAAGTAACAGTTCTTGCTAAGAGTTTCTCCATGTTAAGACACGTTTTTTACAGTACTGATAGAATATTGCCTTAAAAATCTCAGATTTGAATCAAGCTATTGGTTTATGAAATTTTAAATTCTTCTTGAGCTAATGTAGTACCTCACAGGAAAGGTAATCCTTAAGTCTTCTTCCTTCCTTCTCCCCCAAATGCCTCTGGTCAGTTCATAACTTCCCCTTTATATTTGTTTTAATGCAAACAAAAAAAGGGGATCTATTATCTTCTACATAGCTATTTATGTGACAATGTTGAATCCCTAAGTGACCTTGGCTCGCTTCAAAATTCTTGCTCCATTAAAAACAATAATGTCCATAATACATCCTCAGAGCCTAAGAGAGGAAAAGACTAAGCACAACACTGCTGGTAGTTGAAGTGCCACTATCAAATGTCTCTACTTGCTCATCCTAATACTTTCAAAGAGAACTACGAATATTATAAAGGCAAGTCTCACGATATGAGAGCATGTCCCCAACATGCCACCATGGAATTCAAAGGGCAGTAAGTTTTGTCAAGAGCTGATGACACCTACGTTAGCCGCGAGCTATAGTTAACTAACCATGCTTCAGGCACTGTTGTGTTAACAGAATATGCTGTTCAGTTGAAAGATAAGCTTCAAATTCTGCACTAACGCTGCTTAGCTTGGACTTAGGGATGCCAACCTCTCTTCTGAACTGCAACATAGGTTCAATGCACATTGTTCATAGTCTTTATGCACAGCTAAATGGACACACTGTTTGTCATAGCTAACCTGTTGGCAACAGTGAAAACCCATTTGGTTAAACTAGATACAAATTAGCAGAACTGACTAAGAACTTTTGTAGCATACCATCTGGAAACTTATTATTGAAATTCCTTGCTTTTTGTTTTCTATATTAGAAAGAAACTATAGATAGTTGTCAACCTAATCAGTTGAAATTGTGGAGAATTCCATAAAAGCATGATTTTACTGAGGGTATTTATATGTGCTTATATGGCATTAAAATACATTCATTACTGGTCTCCAGCAAGGCATAGTTCAGATTGTTTCTTGGCTTTTATATGTAAAGTAACTCATTTTTATGTGTTTACAGCCCAAAACAACATAATTATAGTTTTAGACCATTTACTTCTTGAATTGAATAAAAGGAGAATTTCAGTAAAATATTCAAATTTAAGCTATTTTTTCTTTGAAGAAATATTATGGATTTTCTTTTGAAGAAATGTTATGAACTTTCATTCTAATCTATTATTACAGTTCTAAAGGATTCTACATAGATGTTTCAGAGAATTAGATAGGGATGCTTCAGAGATGATCTGTCTTGATTTAGCCTATTTTGTATATACCTATCAACCTGTTCAAGCCACAAGAGAGTCTGAAGGCCCATGAGGCATCATCAGATAAGAACACAGTTTCTGTTAATTTTTCTATCTCTCACAGTGCTGAGAAGTAAAATATACTGCCAATTCCTGAATAGAAAATATAATTTAGTTTTATGAACTCTATCTTAATACTGTCTTTGTAGCTGCTGAAATAATACAGTTGCAGACTCAAATAATTGGAGAAGGTAGAACACAAAGAGGAGAGGTAAAAGTTCAGATCTGAAAGAGGGACAAGGGATAATGAAAGAAATGAGAATAAAACAGTTACGAGGGGGTTAAGTGGGTGATGCATGGTGTTTTGAAACACAACTGTACTTCTCTTTCGCTTCCTGTTTTGTTAGCTGGATATTCAGAGAAAAGCACAGGAAAAGCACTTCTAAAAACTGCAGCAGAGAATGGGTTAGACCCAAGGAATGTAAAGAGCATGGAAAGAGATCTAGTAACAAAGGAGCAAGAGGACCAAGGCTCCTGTGCAAAGGGTGAGAGCACATAAAACATTTAATTTTTCCAACCCCTAGGAGAGAACTTTTCAATTAAATCTTGAAATAAACTGGAAGGTCAGAGAGGTGTTTGATAAAACATTGTTTGTTTGTAAAAACATAGCTGGTTTATAAATCTCCATATACAATCCAAAAAAGATACTGATAAAGAAAAATATTGATAGAGAGGAAAAAAGCCTCTGTTTGGGGAGCATGCTCATATCTTTGCAATCAGTAATTCTTACACCATTTTTAAAAAACACTGTCTCTGGTGACCCTGATGTTAAAATTTTTATTGAAAACTTACAGAAAACATCACAAAAGGTAAAAAAAAAAAAAAAAAAAGAACCAACAAACAGTCTGCAAACAAAGTGCACAAAATGCATTATTTTCCTCAAAGGCCCATTTTTCTGTACAGCTATCATTGTGTTCATCACCTTCTTGCACTGTTCTTGCACTTTGCCTGCATATGATGTCTTGTCCCAAGAATCTTACTAACCAAAAGCTGATGGATACCTTCTTGGAATGCAGATACACATATATTACATGAAAGTGTTATGTATTAGGATGTTTCATATTTAAAACTGTTTCATTACTTTCAGACTTGAGCGTCATTCTAGAAATTCAGTTTATAGCCTGATACTACTATTATCTACTCAGGACACCTAAAAAGGAGACAATAATTTAAATTCTATGGAGAGATCTGGCTTAAATGAATATAAACTAAGGCAGTATTACTGCCCCAACTCTTTAGGTTTTTTGTTTCTCTTAATCTCTAAATTACAATGCTTTCTACTGAAAAAGTTTTATGAATAGAAAAAATATTTTGTGTAAGGAAAGGGCTACACCTAAGCAAAATCGTTCTAAGGTATCGGCTTGGTATTTGTTGAGTATGAAAGAGATTATCTTTATGTATTCCTTGACATAGATAAGACTGAAAATGTTCTCCGACATATAGTTGGTAATATCATTTCTATGTTCATGAACTGTTTGCTTCCTGACTGAGCATCTCAGAACCCCCATTTTCTTTAAATACATCAGTTAATGAATTGAGATGTCAAGTATATTCTGAAAACCTAGAGGCAAATGAACTGTACAGTGATGCAAACAAATACCAAAGCCCTTTAATGCCACATAACCAAACACACTATCTCTTCTTGAGGTAATATATTCTCATATACTCACATAAGATTTCAACAACCCAGAACTGGAGAAGGACCTCCTTGATGGCAGAGTCTAGATCCCATTCCATTTGTGGGAATCTTTTACTCTGAATACAGGGATTCGTAAACAAAGTTTAGTGAGTGAGCTGGCTGAAGATCCCAGGTTTTCTCCTCCACAAAAAACATTGTGTTAGAGCAGAATGATTTTGTGTTTCATACATACAAAACAAATTTGTGTTGCAAATTATGAACAGTGTTACAGAATTGTGTATGTGCAGCTGCAGGCACATTTGACAAACAAAAGAATCTGAAGCAAAGGGATAGTTATAATCAGAAGCGGCTGAGTGATGAAGACTCCATAGAATATTCCCTATTGCTCATGAATTTGGTAGGTGAAGGGGAAGAAAATTGCTCACCAGGTAGCAACATCAGCAACACAATCTCATTTGCTATCAGGCTGAAACATAGCTCAGGGACAGTGAACTAGATGTTCACCTTTTAATTTCATCATTAAAGCAACAAGTGAGTAAATTTACCCATCACAGAAGTGGTAGTTTGAGAACACAGATTTTGCTAAGACTGAATGCACCTGTACAGATGGATAGAGAGTCGTGCGGCTGCTTTGTTCACGTGCTGACCTGTCTGGATGTAAGGCACACTAGGTCCACAAGCTGTCTCGCTCTGTATGCCAGCACAAGCTAAATAGCCTGGCTGGTTCGTTCTTTCTGCCTATGCACTGCTAGTGCCTCGCATGCAGCTCCACGTCATTTTCTGACTTGCAAATTCCAGATCTGGGCACCTCTTATATAAAAGTTATTACTCATATCCTCTATTTCCACATTTTTCAAAGTGGGGATTAACTTTTGCTTGTGCCTACTTCCAGTGTGTTCTGTGCTCCTAAACTCTTTTACATTACATTTGACTCTTCAATTTTCAACATAAAAAATAAGTAAAGGGTCATGAGCTCTAAACTTAAGCTCCTATCTAAATTTATAATAATATCCCAATCTCAACGAGTCTTTAAAATGGTTTTGTTTCTACAGAAATAATCCTGGAAGTACACCCTTTGTAAAACATGGGTAGTCAAAGCTGTATCTCACTTAAAGGAGCTGAGGAACTTCTTCTGGGAGTTACTGCTTGTGATTGTAAGAGAAGGAACATCAGTGACTGGGAAGTCCAGCCAGCATCTGAATGTGGGGAAATTCTGGATACTTAAGAGGAAGGAAGGGAGAATCAAAGCTGTATTTCTAAATATTTGGGAGAGGGAAGATATTAGGGTACGCTTGGATGGCTAAACAGAAGATTTTGGAATTAAACACACTCTGACTAGAGAAGAAAGTTATGCCAGAACTTAATCAAATAAAACAGCGGATTAAGAATTAATGGAAAACCAGAATTCCCCTAGAGCTTTCTATTGACAGCTGCTCTGTTTCTGCTTCTCACCAAGTAAATACAGAAAGAAATATTAATGTGGAAAAGTAGAGAGAGAAATGGGATGATCCTTAATACTCTGGTAACAAGACTTCTTAGACCAGTGTAATTTTTCTGTTCTCTCTTGACATTTTAAATAAGATTTATGTGCTGGTAGATGTTTCAAATTTTAAATGATGACCCACATAGTGTAATATGTCAGAAGAGCATTTCTCTGTCGACATTCTTCTGAATAAGAAATGCTCTAGACAGCATGTACTACTAAATGTTAATAGCTCTAAAACTACACAAATTGTAAATTTATTGAATTGTGTTAATAATGAATTCTTAAACTATTCACAGAATTCTGAAATAGTTGTAACCTGATCAGAATTAAAGGTGTCCACAATCCTCTGAACTGAAAGGCAGAAGAGACCACAGCCAGATGATCTTGCTAAGGAGAAGGAGCCAGTCTCCACCTCAAAGGTAGACTGGTTTGGGGCATTTTATTAGATTAAAGGAGAGAGCAGCACTTGAGACTACAAGGCAATGCTTATAGTGTCTCCCTTATGTCATTACATAAAAAAGTTACACTTAATTTGAAAAACAAAATGTACGTTTCTAACTCTAATAGCTGCAAAAAGAGAAGCATGGCAATGAAAAGGTAACAAATACTCATGTCTACAAGAAGCTTAAACAAATGTTTGAGGTGTCAGCTGCTAGTTGTAGGTCAGGATGGGGCTGCCTCCAAGGCACATGGCTTGGGAAGAAAGGTGTGGAGGTGCGTAAGTCTAAGACCAGCAAAGACTTGGGTGAACAGCACAGAGGAATATGGTAACCAGCCTGGTCCACCATGTCCCAGGCAGAGTATGAAATGTGTGCTGCTTCTCTGGGAACAGAAATGGTTGGGGTCAGAAGACAATGTGATTTCTCTTAAGTCAAGCCTGGATGTGGCCTTTTTCTGAAAGCTTGTAAATGCAAAAAAAAAACCCAAACCTCACAAAACAAACAAAGAAACAAACAAACAAAACCTCAGAAACTCAGAAGAGAGAAAATATATTAGATTTCTTTTCCATGTTTCAGAGTGTTGATATCTCACCCTGGCTTTAAGAGACTATCAAATATCTTCTCTGTTTGTGAGCTGCTGTTTTCACTAGCTTATATAGTCATTTTATTACCTTCAGAATGAACATGATCATCTTCAACTACAGATTTCTAGTAGTTCACTATAAAACACAATTCAAGTGAGAGAAGAAATCAGAATTTGCTGTGCCTTAACAACAGCATGATGGCATTGGCAAACATGAACCAGAGACTGGTTATGACAATTCTGATTTATGAGCTTAGTGCGAGTGGCACAAAATATCTGAAACCCTGGGTGAACCAAAGGCTGGGGGCTTCTCGTGGGACAACTCCTGCACCACATAGATAGAAAGTGTCCTGGTGTTGAGTTGGATGAGGGACATTAAACTTCTGTCTCAGAAATTTGCCCTCTGTCACCCTTGTTCTCATCTTCCCCAGACAGGGGGACAACAAAGGAATCTATCTTCTCGGGGCCTGAACCGTCCTGGCGTTGCACTGCACTTACTTAAAGTGGTGTAACTCCATTTATACGCATGGAGCTGCTGCCATGCACAACTGGAGCAAAGCAGCAGGTTCTTGGTCTCTTATCTACCTCTATGAAAAACAAACTCAGTTGTTCCACTGCTGCACGTTTCCCCGTTAGTACAGGCAGAAATACTGACAGGTAGTGAAAATGTATTTTTGTACCGTCATATAACCTTGAGAACTTTGCCTTGTCATTTTTTTGTTATTTTCATCCAGTCCAATATGTAATCATACAGTAGCATCACAGAGAAAACCAGATTCACGCAATCACAGTTCTGCATTGATAATAGGTTATACATTTGAAGATATTGATCAGCTGCAAGGAAAATAAATTGAAGTAATACATGATTTGAGAAAGCTGCTGACTACAGACAGCTGAGTCTGCAATCTTTTGGTATACTTCTTTGTTTTAGCTTATTTAGATATCTGGAAGACTGCAGAAAGAAATTTTCAGGTATTCCCGCAAAAATCTATTGTAAGCCTAACCAAATTGAACAGTATCACTATAAGTAAAAATCTGAGATAACAAAAGGTGAGAGGACACTCTAGTAGCCACATTTGAATGACACCAACATCTTATGAAGTTTAGTGGTCTCTGCAGAGTGTGTGAGGAACCTTGATCGGTATATACCATAATGAACAACCAACCAAAATGTATCACTGCTCTTCATTGGTAGTATTTTCTGAGATGTAAAAATTGCATTATCATAGATACACTCCAACAGTATGCTCCCCCTTACAGAGAAGGCTGAAGTTTATCTGTGGGATGGGTATATCACCTGTATATCTGATAAAGAAATAAAAGATTTCCCTTTCTCAGGTAGTCAGTCTGATCGCCTTACTAGTTACTAAAATTTAGTTAGGAGGAAAACCCATTTAATTATGACACAGTGGAAGGAGCTCAAAGCTATAATCATGGCGCTTTTTTGACATTTGTCAGAGAGGTCATTCAGCCCTTCACTGTCATTCCTGTTGATTTCTGGTCCCTGGATCGAATTTTCTAAAGGCAGTAATGACCATCTATTACTGATAATTTTCTATGGGGATATTTCTATCATCTTTCATTCATTTTTAAAAATCCTTTGGCTTCTCCTATCCTCTCATGCTCTTTTTGTTGATGTTTTCCCAGCTTCACCATCTCTTTTCTTCTGTGTACCTCATCATTCATCAGCCTTACTTCGGACAGTAAAATCCATGTATTTACCTACTGCTCTACTAAATACGATGTATTTGCCTACTGATGTCCATAGCTTCATCCAGTACCATTGTAAAACTCCAAAATGTTATACTTCAGGGCAATAAAAACTCAACAGACACCAGTAGAATGACACTGTTTAACAGCACATAAACACAACTTTGTATGCCAGGATTTGCTTTGATCTAGTCAATGCTCTCACTTTCATTTTGATCTTTGCCAAGCATCTTAATCTCTTTCCTTGCTAACTATGGCTAATTTCTACATCAATAGGAGTTTTAAGAAAGTGATTAATATTTATATTTAAAAGGAAGAGATACATCCTGCATGGGGTTAACCCTAGAACCAAGTGAGGGTTTTTGTTCAGGATCCAATATATTCCGTTTCCTATGGAGTGAGTATGCCAGAACAGGTTAAAAATAGCTTCTTCCATTCATTAGAGTCAGCAGATGGCCATTAATCTTCCTGAAAGTATTGATTCAAACTACTCGTCTCCACTTTTAAGGCCCTTCACAGACTACCCTTTCCCCATCTATCATCCCTCCTTACACAACTGAAAAGGTGGCTGGCTTTGTAAAAAGTGGGTGACAGTTACAAACCAGCAGTCTCTCTTACATGCTGCCCCTCACGTCTGGAGGGAGCTGTACACAGCATTAACAAAGCTTTTCCATTTGTCTCCTTTAAATGCTTTCCTAAAACTTTCCTTTGCCATAAGGACTACAAAAGCATTACATAGTTATACGTTGGTGGGATGGGACTAGAGTGTCTCTAGGACACGATCTTGCCAAGGACCATCTTAACATTGTTTATGTCTCCATCTTCAATATCTATCTGTCCCAAATCTCGTTCTGTCCAAAAATGCGATGTCTCATCTTACTGCTAGACTGCAAGAGCTTGAATGCAAGGTCTCTGTGTTACGTACTGTCTAGCAGAACATTTCCCAGCACATTCTGCAATGTAGACAGTTAATAAAAAACAAATATTAGCTCAGGTGGTCAAGAACTGTAGGGTGCACCATGGAAAGGAGCACAGTGCCAAAACCTCATGGACTAGTGTAAGCCAAAATTAATAAAACAGCATGGCAACTGTTTTTCCCCATCTGCAGTTTAACCCCTGTAAGCCCAGTGCTGCACCTCAAAGAATAATGCCTGACCTTCACTGAGGCTTACTACCTTAGGCTCAATGTTAAGCCAGCATAAATACATTTCCTCTAGTTCATCAACTGCCACCCTGTAAGTTTCGGTATTGCCATTCCCTGTGCATCCAGTGTTGGTGTTACCCATAGCAGATAACACCATGTTGTTTCTATGGCAGTCAGCATAAATGTGCCCTTAGCATATATGATAGATTAACTCTTTTATTTCTAGAATTGATGTTCTGTTGTTTGCTCATAAGCTAAATGTTCACTGTGGTGTCTATAAACTCTAGACCAGCAAATTTGGCTAATATACATCTTCCTTTTACCCTAGTTTCAAGATCTTCCCAAAGGCATGTGGATTTTGCTGGAAGAAGTATTGAAGATGCTAGAGGCTCTCACCATGAAAATATTTTAAAGACTTCAAGAAACATACATTCCCTTCTTTCCCAAACTCAAATTCCAAGACAAGAAACTACATACTTTTTGGAAAGAAACCCCACAGTCATTAACACTCCATCCCTTACAATGAAAAGGAAGACTTCCCAAGTTCAGACATTGTCAGCAAAAAAACCTGATATGGAGTCTACAGCAACTGAGAAACAATCTTTTCTTGAAAAAAGAGGTGATACACACACTTTCCTTCTGCACGAGGAGCCAGACCCCAGAGCCACAATTGTCAGTGTGATAACCCATACCCCTCTCCATTTTAAACAATACAAACCAGGTACAACACAGAGTGTTCCTTCTCGTCCCAACACAAATACAAGTTCATTCTTTGCAAGGCCACATGCTGTTCAGCAAACTCGTTCCAAGTATGGCTATTCTCCCAGGAAATGGCCCAGTCAAGTCGCAGTCTTGAAGACTAAACCATCCCAAGATTTCCCAACAGAGCAGCAGAGAGCATCTCCTTTGGCAGCACATCTCACCTCCTCTTCCCATTTAATAGGCTCTTCTCTTGATACAGCTCCCCAAAGCGCTAGCATCCCAGCAGGGTCTGCTCCCCAAGCAAGGTTTCCAGCACAGACCACAGCAGACAGAAAGGCATACAACACAGCGACGGATCATGTGGAACTTCCAAAAAACAGCAGTAGGACGCATCAGAAAGTCGTCTGCGCTAATATGCCATGCTTTACTGGTGTGCAGTGCGAGGTGGCCGAAGATGGAGGATTTAAATGTGGGCCTTGTCCCAGTGGATACAGCGGTGATGGAATTACATGTGAAGGTAAAGGGGAAAATCCTCTTTCAAATTCTTTTATAACTTCAAATTTAATAACTCTCCAAAGTAAAAGTTAATTTTTATTATAAATTTGGAGATTTTTCTAGCTGGGATCATTCTGGTTTTCAAAGCCAATTATATTTCCAAATAATAGACAAACATTCTATAACTTTGAAAAAGCTCTTTCTGCTTACAAAAATGACATATTTATTTGATAATATCTAATCTACTGAAACCAGGAACAGATTACAATCTCACTTACCCTTGCTTAAGGCCAGATTCATTCTACTGAAGTCATCACATTTGAAAACATATAAAACTTCTGTGGAAAAGAGTAAAATTGATTCCATTTCTCTATACAACACATATTCTAGGGAAAACTAATTGTTCTACTACCTTAAAAATTACTTTTAAATATCTGTCTAATATCTTAAATAGAAAACTGAACTTGTCATCTGAAACGTATAACACCAGAAGGGTTTTCACAATATGAATTATTTATTAGACAGTTTAGAATACATCCATAAAACAATAGTATTATGCACATTGTTGAAACAATTAATTTCCTGACTTAGCTATCATTAATTACACCTTTTGTTGAAATCCCTCTGATAGGTTGATATCTTAATTGGCCTTTCACTACACGAAGCAGAAGTATTTGCATCATCTGTTTCATTCTCCTTCACATATGGTTTCTCGTGCTCTGCGCACAGAGCAGACAGGCGCAGGGGGGTCTCAGCCGTGATGCACTGCGGAGGACCTTGCAGGGATTCCTTGCTGTAAGCAAGGCTTTGGGGGGGTGTAAAGCTCCCAGCAATACTGCAGCCCTCTGAGCAGTGCTGGAGATATATTACAAAATGCATAAGAAAAGGTTACTATACTCTTGGGTGCTATATTTTTTGTTTGTTTGCACATTTCTGAAATGCCCCTTCTAAAGGTCTTAGGGTTACTTGGCACAAAAGACCCTGGTTTTGACCTCTGTTTTACACCTGGAGCTGGAAAAGTACCAAGTAGCTCCTAGTGCTGAGAAGCCCAAAGCAAGTTTGACCACAGAATGGCCTCCCCTCAAAGACCTAGCCCATGTACATATGAATATTTACAAATATGGGCATATGGCTGCTTTGTGTATATTTAGCATGCCCATCAGTACGGTCCCTAAAACATAAATCTGCCTCTGCCTTTTACTGTCTCACAAGATGAGATGTTTTCTTCAATTACTGGTATTACTGAAATCTCTCTGGAGAGTCCTTAGGATGAAATACTTTATTACCAGCATCATTCTCTGTCTCAGGGCTTGATGACATGAGACACAAACATCCTTTATTTGTCTCTTGTCACTGACCGTGTCACCTGACTCAATAATAAGCCTGTCTGCTCCCTGCTTCTGCTTCATCCCGAGCCCCTCTGCGCACCTGTGAGCAGCACCCTGGAGCGTGGCCCGAAATGTGAAAAGCACCCATTGTACCTCTGGCCATTGATGTCTCTTCCCATATCAGATGCAGCTGATTCATCATGACAGATGAAGTTGAAAGATGAGGCTAATTCCTTAGATTAAGGCCTGTCATAACCTCAGCTGTCAGCACTTTACAATCATAGAATCACAGAATCATGGAATGGTTTGGGTTGGAAGGGACCTTAAAGATCATCTAGTTCCAACCCCCCTGCCATGGGCAGGGACACCTTCCACTAGACCAGGTTGCTCAAAGCCCCATCCAACCTGGCTTTGAACACTGCCAGGGATGGGGCATCCACAGGTTCTCTGGGAAATCTGTTCCAGTGCCTCACCGCCCTCACAGTGAAGAACTTCCTCACATCTAACCTAAATCTACCCTCTTTCAATTCAAAGCCATTACCCCTTGTCCTATCACTACATGCCCTTGGAAAAAGTCCCTCTCCTGCATTCCTGTAGGCCCCCTTTAGGTACTGGAAGGCTGCTATAGGGTCTCCCCAGAACCTTCTCTTCTCCAGGCTAAGCAACCCCAACTCTCTCAGCCTGTCTTCATAGGAGAGGTGCTCCAGCCCTCTGATCATCTTCAAGGCCCTCCTCTGGACTCACTCCAACAGGTCCGTGTCCTTCTTATGTTGGGAGCCCCAGAGCTGAACGCAGTACTCCAGGTGGGGTCTCATGAGAGGGGAGTAGAGGGGGACAACCACCTTCCTCGACCTGCTGGTCATGCTTCTTTGGATGCAGCCCAGGATACGGTTGGCTTTCTGGGGTGGAAGCACGCATTGCTGGGTCCTGTTGAGCTTCTCTTCACCCAACACCTGCAAGTCCTTCTCCTCAGGGTTACTCTCAATCAACCCATCTCCCAGCCTGGTTTTGTGCTTGGGATTGCCCTGACCCATGTGCAGGACCTTGCACTTGGCCTTGTTGAACTTCATGAGGTTCACACAGACCTACCTGTCAAGGTCCTTTGGGATGGCATCCCTTCCCTCCAGCGTGTCAACCGCACCACACAGCTTGGTGTCATTGGCAAACTTGCTGAGGGTGCACTCAATCCCACTGTCCATGTCGCCGACAAAGATGTTAAACATCACTGGTCCCAATACCGACCCCTGTGGAACACCACTCGTCACTGGTCTCCACTTGGACATCAAGCCGTTGTCCGCAACTCTTTGAGTGCGACCATCCAGCCAATTCCTTATCTACCAAGCATTCCATCCGTCAAATCCATCTCTCCAATTTAGAGACAAGGATGTCATGCAGGACAGTGTCAAATGCTTTGCACAAGTCAAGGTAGATGACATCTATTGCTTTTCCCTTATCCACCAACACTTTAACCCTGTCATAGGCGGCCACCAAATTTGTCAGGCATGATTTCCCCTTAGTGAAGGCAGAATGCTACCACAATTGTACCAACTTCCCTCAAAACAGTAGCACCCTCTAAGAAGAGGAGGCAGCAAAATTGAGCAAGTGGTCAAAGTTTAGATGAGACAAACATTTGAGAAATCTTCAGGCTTAGATGCAACATCCATGGCAAGTGAGCAAAAATGTTGACAGACTCAGACACTATAGGTAGTTTTCACCATCCTATTTGATATCATAATTCACTGAGATAAAAGAAACAGCCCGTTGGTAGCAAGTTTTAATACCTGTGGAGCTTGAGGGCATGTGACCTTTATTTAATAAGAGTATCTGAAATTACTCCAAGATAATAAATACTTTACTGAGTGATACTTATCTTGTGACAGAATGTAATTTTTTTTTCCAGTTGTGCAGATTCAAAAGCAGGCTTGGAGGACTGGTAGGGAAAAAATAAGCAGCATCCTGAATATGGATTTATTTTCTAAAGTAAATCATACCACATTTTATATCTGTAATATTCTTATCCCTTTGGACAAACCCCTCAGTCTCCCTGTTATGATTTAGTTGGAAGTCCTCTCCCTCTGCTCTGTCTTCCTGCTTTGGGAATCACAGTGTCACAGGAGTCCAGGCTGGAAGACACCTCTGAAGATCATCAGGTCTAACCTCCTACCTTCTTTTAGAAGAACAAAGCTGGATGTCAGTGGTTTTGGCTTGTATTCAGGCATCTAAACTGAGATATGTTCAGATGCTTTTAGCAATTTCCATTTAGATCACTCCTTTCACTAACGACAACTTTGTCATCTGCATTTAGAAGTAGGACCTTGCTTTTGCCCATCTTGCTTTTGCATAATAAGCATTACAGATCCTTAATTCTTTTACTTCTGTCAGCAGCTACTTACTCTGCAGATGAGGTGAGATGAAATAGTTCCTCAAGGCTCTACTCATCACTCCCATGCTCTTTCCTACAGCTGGCCAGGTTCTCAGCTTGTAGAGCTCTTTCACCTTCCTGCACAAAAGCAGTACCACCATTTATTAGTGGCCTAATGTTAAGACTAGTCTGCTAAACAGGCAAGGCCTTGAAAAACTTCATTTCAGAGTAGCATTTTGGAGATAGCCAGCATTACCTAGGCAATAATAAAAAATAAGTAGGGGAGATAAAGCCTACTGTAGTCCACTGGATTCTCCTGCATGTTATCTTGCAGAAGATGCTCGCTAGCATTTTTGGAGTAAATTTAGCCAAGAATTCCTCTGCTGATGAAAGAGGTTACTAAATACCTAATTTCCACTCTGAGTGCCCTTTTCAAGGACATATACCATAAAAGCAGTGCCCTACTATGGTACACTCCTAGCAGTTTTACAGGACAGCACCTATCACCTGCCAAAGCTCACTGCAGAAGTGTCATAACACTTACAGAGCTTTAAATGTTTCAGCTCAGTATGCCAATGAAATAAAAAACTAGCACTTTAATAACGTATAACTAGTCCAAAGAGGATTGTTTTCAGAATGTTTCTGATATTTTGTCTATTGTATGACAAGTGGCACAGGTAGCGCAGCACTTTGTAACATTTGAGGCTAATGCTCTGAAATATTTGCTAGTGTTGTTAGTCACCTTAGAGCAATTACTTATCACCCTGCCTCTGTTCCCCACTCTACAACAGGAACACAGACCTGCACGTTCAAAGATGCTGTATCCACTGGACAAGGAAACAAATGTTGTCTTTTCCCTGGGCTCAGTTTATTCACCAGGGTCTGTGCATATGTCTGAGAGCAGCTGTTGTAGTTCTTGACCTCCTTAGGGTACCCTAAGGTGGAAAATGTCCTTTCCATTTGATAACAGGGTTGAAGTTAACAAAAAATTCTGCTTTGGGCATCATTGTTGTGCTTCTTTCTGAGAGACCTAGACCTGAAGACTGAAGAAAGATAAGAATTTAAGCCAAATTTCTGGTCAACCTTGGTTTTATTTCTCTAACTGCAAGTTCATTCGATAGGGAGTGTCTGGTTGCTAAAACTGTACAATTAAAAAGTCAAAGACTCAGTTCCATAGAATACAGACAGTTATTTAAAACTATTTTGGATTAGGTGATAGTTAAGGACTAGTATCTTTCTAGTTTTTTAATGGTCATAAAAGTTCCTCAGAATTCCTATGGAAAATAAAGTCTTGCTACTTTAGAAAGATTTTCTTAAAAATGTTAAGTCAGTAAAGCTCTGGGTTATTTTATAGGCTTTGCACAGTATTTGCTAAGGGAAAGGGAAGTCTAAAACAGTAGTAGGGATGTTTTCTGCTCAAGAGTTAAAAACACAGCATTGACTTGACATTACAAAACCACTGTTCAAACCAAATAATTTTCAAAATAACAGGAAAGATGGAGTAATTGGGAAAATATTACAACCTGAGGATGAACAGCTGGATGAAATGAAGTAAAAATAATCAGGTAGCTGACGTTCATCTGTTCTAACATTTTTACACCCAAAAAGCTGTACCATACCAGACCAAAAGTCCTTCCTCTATCTCTCTATCTCCAGTAGCTACCAACAGCAGATGTCTGGCAGTATATGGGAAAGATACAGGGATACTGTCCAGAATAGTCTTTCAGCAAGTTATGGATCATAGGCTTCAAAAAGCCAAGGTGATGCCTTTGAACAGTCTGGACATGTCTGATTTTGCAGTTTTCTATCCTATCCCCCCAAGTCATGTCTTTCCCACAGACCTAATCTATTCACTTGTTGTTCATACAAAAGCTCTTCTATAACTTTGGTTATCCCTGTCACCTTTTTCTGCATCTTTTCCACTTTCACTTTATCTTTTCTGAGCTGGGGGATCAGACCTGAACATGGTATTTAAGATGCAGTTCACCATGGATACAGACCATAATAAAGTCTGGCATTTTGTGCTCTGCTCATTCCTTAACAATTCCTAACACTTTATTTGCTTTTTTTGACTGCAGATGAGCACTCAGCTGACATTTCACAAAACAAAAGCCATTAGTACAACCTAACCAGAACCGTTGTCTGCATTTGTACTCCCAATTTATTCAGACAAGTTAATCTTGTTAATTTTCTATTTGTTATGATGGGTATTTATTTCATAACTGGGCTCTGGACTGCTGGACTATTTAAATATGCATATGAGTTATTTTAATTGCACTACTACATGCTTTAACCCTGCGCTTTATTTCCTTTATCTGTGTATCTTACTTGCAAAAGAAAGGCTTCAGTCCACAACTTTTCAAAAGGAAAACCAATAACCTGGTAACTTTCTTTTCTGTTTTTTTTCCCTCCCTTGTGCTGCGCTTATTCAAACTTAATCTGTGCATTTAGGAAATTAGATTAATGCATCCTGAAAGAAAATAAATAATGTACAATGATTGCATGAAACAAGGTAGACTATGCTCCTTCCAGTGAAGTCCATCCTGACGTGACTGGTTTTCAAATTTTTAAATGAAACTGCAGGTAATGCTCTTACATCTCTGAGCCTTGCTTTAGTGGTGCATGCCCAAGACCTCACGTGCTGGACAGCACAGGGAGTTTACTCGCTGTTGAGATGTTATCAATAACTTTGTCCTGGAAGCCATTTGCTGATTAGGTTATCAAAAATGGAGCAAACAACACAGCATCTGGTATTCTTGAGTACCCCCAAAGTTATCATAGAGAAACTTATAAAAGTGCACGATCTCATTTTAATGGCAAAAAGAAGTTTTGGGATATTTCCCAAAAAGCCCTTTCAAAGAAAACAATAATGGACTTCTCCATTTTCACCTCCAGATTTTAAATTATAAACATAAACATACGTACATTTGACAGCAAGATTGACCATTTGCAGCAATGTTTTCCTCTTTACTGTTATTTTCTACCATCCAAAACCGCTTAGTATAAAGCACTGCAATACCTTTGTACAATTTAGCAAATGTTTATGGAAAAAAATATTCATTTCAGAAGATGAAAGATAGAAGTTTTGGAAAAGAATTTGACACAAACAGTATATTTCTATTATGGAGGGAAATGTCTTTTAGGTGAATATTACTCTCACTCTTACATTGCAGCCAGTGTTCAGTTTTTATCTTTTGCTATTTGCCAGTAATAGAATAGTTTTAAACATTTTACTATTAAATGTCACCATAAGAGCTAAATGTTTTAATATCCAAAATACCATGTTCTTTTCTGACAGTTCAGATGCATCTCGAAATGTGTAAAGGCCAGATGGAAAGCACTGTATTCAAATGGACACATTCGCTTTAAGTGCTACATACAAAACACACTGAAATAAAGCATAATATGTTTGAATGTCACTGTGCTTGGCACAGCACTTAGGCATCTGGAGGCTTTATGCAACCATCATCCTACAGGAAAGGCAATCACCTTTCACATACTTCAAAAAGAGTGGTACATTTTTCCCAGGTTTTGTGTTTCCCTGTCTCCATGCAGAGAATATTAACCAATTCTACCTACTGTTAATTTCTAATTGCAAAGAAATCCCTTTATAAACAAGTCCTGTGCTTACCCAAGCCCAGAAGAATGGAGATGTCTCGGATGGACGTGTGTGCAGTGGACGGGTCGGCACCCTCCTTTCAAAGCCCTGCGCCTGTCGTTGACTTCAGTGAGATCTAGCGCAAGCCCCCCAACGCGAGTGGTGCCTTATAGATATAGTACTGCAATTTTAAAGGAATAAAAAATTTCTTTGAAAACAGCTTCAATTTCTTTCCCTTTCTTTCACTTTCCATTTCATCACGGACTGCTACCTGCTGTTCGCTCTAATAGCAGAGGATCCCCAGCTGCCTGAGCCTCTGACCTGCTCCAACAGCTGCTACTGGTTGCTGAATTAAAAAAACTTTGGGAAAGTTTAACACTAACTGCTTAAATAGGTCTAAATCAAATCTATTTAGTTGTCCAGACAATGTCCTTTTTAAATTATTATTCTTTTTTTCCCACAGATGTACACTGCATATTTCAGTGAAACACATGCTGAACTGCAAATGTCTAAACCTTATAGCCCATCAAATCAAAACTAAATTTAGGCTAATGACATTCTCAGCATGTATAGTATGGTTCTAAACTATACCTAGTGAGTTTTCTGTTCTCAGGCATGTCAAACCCTAAAGTTATTTTAATGCAGCATTGAAAATTTCACAGTTAAAACTGTATAGTGATAGGAAATGTAAATACTGAAGTACCTGAAGACCAGATCTAATACCAAATACATTTCTTCAACGTTATTTGTGTCAAAATGGTTTATTTAAAGGTACCTTCTTGGAGCTTGTCTTTTTAACTGCAATTGGAAAATGTGTGGTGGCTTTCGTTACTTTTTTGGATGGCAAAGTTCATATGCAATGACTTTATCTGAAGGCTTGGTAATAATCACAAGAGGTGAGGAGGTCTTCAACACATGAACTTCAGTTAAATTATGCTGTGCCACAAGTATTTGTCCTTCATTTAGCTTCCCAATTATACAGTCCATCTTCCAGTTTTAAGAACACAATGTGGTACATTAGGGTTTTTTTTCCCCTTGTAACAATACTTAAAATGAAAAATGCTTTGTTTCAGATCTCTTTAGCTTCATTTTGCATTTTCCTTGGAATAACCTTGCTTAGCTTCATATCCATTATAAAAGACAAAACCCTGCCAGTAAAGTGTGCCAAAGTACAACATTTTTCTTTGTATTCACTTCCCAAGCACAAGGAAAGGTATTTGTCATTCTGTTATGTGAGGTGGCTTTTTTTTTCTGAAGGCACGCGAGCCAGCTGATACACATGCCTTGCTCTGCTCCTGCACACAGCGCTTCTTCTTTGAGTAAGTGTCAGTGGTCGTCTTCTACCTTCAGTGGTCTTCTCTCCTCCTCCTCTGCGTTTGGAATACAAAACTACCTTTTATTAGAGGGCTACAAACAGAAGTGTTCACGACATCAGGTGTGAGGTATCTACCTTAGATTTCTAGATTTAAGAAGCTAAACCTTCCAGGCTCCCTGCACAATAAAGGCATTAGGCGCATAATGATATTTAAAAAACAAACAAGTGTCTTCAGCGAATAGCCTGTTTCAGGAGCTGCAGTACTTTCCAGCTTTACACAGTACAACTGCTGATCCTCTTTCTTCCACAGAATGACATTGCATATTGCAATATGTCAAGAAATCATTATGTAACTTGCTGCTTTGTCTGCAGACCTCCCGCTACTTATTAAACATTAAAATTGTTGCTTAAATGTTTATCATTTTTCTGACAAATTCCCATACAGCTCTTTTCTAAACAGAAGAAACACTTCATCTCTGCTTTAGTGTAGCTTCTGACACCTGTTAAGGCTTACTGAACATCCACAAGGCAAATTTGTAGAGGGATGGGCAAGGTCTTTAGTAATTAAGTACATTTGTACTTGATCCATCCTTAGAATTCAAAAGTACATACTTAAAAATGTGCATGCTCAGAAGTTAAATATGATTATGTTGAAACCATTCCCTTGCAGATATTATATAGCTACTCATTAGTGCTGTATTACTAATGTGATACCTACTTTTATCCTGCAGTGTTTTCCTCAGTAGCCAAATTACTTGTTGGATTAATAAAATGGTATGGGAAAAGTCATAACAAGTGCTGTGCTCATAACCACACAGAATGTAATATTTGAAGTGTATTTTTTTTTCTTGTGTTTTATTCTTGCAGTGCACTGTGACCCACCATGTGAACATGGAGGAACTTGTCTATCTCAAAATACTTGTTCTTGTGCTTATGGATTTGTTGGTCCTCGATGTGAAACAAGTATGTATGAACTCGTTCATGCTGTTCTCCTCATTACATGTTTGAATTTGCAGAAAATTAGAAGACAAAAAAAGCCTTTTTATTTTTCTATCTTTCCCCTTAAAATGATGGTTGAATAGAGCACGGAAATCAAAGTATAATATATTGAAGTAATACAGTAGCTAAACTATTTCAGAGCATATATTTATCAGCAGCGTAGTTGTATTATATAAAAATATGCACATCTATATCAACATTTTCTACATAAAAGTGCTTCTGGAAAAACAAACAAACAAGCAAAACCCTCCATGTTATTTATAGTAACATTTATTAAATTCAAGGTTGTGTGAGTGAATGCAGTAATACTAATTTTGAGAACACAAAAAGACAACCATACCTATTAGGAGTTGCATTATTGTGCGATACAAGTTACAAAAGAAGTTCAATATATAGAACATCTGGGAAAAAAAATCAGCCTTCAAACCCTTCTATATTAGCTGAATGGTGAAACATGCAGTTTCATTATTAGAGCCCTCGCTGCTTATTTAAATATCAGGTTGCCCTTGACAGGAATATAATTTTATCTCTGAACCAGAGTAGCTGGAATACTTAAAAAGCAAAGAATTTTAGATGCTAGACTTCTAATAGAGAAAGAAAACCAAGGAAAGGGACAGATTCATCTCTCAGTTTACTTATTGGACTAATACCATTAGTTACCTGCTGTAATAGAGCAACTTTAGGATCTGCATAGGTGTTACCGATGAGAGGTTTTGATCCTTTGCGTATTTTCCAGTGGTGTGTAACAGACACTGTCACAACGGAGGGGTCTGTGTGTCACCGGATGAGTGCAAATGCAGAAATGGATGGAGCAGCCCTTCTTGCGAAACAGGCAAGTGGTTAGAAATGACTGGTCTCTCATGTCTTTTGTTGTCCGAAATCCATGTGATTCCCACAATTCTGCAGTCAGACTGGGAATTGCTTAAAGAATTAAAACGTAAGAACAGGAGACCTACTAAAGGGCAAAACCTCAGAAGGCTTTGAGTTTATGTAAGTATTCGTAAATTTAGATGTTTATCTAAATCTCAGGGTCACATAGAGGAAACCCACAAACAAAACCTTTTTGTAGCTTTTCAAGCTTGCGTGATTCTGGAGTTTATTCTTAGCATGCCCAAAACCAAAAATAAAGCTATTCACCTTTTCAGAAGTTACTAGGTAGCTCTGCAAATGAGAATAATTCTCACTGGGATTTTGGAGATGTGTTGATTTACAGTGTCAGCTGCCATGGACATAACCTCACTTTTTGTTGGTCTCGTTCACGGAGAGCTCAAAGAATGACTCCTGCCCCACACCTGCAGTGGCAGAGATGAGGGCAACGCAGCCATCTGCACTGCTCACCATCTGTGCAACTTCCAGTTTTCATCGCTTTTAACCCTACACATTTCTCTCAAGGTATGCTGGTGGGCCAGAAAGAACCATTTGGCTTTTGGTGATTTTTAGTGGTATGCAGTCATATCTGAACTTAAAAATACATTTTATGGAGATGGGAATAGAAGGAGGCCAGTTTAAGTTAGGACAAGAATATAAGGAAGCAAATGTGAATTCTGCTGCTAAGTTAGCAACCGCATACACACTTCTAATACTGCATAGTCTAAGAAAGAAAAGTGAACCTAGAAAGGTAAGCTATCAGAAATTGAGACTGACTACTAAGATTTTTGTCGTCCAGTTTTTGGATTCAGTTTTGCCATTCCAGAAGATGCCTTGTGACTGTGCAAGACAGAACAAAAGCCAGTTTACAAGGAGAATGTAACCATTCACCCCCTAATGTTAAACATCCTGCTGCTGCCAGAATTCACACTGCTCCTCTTGCCTGCATCTCATACTTGCAGAGTACCTACAAAAGGCATGCACAGAAGGGTGCATGCTCAGGGGAAAGCCACTTCCACCTGTCAGTACAAAATGACAAGGTGAGGATTGGAACTAGGTACCTATTTCTAGTCAGGACTCATAGTTTGAACCCTGTTTTGAATAGATACAGACCTTCCACTCAGGGTCTAAGCGCTAAAAGCTGGAGTACGTATTTTTCCTCCAAAGGCACAGCAACTACAGCACTCACCTGGGACAAGGCATGCAAAATAGCGAAATATTAAAAGGAGCGTGAATGAGGAGTACCTTAATCAGTGCCAAACCTCAAGGCTAGAGGCAGTCTGCCTCTACCATAGTGAATATTAAATGACTAAGACACCTTCAGCCTACATTACCTTTCCTGGAAGGTGAGAGATGTCATTTGAACTTCTATCTCCCGAAGACTGCTTTTCCTGTAAGTGTTGAAATGACAGACCTGTTGAGGACACATAAATTAACCTAGCTAAGATCCACGGCAAATGACTGGGATTGCCACTAGCTATTCTGGTTCCCACTGTCTCCTCTTTTTCCTGCTGGAGATTACTCTCCTTGAGTTCTGCAAATTTATTTTGGAGTGGCTTTAAACAGGATTATTCCAAGAGGAGGACAAGCCACAGCAGCAGAAGCAGTAATTTCCAACCCAGACTAACAGCAGCAGGATTTGTTTGTCTGCCAGTACCTTAGGGGAAAGGCTATCAGGCTCACCTCTCCGGCACAGTTTTGTGTGCACTGCACAGAGTATTTTGTGGATAATGTTGGGGTTTCCTGCCTCAAGTCATATGATAGAAGTCTCTGGATGAACACAGATATAGAAACAAAAAAAAAAGGGGACTTTACCAATGGAAATATAAACACTGACAGAGTGTGGATATCTGTGAACTAGCTGCAACAATGAGGCAACTAAACCAAATCCACCATTAGCAATGAATGAAGTCCATTTTGATTTCATAAGTGACTGCTGCTTAGTCTGAAAAGCCTCTCATCTAGACTACAATTTCACTTTTTTTCTCTTTCCGAATTGAGATTTTATTTCTCCTTTAGTTCATCTGAAACATTTTAGTGACCCTTAATTTATTTAAGCTTAAATGTATTTAATTTATTTAATGGGTTATTCTGTAAGATACTGAAAGACAAAGGGAAGAGCAGGGAAAAGGCTGTTTTAAAGTGTCACTCTGCTTTACAATGAAAACTTTATCAGATTCCTTATTCTTCACACACTGACTTCCCAACTAAACTAATTTGCAATTCTAATACCTTTTTTTCAACAGTCAGGCACTTGCCGCATAGAAATATGCAAGACAGCTTTTAATTCCTAGTGCCTGTTATATCATCTACAGTAATAACAGATAAATAGAGGCAAAGGGAGCTCAGCCAGTGGCTTTGTTGGTGATGCATTAGCCAGTATGTTGTGGGAACTGGCATTTAAATGAGGCAGAACAAATGGAGGTTTTGCAGTGTATACCTATTCAACTTACGGAAATGCCACGATGCTCTGCTGAACTCAGACAAGCAGCAAATGGTTAATATCTCATCTCCAGGTTATCCAGGCTGTATGCAATGCGACTACATTTTACTACCTTGGGATTGTGTTTGGTGAGGATACTAGAGTGGAAGCAAATGAACTGTGCAAATGAAAGGAGGACATCAGAAATAAACTATTAAATTATGTTTTATTTCATCCCCCAAGCTATGCTAAAACACCACTGAAATGCTCCCACTGTGTCGACAATGAATAAATGCCGTGGCACAACTGACCAGCAAGGATTGTGCGAAATTTATCACAGTATTACTGGAAATGTTTATTCTAATGACATGTGCAGCAGCAAAAGAGTGCCCACTCTAAAAAATTCAAAATTATATGAGATTCAATGAGTTATGTTATATTCACATACAGCTGTGTGCAATCCTGTGTGCTTGAATGGAGGGATCTGTGTACGGCCAAATATGTGTACATGTCCTTATGGGTTCTACGGGCCACAGTGCCAGAGAGGTAAGAAAGGTCTATTTATCATCTTGATAAAGGATCCGGGCTTAAAATATAAACAGCAGCCTATATCATTACCTGCCCCCCCATGAAGTGTATCCAGAGGCTTTCCTTGTCATAACTCCCTGTGTGCTCCTTTGATGTTATAGTCTGTTGTAAATCCACATTATATTGTTCTTAATGGTATTGTGAAGGAGTAAGCACTTATTTATGATGGTATTAATGATAACTAAACAATTAATCTAAAACTATCTGAAGTCAGTGATATCGCTAATTAGCAACTATTCAATTAAATGTTAAAGCATGGCTCTACTTTGTTCATTTTGTGTACTCTACAGTGTGTACTATACTACATTTCAGAGCCAGATGATAATTTATCTTCAAATGGGGCTCACAATATCACCTACTTGACCATCCTAGAGTGTTGTGGATGGGAGACTTGTATAGGACTTCTTCAGATCCCTGCTCAAAGATGTGATCAAATATTGCTCTGCCTGACATAGAGCAGGGCCTGTTTTCAAACCCCTGTCCTGAAGGGGAGAGCTCTAAGCTGTGGCTAACAGTATCTTGGGCTTCTTGCTCACTTTGTGCTGCAGAAATCAAACTAATGAATACTTTAACTACCCATTAGCTCAGGCAGAATAGACAGGAGAGAGGAACTTATGTTATAGGTCTCAAATAGCTGGAAGACCCCTGTGCATATACCACTTGCTTTTCATTTTTTTGAGCATGGCTCTAATAACCCTTCCTGAATCTGGGAGTATAAATAGACTCTCATTACCAAACCTGAACTATTTCAATATTAAAAGTTCTTTTCTCTTTCTCTCTCTCTTTTGTTTCCCTGGAGTTCCTAGATGAATGCAATCCCAATGCATATTTTTGCAAGTGAATGATTCACACACAAAAATCTAATTGCAAATGGAGCTTGCTGGAAGCTCTTTGTTTTTGTGATGTTGGGGGTGAAGGAGAGAGTGAAAATTATACAGACTCTGTAATTTGATGATCTTTCTCTTGAGGTTCAACGTGGAAGGTGATTTTCAACATCTAGGTGATTTGGAATTTTTATCCTTAAGTGTTATGGTTTAAACAGAACTAAAACTTAAAAATAAATATCCACATTTGTGGGATATGGAAGTGATATAGGGAGATAGTGGATGGATGCTGAAGAAAAGCAAAGCCCTCCCTTCCGCTTCATTGAGAAAGGGGGAAGAAATAGCACCAAAACCAAGTTAGCAAGTATCAAACACTGATCTATTTCAAGGGCAGAAGCCCTTGAAGAAGCCCTTTAGCTAGAGAGTTAAAAACCTAGGAGGTTCTCAGGAATATTCTGACCACTTAACTGCAGGTATCTAAAAGAGACTCTTAGGTGCTAGGAGTCATGTCCCACATTCTTTCCACAAACAAGAGAGAATCAGGATCTCCAGCTAGGCATCTGCCCCCATCACCCTTTGGAGACACACCTTCCCTATCCCAACTAAAGAAAAAAGCCTCTGCAGACTGGTCTCCCAACACAGGCACCTAAATAAAGAGCCTACCTCTAGGCAATGTTGATCCCCTGTGTGATTTTTGTGCACAAAATTTTTGCTTTCCTTTCACTAGCTCTTTGCATTCCCCCTTGTAAGAACGGTGGTCACTGTGTTCGAACCAATGTGTGTTCCTGTACTGAGGGCTACACTGGAAGAAGGTGTCAGAAAAGTAAGTGACAAACTTCCCTTTGCTTTCCAACGTTCCCTGACTCATAAACAGTTTTTCTCTTTTTTGTGCATGTTCAACAGAATATTTAGTCTGGATTTCTGCCGTGATCTCCTATATTTCTATCAGAATACATGTAGCACTACGTTACGGCTAAAACCAACTTGTTAATTACAATAGCATTAAGTCAAGTCAATGTTGGGAGTAGAACGTCTTGCTAGAATCATCTCTAAATATTTCATGCGTTCAGAATGTGTAACACTCATATTTGGAGATGAATTAATTATTTTGCATTAAAGACTTTTTGGGGAAAAAATTAAAGCCAAAGGCAGAGCAGCTGACTGAGATTCTTAAAAATATTAGAACGCCATACTTCTAGCTTAATTAAGACAGTTGATTAATAACACTTCAGCCTTGCCTTTGTTCTTCTCACTGAAAACTCCCTCTTCACCTTAGCATCAGAATTCATATTCGATTCTTCTATTCTTCTGGGGAAATAGGTTATTTTGGCACTTTTACAGACTCTATTGCTCAACAATATCTGTCACCCAGGGAGTTTGGGATATGTATGTGATTTTTTTTTTTTTTTCCCCCTTAACCAGTTTGAAATTGGCAAAAGGGGAGCTGTGAAAACAACCATTCTTGGCAGGAAGAATCTGTACATTTCCAGAGCACTTTATGTCTCTCACACACAGAGAAAAAAAGCTAGTAAAAAATTCCTTCCAGCAACAAAAGCCCTCTCAATCCCCATACTAGAGATTCTCCCCTCCTTCAGCAGGGAGAATCACGATGCACAGTTCTGCCTGGCTGCAAAGTACACAATTGAATAGTCTGTTCTGGCAGGAACAAGCTGAAGGGAAGAAAGGAGGAAAAAACCTTATGTTTGGCATCTTGTTTTTGAAGTTAGAGAACATTAGAAAAGTGCTGTTTCCAGCTTTAAACATAGTACCACATCTCCAGACAGATCAAAGGAAAAAGAGGTGATCATGATGACAGCCTAGCAAAGCACTCCCCTAAATTCTCCAACTGCTACCAACACACAGCATGTTTATTTCCACTTGCAAGGAGTTTATGAGGTTTTTTTGCCGATCTTGGCATAATCTTTTGCAAAAAAGCTTTCTGATATGATGAAAATATTTTTGTTCGGTCCAATCTTGGCCTCCATTCTACTTCAATAACCACTATATAGTCTACTTTATTTAGCCTAGTGTTATAAAAACTTAAATGAAGGGCCTGTGTTTGTGATGAATGAAGAGAAACATGACTAACTAGAAGGCAAATACTACTGTTTGCTTACTCTTACTGGCCACTGACTGTTCATAGGTAAAAAATGTTGACTAATGTTTCTTTTTTCTTGCTTAAAATCAACTGCACATGGGACAGGTACCATGATCCATAGAAAGAAGTAGGTTATTCACAAGCTTTTCATAACAAGCAGTTGGTACTAGAGCTGTATGTCTTCTCATTGTTGTCATATGAAATAGCTTCTCTCTCCTCTGCCAGAGAATCCAGATTTCTCTGCTTCTCTGGAGCAAAGGACTGCAGGGCACACAGCAGAAGTGAGTCTCAGCTGACCTCTGCAAACGTTCCCCCACAAACAAAATGGAGAAAACTAGTGCTCCTATCAGTTGAAGGCTGCTCTCAGTACCATACGCCTCAGAGTTCAAATGCGAAAGGCATTTCATATCTTTTTTTAGGCACGATTTCATACCATTTTCAGTCAGGCATCGACCTGAATGGTGGATCAACTGACGTATGTGGCATAAACTTAAAGGCTAGGAGTATATACATAGACACGTGTTCCTAACTCATTTACACATAGACAAATGAAAGAGTGGAAAATAAATTCCTAGCATGAAGAAGTTCCACTACCCAAACCCTTTTTCTTAAATAAAACATAAAATGTACCACAACATCCACTTGATGTTCCAAAAAGAGCTAATATATCATGTAGCTCATTCTGTCTCATTTGCAGTGTCACTAGCAGTATATATATGTATTTATACATTTATCAAATTAATTTCCATAATCCTGCAGCTGCTTGGCCCTCTGACTCTGCAGAGGGGAGATCAGCCCCATGGGCTGCATGCCCAAGTGCTCAGAAACCCAGGTGGGAGACGATCCATGCAGTGCTTCTGCTAACCTTCCTGGGAAGGGTATGGCAAGAAGGAATCAGAAAAAAACCAGTAGATTTCTACTTTACAGAGAGGATTTTCTCTGGATTTGAGCATCTTTTCTGTTTGCCTTTAAGGACCCCATGTAACCCAGCTGTGCCCTGAGTTGCAGAGAGTTGTAATAACCTTACACAAAGAGTAAGGAAAAGAAGTACATACATGACAACAGCAAAACTGTAATTAGATACAAAGTTTACTGGAAGTTCAATACTACAACAGCTCGCATTTGCAAATCACCAGGACAACATACCACATTTTCAGAGGAACTGCCAGAGGTGAACGTGTGGCCCAAATCATAGCTCAGTGGTGTCTAACCTGTTGCTGCCAGGTTACCCCACACTGAGAAATGTACAGCTGGCTTAGACAAAATGAGGAGTATGACAATTCTGAGAAAAACAATTGCTTGTGAGGGGTTTTATTGTTATTTTAATTGTTCTTCATTCTCTGAATATGAGTTTTCAGCGTCCTGAAGTCCTTTCCGCTTGTAGTACAGTTTCAAAAACCTCTCACAGCAAATTGGGTTTACTATGTACTTACACTGAGTCTCTAATCTTAGAAATTTTGGGTGGATTTATTACCTGCCTAATAAAACTTATCAAGACAGAGTGAGTAAACTTAAGACTAGTAAAGACAAGTCTGAAGAAGTTTCCCACCCATGTATTACATGCAGGGCAGCCTCAAGTTCTTGATCTTTAGTTTGGGAAAATATTTGTGGGTTTGGGAAATTTCCCATGAACCATAAAAACTGAGAAACAGCCTTTTCAGAAACAGTGATCTGAACAAAAATATTACCTTTCCAAACATGTAGTGAATGCTTGAAATTGGCAGTCTTTTCAATTTTGTCATTGTTTACACACAGCAGTACACAGTTTTTGCACACTTACCTCTGAAACCTACTAATAATGATATGAATTGCACCAGTAAACCCTTAGATTTCAGATTTAATATGCTCCAACACAGAGTTAGGGCAAGGGGAAAATTCCCTGCCATGCACAGCCCTGATTACAGTAAGGATGCTACAGTTTCTAGGCTCATGGTACCATAATACACTTCTGGATGACCCCTTTGATGGAGCTACATGAAGTCAGGGAAGCCAGAAGCACTTGGATGCCCATCCTGGAGATAATTCACATATTAGGGTTGTTCCTAATGTGTCAACCCAAGCGTCTTGCAACTGAGATGTAAGTAGCAGACAGCCAAGTGGGACAGACATTTGTTCTTGTGATGAGTCAACAAAATAAGAATAATAATAACTGTGGGTGTCTGTTTCTCTAGTAATTAATGTTCATGATTATTTCTTTCATCTTAACAAATATCATAAAAAGGTACCTTAATATCCATAATTGAAATAACAGAATAAAGAATTCACATACTCTAAACAAATTGCATATTTGTCATGATATCAGCTTTATGAAGGTTTTTTTAGGTAGGAACAGTGTTTAGAGGCAAAGATAAAAATAAGTCAAATCAGTTTTTTTGTCACTTACCCCTTGGATATTTTGGCATTGTTTCCACTGCTTTTAGACATTTCTCTTTTCTTAGTATCGCACCTGCGTGGACAGAGAAACAAAAGCTTCTGTTTGCTTTTGGCAGCTTCAGATTCTCAATTGAAGGAGATGATAATTAAAACTAAAAGCCATGGCAGCCAAAGACAGGTTATTTCTAAACTGAACCCAAATAGTCTCTTGGTTCGTTCTGAATATATAGCAACATGCCTTAGGATCTTCGCTTCCTTCCCTGTACAGTTTGGCATTTCTAATACTCTTTACCTGACAGCCAAAACCGTGCAGGACAGAGTGGCAGCACCACATCTTTGCCATTCAGAACTACTCTTCTTTGATTCCTTAGTGTACGGAGAAAGGCATTCAGCCTGAAAGTCTGTGTTTGTTTTGTAGGTAAATAAACATCACCTCAAAAAAACGTGTAAATCAACCAGCTCTGATTGGCTGCCAGCTGAAATATAAGGCTTTGCCTGGTGTGTTTACTGATAAATAACTGCCTGGTGATTATGCAAACCAGACACCCACACCCAGGACGAGTGGGTGTCAGAGCTGACAGTGAAATGTATGGTTATGCCTCAGCAATTGTACAACCTTGTATCCTCACTTGCTACACAGTGTTTTCACTATAATCAGTCTTGTTGAGCGGAAAGAGGCAAATGCTTCCAGTAACTCAAAATAAAATATATTTCCAGATCGACTTTGCATCAAACAAACATACTCCGTGTTAATACTAGAGAAAAGCTATTTGTACGTGGTTTTAAATTCCCTTTTGAAAAAATGCACAGCTGTAACATTCCTGGGATATCACTCCTGTTCATGAGGCTTTAAAGGAACGTTCACACTGCTTTCTACTACATACTTACAAAAATGATAAACAAAGAAAATAGATTAGATTTCATTTATTTACTACTTGTATTTTCAAAGGACTGCTTTAGAAATGACTCTTTAAAAAAGGAAAGTAAATAGAAGCTGAGATTTCTTGTGAAGGGTTGGGGTGAAGAGAAGGGGAGAAAAAGAGAAATTCACGGGACCACACGTTTATCCCTTCTCCACCACTATCTGCTTCTAGTGAGGTCATCTCTGAGCAAAAAGGCAAGCCACAGCTCCCTCTGGAGCTCATCAGCAAGCAAAGGTCACAGAAGAACAGCACTGAACGTCCTCCTCCTCCCTTCTCCAGAACACCAAGCACACCTGCACCCTGACCTCGGCCTCTCTTTCGGCACCGTACCTTTTTGCCACTCATCCAGCAGCCAGCTAGCTGGACTTTACATATGGTTTAAAACAGAGACCATGTTTCTGCATGCATCTATTTTATCGTGTCAGGCTAAATCCTGCCGACTTTGTATCACATAAATCATCGCACTGACATTAGGGCTTTGCACACTGGAGCTCAAAGTTAGTAGATAACTATTTCTCCATTTCAGTAATTCCTCCAGGCAGGATTTATAGCCAATACACAGTGCACAATATAACTCACGCTCATTCTTCCAGCTCTGCTTGCTCCTCTTCCCTCCCCCTCTCTTTTTCCTTCCCAGTACCATGAGGACTTTACTTGCATGAGAGCTAGAGGCAAACTAATTGGAAAATATGAACACTGAGTTTCAAAGGCAGCTTTTTGCTAAGCAATGTCATATTATGAAAGTCACTGATTTCCCATATTCCAGCCTCTCCGTGTTATGTTTCTGTAGATTACTGCCTTGCCAGCTCCATAAGCAGGAAGTTTTACTGCTCAACAAATTAGAATTCCACTGAGTTAACATCCTGACAACAGGTGATATATTCCCTGGAATATGTTCACTGAGTAGGCAGATTGACTCAAGCTATCTAATATCAGCCAGTTTGCAAACCAGAGGTCCAGCATACCCTCCCACACAACTGAGCAGGGAACAATCCATGTATCTCATCTAAATGGATGGAGGAATCATTTGCGTTAGACTTGCTTTTCATATGTCAAGGATGTGCTTAAAGGCAACAACTATTTGTCCAAGATTTCTGGATGGCCAACATCCTCAGGTAGCGGGTGTTTGGAAATAAGTAAACAGCTGCTCATAGCAGAGAGACTTGTAACTTACTGCTAAAAGCATTAGTTTTGTGACAGAAGTAGAAAGGTTGGCTTATTGACTGGTTGGTGCATGGTCTGGAGACCCAGGAAAAGGAAACACTGGTCTCAGTTCTTACTTGATTTTCCAGCCCGTATAACAGAATAGGTTCATATTGGATGTCATCTTCCTTCCTGAGGCAGGAAATACAACAGAAGACGAATTAAAACCAATCAGGGCTACTACTGTCTTTCCCATTTAGCTGAACACAACATGATCCATGCATCTTGCCTGAGGGGAGTGGGAAGAGCTCTGACTTCCCAGAGAAAGGGAGAGAGCCAAACAGGAGAGAGTGACTCGAGGTACAACTTGGTTTGTGGTCTGCTCTCAGAGCAGTGCTCCTCTTTGCTCACTCTTAGTAAGGATTTGTGCAAAACCATTAGTTGGCCTTTCTTAAAAGCTACATTTTGTTCATATATATGTAGCTGATGCATTTATTTTAACAGGGGTTTTGAGCACATGCAGTTGTCTAAATTTATTTTGCAGAAAGAGAACGAGAATATATCTGTGTAAGAACTGAATATATATCCTAAATAAGCCCAAAAGCCTTATTAAATTTTTATTCATTCCATAAGCAAAACATTCACAGACTGCAGCATGAATTTTACTAGAGTAGAAAATCTAGGTTTTGAGCCAGTATTTCTTTATTTGTATCTTAAAGGCACTAAAGAAATGTGTCAGATCTGCTGCTGTATGTAAATGCATACTTAAAGTAAAAGAACAGGGATTGCTGAATTACTGCATTTCTCTTTGCAGTAGGCTTCTCTGTGGGGGGTAAGTGCTTTTTTCCACTAACTGATTTAAGAAACAATACTTTAAAATATTTTAACATCTTTTTAAAATGTCTCTTAAAAAAGGGACCACTTGAAAACCCACAGGACAGACAATTCTGGAGATTAACATTGTCTGTTTATCCACAAAAAGACATTGGCAAGACAATCCTCTCCAGCACCGATTCCCAAGTAAGCCTTAGCTTACTTTCTGAGACAGATAACAACAGGACAACTAACAGATTAGTGCAGTGCCAATGCAGACAGCAGTCCCCTTCCGAAGCCCCTGACTGAGCTCCCACCTGAGGTCCTTGCGCTTTGGCTGGGTTATCAGCCGTACCACAGTGGCCTGTGGCTGGTCTTCTTCTTGGCTTGAGACTGTGTCTCCTGTGCCACTGTGGTTCTCTTCAGTTACTCTGCCTGAATCTCCCTTTTTCTTTGTATAGATGAAAATAAACCAAGTTGCATCAAGCATAGGTGATGGCTTAGCCCACTCAGCGCAATGAAAATGTGCCTAAATGGCAGGTCACACCACAAGCACAGAAGCTGCAAAAACAATCAACAGAGGAAAACAATGTATATGAGAATCCTCTTTCACTTCTTATTCAGGCATGACAAGAAAGCAGCTCAACAGAGCAATTTATACACTTGCTGCAATGGTTCACTGACCTAATAAAACACAGAGCATTCTTCAATGAAGAGAAAATGTTACCAAACCCAAGACCCTAACAAGATGGGAATATAAGCTGTGCTGAGAGTATACTTTACAATTCCCCACATTAATTATATACTAACAGTTGCAAAGATGAGAATAAATTATAGCTATAGTCTCTTTCAAATTAATAGTGTTGCAATCAGACTAAAATCAATCAGCAAATGAGAAAAAGATTTTGCTAAGGATCTCAAAATCTGACAGTTCCTAGCAGAATATTCCCCAAATGTATAAATGTGCACCTGCACAAGCTTATTTTGTTTATAGTGGCTTTCATTCTGAAAGATGCTGAAATATTTTGCAGCTATCCAAACACCATACCACTGTATCTCTAGGAGTTTCACCTGACAAGAGACAATAGGCAAAATGAAGATCAGGAGACCTAGAGGGAGAAACATTTCAGTGCAAGGAGAGTGGACAGTCCCTATCTGTACTGGAGTGACAATCCCTCATTTTTTTCCAGAGCTTCCTGAGGTTTGAGAGTCTTGCCTATTGCACACTACCAGGGAATCTTTTGGAGGTACAGATGGAGAGATCAGGATCCTCTTTAACTGACAGAAAATGATATCATCTGATGAGAGTGACATGACAGCAAACAAGAATGCAGTACATCACACACTGACACTCGGAATTTAGTCTAGCATCTCAGTAGTTTTACCGTAGAGTATTAATTATTTTTCCCATTTTTCCTGAACTAATACCTAAATTAGATTTATTTTCTGCTTTAAGATCTCTAAAAGGCCCCATAGGTATATCAGAGAACACATCAGAATGAAGATCAGACATAATTAGGCAAAGCACTGGCGTTGCACTGCTATCTATATGGTCTACAATTTTTCAGACCGTTTTTTCTTCTGAAATGTGTGCTAGGTCATGCAAACTAACTCATATTGCTAGAGCTGTGTGGTAAAGTGAATATATAATAAATGCAAACTGTCACCACACCCATCACAATTACATTTACAGCTCCCTCTGTGTCTTGTAGTAATTTGTTCTCCCGCACTGCATCCCTCAGAGGTTTCTACCAGATTATTTTTACTATTCAGAAAGGTAATTTATTGAAGAAGTGCTTTGCATCTCTGTCAGAGATACATGAAGCAAGAAATAGGGATGAGCAAACCTCAAAATGATTGGTAGCTTGATAGGGATAAGGATCCAAATTTTAGAAGAACCTTGCACAAAAACTGTAAACCATTTTATTACATGACAAGTATTCCTTCTTCTTAAAATTTAATCTGTGGCTATAATTACTGACATTCAGTGGATCACACATCCGAGGTTACTCTGATAGAGCTTGGAGAGAAGGTTTTTTCTTTATTTCCAAATACAAATCAACATAGATGAGGAATTCCAGAGAAAATCAAGCTCTGGAACAACATACGTGCCTAAAACTCAGCACGGGCAAAACTAGTTCCTTACTGCCCTTGGAAATAGAAAAAAAAGGACCAGAAATTGCTCATGTCCCGAATCCATAACATGTTTTTCAGAGCTATGTGCATTTGGGACCTTCACACCAGCAGATATATTGGTACATCCATCTCACTAATGATCTGTTGAGCATCAGTTATACCCTTTAAAGGAGAGAATGACACTTTTTACCTCGACTAGTTTCTGCTAGTGTCAGGGCAGTAGAATCCAAGCAATGGTGCCCCGTGTTAGAAACACCTTTTTTGGCCAGAACACACCCATTTTGTGATTCATTTTTTCAATGGATTAAAGATCATTCAGCAAGATCAAACCTTTATTTGTAGCCTAGAAGCATCCAAACAATTGTTTCCTTACTGCAGTCAGGATAATGTTTCATTTGAGCAGCGCTGCTGGGATGCATAATGCACCCAGAGAGATGGGCAACCTTCTTTCCAGTCGATCAATTGAATTGTGCTGTTTCATGAAACTGCTGACCTGACCCTCCACATCTCATCTTATAAAAAAGGTCAGCAACATCACTACATTTAAAGGCTGTAGCCTCAAGATTGTCCCATTCCTGGCACAGACCTTCTCACTGGTTTTATCAATAGGTGATGTATATTACCTATAAACATTGGAAAAGGACTAGAAGTGCCAGTTTTAACACAAAAGCCCTCTGCATTCACATCTACTGGATTCATTTTTGTTCTCAGCTTGAGTTCAGTCATCTGTATTTCCTGACAAGACCAGTCGGTGTTATTTTTAAATCTGTCCCATGCTCTGTGTCCCTACTGTGTCATATCTCCCCAGCTACGGCTCTTTGTTTTTGAGAATGTCACACCAAATCAAGATAACCACTAAGCAGAAAGGAGAAAACAAACATTAAAACTTGTACACATACAAAAGCCAAAACTGCGACTGATCAAGCGTCCTGCTCCTCAAAAGAGCAATAGAGAGAGCAAGTGGAAATATGCACTAGACACACAGAGAAGTCAGTCCAAAACCAACAGCAGCGAGAAATAAAAGCAGTGCCTGTGAATCACGTATAAATGACAGCACAGGGATGGTGACTTAAAGGATACATTGAAGTATGTATCTACCAGTAGGTGTTCTTTTGGCCACATTTCTGTGTTCTTTGTCAGTAAGCTATAGCCTGATGCATTACCTTAGCTGGCCCACGCAGATGTTACTGCTTGAGGCTATTTTCTCTCCTCCATCCAAAGAATGCATCTAGAAGCAGGTCAATTTTCTCAGCTTCTACAGGGCATATTAAAAAAAAAAAAAAAAAGAAAAAGAAAGAAAAGAAAAGTTGTCTTGAAAACTACATCTTCTAATCACCACTGCAGCATCATGCACTGTCTCCTCAGCAGCAGCACGGCACAGGATACGTCATGACAGGTAATTTTTGATTCAGAAAGAAATAGTCTGTGAAGTCTCATTGTCAGGAAAGGACATGGATGTTCACCTGCGGCAAGGCATATTCCTGAAACATTGCAGAGGATCCCTTTCTGCCAAGATTTTAGGAGCCTAATTTAATATTCTGACTGTTTTGACTTTATGAAGGTGGTGATGAAGACTGTCTTATTTTGACAAAATTGCAAGCTTTTTACTACTTATTATTATCTACTTATAGCGAAAAAAGGTGTAATGGGGTACTTGCATCAAAAGGTGGCTTAGGTTCAATTTGAAAAGTTTTTGTCTGCTAAGCCACAGAAGCAGTGGCAGTCTGAAGGAAATATCTGGCTTCTTTTAATCACTGTAAACTAATGAGCAGATACTGCTGGCTAATATTGTTACTGTTTGTTAGAACAAGAGATTATTCTCAGTTGCTTCTAGTATATGCAGTCCCACAAAGCATGCTCAGTGCTTAACCTTGCCTCCAGTCCCTTTTGGTTTTGCATAGCCGGGATATTTTGCTTAATACTGTGTAAGTTTTAGGAGAACTGTTACTGTAAATCAATGGCAAGAAGGGCAGGCAAAGGAAGGCACTGGAATTGTAGGTGTTCATCGCTGGTGCTACTCACACCAGGAGGACCTACCTGACTGTACGCACATTTAAGGTGTTGGTTGGCTTTTTTCTTAGAATTTTAGTACTCTCTGGAAATATTTATTTTGCAGGAAAATTCTTCCCTTTGGCTGACAAAGCAGGAGGTCTGACTACCTTAAAGATGTTAGGGCTGAACAGTTGAACTATGGAGCTCCACGGAAGTTGATAAAAAGAGTTGCAAGAAGCACTTCACTGGGTCAAGTCAGCCTAGAGGGGATAAGCTATGCAAAGGGTCACAGGAAATCTTAAGTGATTGTAAGGTCAAAATGTATTAAAGCCATCAAAGAGAAATAGCTGCTACATAAAACAGAAAACTTAGGAACTTGTGAATGCCTGTCAGTGCACAGAAAATTGCATATATTTTGTATGATGTTCAGTGCAACACCTATGTTTTATCTTAACACCTGCAGCTGCTTATTATCTTATCAAAATCACCCCTCACCTGAAATACAACATGTAATCATGCTTTTTCTTTAACCTGGGTTATCACCTTCAACATTGGCTTACCTCATCTAACCAGTTTTGGAAAACATAAGATCATGGAAGTCCTTTGTAGAGTTAAACAGTGGCCTTATAGAATTGTGGCATGTTATAGAATTGAGTAACTCTATTGCATATGAAATTCTGTGCTTTGGTTCTTACTTAAGAGCATGGAAATGTCAACGGTGACAGCAAGGGGAATGGGATTAACGCTTTAGTGATACTTACTGACTGCCAGCAAGCTTGCAACCAGGATGTGTTGACAGTACAGGACTCTCCCTACCCTCAGTGATAAACCCTACAAAACTGCAACAAAGGGGAGACACGAATGAGTTTATATCCATGTCATTAGGGCTAGTCCTCAAGGCAGGTGGAAAGCCTACCAAACCACTGTTGGTTTTGGGTAAAGATGTCAGGCCTTTTTTAAGGGGAGGGGAAAAAAAGAAATGTGAGTCTTTTCAAAGTCATGCCAGTGCCTGGGAGGATTACAGTTATTCGATTTGCTCTCCTACTGTCTGATAATTTATTTAGTTTTCCTGTGAGAGGCTGTAACATTTTTGTTTGCTATTTTGAAATTGGAGCTCCTCCACAGAGGCCAAGGAGTGGGACTAGGAAAGATCCGAACTAGTTATCATCAACAAATGTTGAAGTCTGCCTGACGGGTATTGAGATGGAATTGTATTTAAGAAAGTTAAAGAAAGGGAGACCAAGGTGGAGATGTCAGACAGGAAAAGGGGAGAGAAAGCACTGCCTTCCTTTACATAAAGGTGCTCATGAATTCCCTAGCAAGAAAAAAAAGTATCTTCTGCCCTGGAGGGCAGGCAGGCAGAAGTGCCCCTCCAGTTCAGAACAGGTTTGGTACTTTCCTTAATTCACTTTGAATTGAACTCCTTTGGATTTATCACCGAAGTGAGAGATGCCATAAGCAATAAACAACAGAAAGGAAGTTCATGCTATATTTTCGTAGTTACTTGTTCATTTGTAAGGAAGATGAACAAAGGGAGAAACAGACCCTAAGTTGAAAGTCAGTGTGAACCGATATGTTTTACTCAGACCAAGACTGGACCTCACCTGTTGCTTGAAGTTTTGCTGAATTACAACGCAAATTGAGATGGAACAAGTTCAGTTATACAAAAACTGAAAACTAAAAGGTAATGAAAGAGCACACTAGTTTGACTCTTTGTAATTGAAGGAAGAGTCTGTTGTTCTACAATTTTAAAAAAATCTGCTATCAGTACAAAACAACCAGAAATATCTTAGAATGTAATTGTGTGTATAAGGTTAAAAATACACAAGGAATGTAAGGGAAAAAAAAAAAAAAAAAAAAAAGGAGAAATACCAATTTGAACAAGTGCTACTGTGCTTCTAGTTAATTTTTCTTGGATTTATTTTTTAAGGAGTAGGAGGAGGACTGTCGTGGTTTAACCCCAGCCAGCAACTAAGCACCACGCAGCCGCTCACTCACTCCCCCCCCATCCAGTGGGATGGGGGAGAAAATCAGGAAAAGAAGTAAAACTCCTGGGTTGAGATAAGAACGATATAATAGAACAGAAAAGAAGAAACTAATAATGATAATGATAACACTAATAAAATGACAACAGTAGTAATAAAAAGATTGAAATGTACAAACGATGCGCAGGGCAATTGCTCACCAACCGCCGACTGACACCCAGCCAGTCCCCGAGCGGCGAATCCCTGCCCCCCACTTCCCAGTTCCTAAACGAGACGGGACGTCACATGGTATGGAATACACTGCTGGCCAGTTTGGGTCAGGTGCCCTGGCTGGGCATGAGAAGCTGAAAAATCCTTGACTCTAGTCTAAACACTACTGAGCAACAACTGAAAACATCAGTGTTATCAACATTCTTCACATACTGAACTCAAAACATTGCACTGTACCAGCTACTAGGAAGACAGTTAACTATATCCCAGCTGAAACCAGGACAAAGACATTGTCCAAGTTTCATATGATCTCAAAATAAAATCTCTAGATTTTCAACTGATTTTGGGACAGCAGGTTAGCATTGGGGACACCATGGTCTGTGAATATCACAAAGCATAAGGTCATTTGAAATCTAGAACCAAATTTTATGGTTTGAGGTCATCTTTTCTAAATTCTGAATATATTTGAGCTGTTTTATACTTGAAATGGGAGGTCAAATACAACACAACATAAGATTGTAGGTCAGAAGTCCATTATTGGAGACGTGAGATCAAAGGGGAGAGAAAAAGGTTTTCAGAGCTATGGTTGCCACGGCACTTTGAACTCTTCTAGATTTTAACTAGTGGTTGCAGCACTTTTTGATAGTTCAGCAAGAACTGTAGATCCCTGTTAGCCTTAGTAAGCACAGGCCAAGATTATAGCATGGATCAGGAGAGATGGGGAAAGAAGGAAAAAGAGGACGACAATTTAAGGGCTTGGATTCAAGCAGCCCTTATAAGCGTGGGTAAGTCTGACCTGCCTGAGGGCAGGTCACTATGCTGAGGGATCCAGGAGGCTTGGTACAGAAAAAAATGCAAATGTAGTGGCCAACCAAGAGCAGCAATGTAGTGCTAAAAGCTTCCAGTGCAGCGGCATCTGCACTGAAGGAATAGACCAGGACACAAAAAGCCACAAAACCAATATTTCAATACATCAGAGGAATAATTAGGGAATTTAAATCCACCTATCTAAAAAAGCCTGATCATACCTAAAAGAGGAACAGGTTATTCTCCCATCAAATAACAGTTGCTGTATTTTTGCATGCTATTTTTTAGTAATCATTCTTATGTTGAGGCTCTTTGCAGGATTCCACCTTCTACAGTAAAGGTCTGAGGGGGGGGTTGTGGTAGTTTCAGAGTCCTGTACATCGTGATGACTTGAAAATCAGAATTGCTACAGTATTAGTATTCAAGTTCTGTTCTTACTGCTGATGTGCCAAAAGACATCACAACCTTAAGGCTAATAAAAGGCACTGTAATGCTACATTTTAGCTGTCAGCCCCCTCGGTGCCTGCAGAAGCAAGTAGCCTGCTCCCTGCTGAGGAAGAGCTGGGTGTTCAACAGCCACCCGGCTCCGCAGGCAGGGAGGATTGATGCTGATTACCCTTGCTGGTAATGAGTCACTGGGAAATCCCATTGTGCCTACAAAGCTTTAAACACGGCAGGAGGCACTTGACACAAATGTGTTCTCAAACCTTCATTGTCAGATTCTCCCTGACTTGACTCTCATACTCCAGTCCAACCACTTGCTATGTAACATGGTTTTATAGTTTTCCACCCAGTCATCAAATGCCTTCTTCCATGTAAAAGGCAGATCATTCCCACTCCCACCATACCAGCCCTGCCATGTTCCTAAACTACACTGCCTCTGATGGGTCCTTCCTACACTTATCGTAACAGGCAAGGAAAAACAGGAGATGAAGACTTTGGGTATCTGCCTATGGCATCTATCTATATCAAATTGCATACGTTTGACTTGCCAGAACAGTGAGATTTTACTGTTGGTTGTTGTAAAACAACAATATTGATAAATACAAGGCTTAATCTGAGACACAAAAATTAGCGATTAGATTTCTAATGAAATCTAACAAAAAAAATCATCTGGTTCCTGTGGTTGAAAGAACAACTTAGCTTTCACATCTTATTTATATGAAAGAATAAAGTAAAAAGGTAAGTACTTTTTAACAAATGGTGCGAAAAGGCAATGGAGGAATAGACCAATTTAGTCTTTAAGCTTAGTTGAATGCAAAAACATTCCCAAAATTGTGTGAAAACAATCTATCCTCTTCAAGTCTTTTCCTATCCAAATGAACATCTGAGAACATGTTTTCCAATCAGGAAGTGAAAGTTCTAACAAGTATTCGGGCTGTCCACAGCTGCCACAGAAAATATCTTACTTGTTTTTCCAAGAATCATTGTAATTAATGCCTCTCTTGTTTTTCTGGTGAGGCAGCTCCGACTGGAGCTTCCCCAAAAGAGCTTCCACACAAGGCACAGCATTTTCCAGAAGGATTTATGGGAGCTATCAAGCCTCTGTGTTTCAGATTCTCAAATCCAAATTACACTTCTGGTTTGTAATTACAAGCAATTGAACCTTCTGAAAGGCAGCAAGTAGTCTCTGGTAAAGTCTTCCCTCATTTCCCATCTACCATGTTCTTCCTTTGCTCTGTATCTGCAGGTGTCTGTGATCCCATGTGCATGAACGGAGGGAAATGCGTACGCCCAAATGTCTGCGACTGCCCATCTGGTTGGAGGGGAAAGCACTGTAATAAACGTAAGCACCTCTACTTCGCATCAGACAGATTATTGTTACTTAGGCCAGTCAACATCAGTTGTAATCTTCTTTTAATATTAAAAAACAATGTGGTGATTAGAATCTGGTTTGCTACTTCAGCAGTTTGGGGAGAAACAGTTTTAAGTACAGGTAATACAAAATGCTATAAAGATTCGATGCTTGCAAAGGAAAAAAGCTGTGTAGGGGAACCCTGGTTCTGCTTCATGCAGCTGTCTGTTATACATCTTGTTATGGAAATTCATTTTTATAGTATTAAACTTGAAGCATTGATTTTATGTTTTAACAGCTTCACATATTTTGTTATATTTTACGGAGAAATGCCATATATTTCAAAATACAGAACTATTTAAAGCCTGCTATAAAGCCTTCCAAACTGATATACTCTCAAGGTCACCAGATACATTTTGGTGCATAATTTGGAGGATGATGTGTTCTTACTCTGTAACTCTACCAGATCTGACTACAGTTACATAAAAATGTAATTAAAAAAACCCTCTCAACCTAAAATATTTTCAAGGAATATTTTTTCCTTACGTGGCTATTCATTACCATGATGTTGACAGATAAACCGAATAAATTTATAATCAAGATGACATACTGTATGTAAACCAGATTAAAATATTGGCTTTTTACCCTTTGGGTCCTGATAGTAAATATAATTTCAGGAGAAGTGTTCTGAAATTATAATATTAATCATTTATTCAGAAATTCTGAAGGAAGTCTGTGTGTCTCACACTTATAAACCAAAACATGCATTCACTCTTTCAGGATCTCTGAAGAAATAATATATGCAGTATACATATCAAACTTTACTATGAGAATCTATTTATTTATAGCATGGAACACTTAATATGCATATAACACATATGAATATATCATATGGAGAGTATTCTTAACTGATGGTGAGCTGAGCATTAAAATAGCAAAGGTCCCAGCAGACAGTCATCAAAGATAAATTTCTTAAGAAGCAAATATCAAAGAACCCTGAACACCGAGTATCTGATGAATAGAACACATTCACTTCTTTAGAAATTAACCATATGGAATAAAACCTAGCAGGTCACCTTTCAGACAGATCTTGAATATCCAGATATATCGTGTACATCTTCTCACTTGTTTCATGTCAATTTGTTCAGCTGTTTGCCTGCAGAAATGTCTGAACGGTGGAGAATGTATAGGTCCAAACATCTGCGAATGCTCTGAAGGGTGGGTAGGAATGCTGTGCCAGACCCGTAAGTGCTGCTTTAATTACTACACTTTTGTAGCCACACGCTTTGCACCAGAGATCTTTACACATTAAATTTTCTACTATGTGTACCTTGCGTTAGGTTTACAGTTGCACTGGATGAGCTTAAAGGCCTTTTCCAACATAAATGATTCTACGAGTATCTGATTCTATTACATGTAAAAGTCAACCATAACATGATTTACACCTAAATTCTGCCTCTTATTTGTCAGAACTGTCTTAGGCTGCCAGTAAAACTATTACTTTTAAAGACATTTCTGGACTCAACTTCAGCGTGAGAAAGAGACCTGACTCATCTTTTACTTATGTGGATGCTAAGCTCGAACTGTCAGTCAAAATTAGTAGTCTTTAAATTAAATAATTTGAAATATAAGGTAAAAAAAGAGGGGTCAGGGACAAAAGGAAATGGAGTAGCCCATTCTGTGTACCCAGATGGCATTAAGCACAGAAAGAAATTCTATGTATCTGCTAACCTAAGAGCCCGATCCTGTAAGTACTACGCGTTCAGACTGACCGCCAAGATAGCTGGAAGTATTTGCATGTGGAAGAACTGGAAGGTCTGGAACAGGAAGAGATCACTTATTGCCTGTAACATACAGGGTCACTTCAGTTTGTGTATGTTATTAGCTTTACAGTAAAAGGGCATGAGGAAAATATCAAGGCATTATCCCCTTTAAAGGGCAATCTTTCTTTCCTCTCACACTCACAGAGCATAATTACTTATGGAAATCTTTTGTCAGTTAAATCCCAATGGCTGTGTAATTGTTTCTTTGTGCCAGCTGTCTTCTAGTTCAAACATGGTAATGTTTAAAGTTATTTATTAGTTGATGACATATTCTTGACTCAGTTTATTAAATGAATAAAGAAATTGTGCCTGTTCTTGTGAAAGGCAAGTAAGGCTTACTATCATTAACATTTTCTGCTGTCCTATGCAGGCACACACACCTAGGCAACTTTTTATATATCTATTTAACCAGCTCCTTTGAAACTTTGCTCCAAATCTGTTCATTTGCTAGTTACTGTTTTTACTATTTCTTCCCATATTTTCATTGTAGTGGGAATTAAATCAGCTTTTTGTCCAAAAGGAGCTGGCTAAAACTCCTAGGTCACACAGGAAACCCAAATAACCACCAAGTGGTTGGAATTTCTGGGGTTTTTTTAAATAGAAAGAGAGAAGACTATTGTCAGAGAGCAGATGGTGAGGTCTTATAATGTTGCTCCAGGGCATTCACAGTGAAGCAGGGAGGAAGCAGGGGAACAAGAAAGTCTTCATCCTCACAGATGTTAGGTGTAAAGTTTTGCATAGAAGTGTAACCCCTGAAAGCAAGTCTGGTTTTGTGTTTTAATGGGAGTCTGTTTGCCCAAATCCAAAACTCAATGAAAAAAATGTATTTATCTGCCTAAACATAAATAGCCTTGGCCTCAGCTCTGGCACTGATGAACAGGCTGCTAGCAGCAGCAAAGAAAGAGGACTGTAACCAACCTCTGGTTACATCCTTTTGTTACCCTCATATTTCTTTGGCCTGTTTCCCATCTCCCACAAATAGTGGGCCAAATCCACACACTCTGCCAGAACCAGCACGTTTCTGGCAAGGAGGTGTTTGGTTCTTCACACTACTCCCCTTTGCAAAACTACTTTGTCAAATTTAAGCCCCCAAGGTTTCCCTGTGCTCAGCACCCCCTTTCCTGCTTGGATGTGTTTGCCCAAATTCTGTGCTTCACTATAGTATCGACAACAAGGCTGAATATGGTCTTGATTTGCACCACTTTTTAACTACAGATTTTGGCTGTTAAACTCAACAACAGAGCAAAACGTTCACATTATAAGACAGGAAAGTAGTAGCAACATGTTATTCAAATATTATTTCATATTCTATATTAATTTATTTTATTATATGATATATAAAACTTTATTATTATTTTGTGTATGAATTTATTAATTTATATCATCTATTAATTATTATATTGTTCATATTATTAATCTAAACTGTTTCCATTTCCTAATGCAAAAATTCACTTTACAAGTAACAATCCAGATGATAGTTTTTCTCAGCAATCACTGTACCTTCTCCACTATCCAGAAGCAATTAGGGCTGGATTGTTTCTCTGGGCCTTTTCAAGGGTAGGAGGAGGTTGGATAACCCCAGCTTCATTCTTTTCAGCCTGTGAATTCATGCAACTGCCCTTATGGAGATGGCAGAGATGGAAATGGAGATAAAGGTTTCATCTACACACTGAACCCCTTTTTTTCCTCAACAACTTCCTTCCACACCCAGTAGGGTGACCAAACCAAAGAATCTACAGAGACTTCCACTGTTTTCTGGACATTTCTCGGAAGAAAACCAGTTTCAGTTCTCTATACAGAGATAGCTAGCCAGAGTAAGCCATTAAGCCAACAAAAAAAGACCATGGACAAATACTGAGAATTCATCTTGGACATCTACTTTTGATTCATCTTTAGTAAGACGGCACAGATCACCTTCATCAGTGCAGTTTCTAACTCACAAAAGCCTCAGCCTACAAAGACATGTCAAGAAGATGTTTGAAGGCAGCAGTAAATATAGCTGCCACAATAAAATCTTTCCTAAGTCTTCTGTTCTCAGTCTTCTATAAAACCAGAAAAAGCAAAACATGACATTCTCTACTTTTAAGTGCCTAATAATTAATTTAAATACTCACAAGTGCAAATACTGACTTCTCAGATTTACCTGCCAACTTTCACCAGGGAAGAAGGACATAGATCTCTATCACAAGTGATAGTCCAAAATGCTTCAACCTTTCAGTGGACAACACCACTGACAGTAACCTAGAGCAGATTTTCAGTTCTGTTGCAATGAAGATTGGCACTGTCTAAGTCAGAATGATTTTATCTCTAATGTATTTTGAAAATGCTTCAGAGACCATGACCAGTCTCTGGCTACCACTACATTGCAGAACTTTGCAAGAGTAAAAGTATAGACTTTTAGGAGAAATTGGTAATGGATAAAATACAATAGTCTTCTTTTATCAGACTGTAAATAAAGAGGTCAGTCAAGAGAATAGTTCTGTTCCCCACTCATCTGTAGCTGAACAGAATAGCTTCTGAAAGAGGATGGATAAAATAGGTCATTTGTCCCAACAAATAAGGTGTATGGTAGAATACAGGTATTACCCTTGATAAATACCTATGACTTTAATGGTCATAGTTTAAGGAATAATGGTCAAGTTTCAGGCTGTATTGCAGATGTAGGGAAATTACCTTTCAGAAGACAGGTTAAAAAATGTCATTTGAAATATTCAACGTGTCTCAACTACAGAAACCAGCAGCTTCATAGATTAGGCTCCTTCCATTAGAACATATTTTCTGTCTGACTTTGCTTTTAGCTTTCATGACAGCAGCACAAATATTCCAAAAATTCCCTCTCTGAAAACACATAAACAGTATCCCAGGATCACCATGTTTTTGTCAGTGATTTCCTTCCCATTCCATATTAGACCCCCAGTCTGAAGCTTAATGCTTGTTGCTTCCCCCTGCCTCCTGCAGTGTTGACTTACATCTCTCTTTTTCTTGAGCTGGAGAAGAAACATTAGACCAAAGCAGTGAAAACATGACAGTGCAATCTGATTACCCTGACAGATATAGCCAAAACACAACCCAGTAAAGTCAAAAGGCTTCTGGCCAGGCATATAAGTCTGTTGTTTAAGGCTCTGAATGCAGGATCAAGGTATAATTCTAATAATTAATTATAAAGTATAAGAAGGTTATAGTTGTGAAGGATCTTCATCATTAAAATTCATGCTGCTATCTGCTGTTCTAATATTATTGAACCCATACTGGCTCCTCATTGCCCTTCAGAATATCTTCTCTTTATTTGCATGTTATAAGTGTCAAGCTTATAGCCTTATAATTTCCTCAACATTCTTCCTCATTCTCTCTCTCTGCCTTGAACAACATCTCAGACAGGCTTTCTTCTAGCTTTCCTATGTAACCCTTTCAAACCTTAAAAAAAGAAAAATCTTAAAAAAAGAATGTAGTTCACATGCAAATTATAGCTCTGTTCTTTTAACACCCAGGGATAAATCTCCTTCTGTAATGGGCATTTATTGATTATAATTTTAACATAAGCTTAGCTTATTAAATGACTTTCTTTGCTGAATCTGTGCAGGATAATGCATACATCGCCTGTGTCATTTTTAGTGTTTAGTGGCTTAGCATCCCTTGTAAATACATTTATGAAATATTCATTTGAACTTCAGCTATGTTATTATCCTCTGTGATTTCAATTCCAATTTTCTTCCAAAATGTTTTTAACTTTTCTCCTAACTGAGCTCTTGTTTTTCTGAGCACTACAGCAAGAAGCAGTGGGTGGAGAGGGAGAGACAGGCAGGTAGCAAAGGATAAAAGAGGAGGAAATCTTTTACCTTCCTTTTCTTTGTTTGCGTCAACTGAGAATCAAAGAAACCACAGACAGAAAAAAGCCTGGTACCTTATCTAATGCCTGTTCTGTCCGTGCATACCAGCACAACCCCAGCTGCTATAGGGGTCTCCAGAAAAGTCCACCTCTCTTTGCTTTACCTGTTCTTATTTTATCCACTACCAAGCTGAAAGGGGAATCAACTTCCTTCTTTCCCCAGATCAAGTTCATATCAAATGAATAATAGTAATATCATGCACAGTTCTCTCTCTTCTAGCTTACTATACAGGGGAACAAAACTGGTGCAGGCACAAGGATCCCCTTCTGCTGACAATGCACTCCCTACTCGGAAACATATTTGTTCCAGGAATGAAACTCTTAAGATTTTTCCAGTTAAAAATCTGACTACTTTCAAAGTTCATGGAGGACCTGAAGTAGCAGTCAGCAGACGATGAGCACACTGTCCTAGCTTAAGCGTGATTTCATTCCTCCTCTGCCCCATCCACACCCAGGATTCAAACCTGCCCTCACCCCCGCCCTGCCCCGACGGAGAAATTCAGATGTTTGCAGCTGCCCATTCTGGGTCTTAAGGAGTGTTTTGCAACAGACACCTAGCAAAACCCAGTTTGTTTCTTAAAATCTTGTTTCAACAAAACAGCACTTTTACCTTTTCAAAATAGCAGAAATAAATCAACTAGCTCGTATACTAGGATGGCAAGTCACCAGCTCCAGGTCACTGGAGTCCTACAGCAGATAACCACCTGACACAGCTGGCTTTTTAAAAAAGGAGCACCTGAAGGTCACCAGCATGTCCAGGTCTCTGCGCGTTCTTGTTCTGGACACGGTACGGGTCAGTAGCTTTGACACAGCATGAACTCTCACTACCTGACTATACTTACAAGAGTAGCAGTTTGCCAGGCTGTTTACAGTTTCTCCTTTTTAAGATGCATAGAGTGGCAAAAAATCTGCTGCTTTTCTCCTCTGTCCTGTAGCTGTGAGGCCTGAAGTTCAGTATACATACTTAGATTTTAATATTCCCTACTCTGGCAAAATCTCAACCTCTTCGCTGAGTGTTAGCTGCCACAATAACCTGATAGAACAAAAGCAATACAAATTCCAGATGTTAAACACTTTGTTGCTGGCCTTCCAAGTTCATTATAACAATCACTATAACTCTGAGAATCACGTTTGGATGGCTTAGGATCTCACAGTGTGTTTTCTAAAGAAATTTCACTGGCCTGGTCTGTCTCTGAGACTTCAGATTGTAACACTAAGAATTTGCATGAGCTTAAACCTGTGCCAAAATCAGAACCTAAGTCTAACAAACTGAAGTTCTAGAATTTGTTCCTTCAGCATCTCAAAAAAGTAGATTTTCTGTGAAAAAACCCTCATTGGGTGTTGTGGGTTAAGCCCAGCTGGCAACAAAGCACCATGAAGCTGCTCGCTCACTCCTCCCCCCCAGCCCTGGTGGGATGAGGAAGAGAAAATATGAAGAAACACTCGTGGGTCGAGACAAGGACTGGGAGGGATCACTCCCCACTTATGGTCACAGGCAAAAGACAGGCTCAACTTGGGGAAAAAAAAACCCAAATTCAATTTAATTTACTACCAATCAAAGCAAGGATAATAGGAAGTAAAACCAAATCTTAAAACACCTTCCCCCCACCCCTCCCTTCTTCCTGGGCACAGCTTCACTCCCGAATTCTCTCCCTCCTCCCCTCCCACCAGCGCAGGGGGACGGGGAATGTGGGTTGGGGTCAGTTCCTCACACGTTGTCTCTGCCGCTCCTTCCTCCTCAGGGGCAGGACTCCTCACTCTTCCCCTGCTCCACCAGGGGTCCCTCCCACGGGCTGCAGTTCCTCACAAACTTCCCTCACGTGGGTCCTTTCTGTGGGCCGCAGTCCTTCAGGCACAGGCTGCTCCAGCGCGGGCTTCCCCACGGAGCGGCGGCCATCTTGGGGGGCATCCATCCCCCTGCTCCGGCGTGGGCTCCTCTCTCCCCGGGCTGCAGACGGGCATCTGCTCCCCCGCTCCCCTCCACGGGCTGGGGGGGACAGCCTGCCGCCTCACCGCGGGCTGCGGGGGCATCCCCTCCTCCTCGCTCCTCCTCCTCCTCCTTCTTCACTGACCTCGGGATCTGCAGAGGGGTTCTTCTCACGTCCCACTCCCCTCTCCGCTGCAGGTTCCCCTCTTAACTCTGTTCTCCCAGAGGCGCTACCGCCATCGCTGATGGGCTCGGCCTTGGCCAGCGGCGGGTCTGACTTGGAGCCGGGGAAGCTTCTAGCAGCTTCTCACAGGGGCTGGCCCTGTGGGCCCTCCCCTGCTACCAAAACCCTGCCACACAAACCCAAAACACATAGGGATACATTAAACTCTTTCAAATCTGATGGAACACTTTGCTCCATGATGAAGATGATGGTATTGGATCATAGATATGTGTCTACTTTATTTTCAGATCTGTCTTAATGGTTGCATGGTTTGCAGCCTCCTATATATGCCTCTGACTCACAAGAAAACATAAGAAGCCACTTGTTGATACACATCTGACCAGTTTTGAAGGCACTTAGTCTGACTGCCTGTAACTAGGATACAATATTCTGGCAATATTTATAGAAGGTTTAACTCCTGAGATCTAATTAAAATACTATGACATGTGTGTTCTTGAATTGGTGCCCTATGAATTGGCTGTTCTCTTTCTTCTATGCCAAACAATGTCAAAACAATAAAAACTGCTAATGAGGATGAAAAACTGGCTGAAATTTGACTAATTCAATTGATTATCTTTTTCCTCTCTTAAAAAAACCCCCACTGATTCTTTTATTAACAGAATATCTTCAAATGGATGGGCCTCCATAAGTAATATGGTACTATAAACAAAATTTAAATTTTTTTCTGATTCCTTTTTACTTGGAATAAGTAGCTTATTACTGATTCTGTGGGACCATGAAATTATTACATCTTCTTATGCCCCGGTTTCTATAAGTGTAAGTATGCAATTCACCAAATTGTCCCTTTTATTTATTCTGATAGCATCACCTTTGGGAGTACATATTTAACATATCTTTTCATCTCAAGTCAAGAACAAATCTTTTAACAGCTGTTATTTTAATTCAACTGGAACAAAAAAAAATCAATTTTGGCACAAATCTGACCCAACCATCAATGCCCAGAACATGTACTGGCTTTCAAAATTAGGCCTTGCACTGGTCCATTTCCGACTGAGCTGAGGCAATTACGTTAGCACAGTCTTCTCTTTCCCCACCAGTGGGAAGAAGAGGAGAAAAAAAAAGAAAAATTATAACCCTAACAGACAAATAGGCATGAAAAGCCTATGGAAAACCATTTTTAATACCTCAATATTTTTCCATTTATTGTCCTTTGCTCCATCATATGAAACTACAGAATCACAATATATTTTGCCAGAACATTTTCAAAAGCATCTAAATATTCCTTTTCTAATTACAAGACTTAGAATAACTTTATTTCTAAACAACTTTATCTTTCATTTGTAGCACTTTGTGAGCAAAAATGTCTGTTTGGAAGCAGATGCATAAGACCAAACGTCTGTGCTTGCAGAAGTGGCTATACTGGTTCAGCATGTGAAAAGAAGGTAAGCTCCAAACCCACCGATTCTTATGGCAAGAGGGACAAAAATAACCAAATGGAACTGAAACAGCCTACAGGAAAATGGGTTAAAGTCTTGTTAACCTTATGAAAGGTGTAAATAAGGTTACAACATAGTTTACAGGAAGTTTAATGACTGCTAAGCTGGCAAAATAACACTGTATCCAAGTTCTATACAAAATTTTCCCTTAAGGAACAGTTTAATATTTGAAATATAAAACCCACAAAAGCTGTGTCTATTCTGGTAGGTAGGGTCATCCTTAATACAGTGCTCCTGTCCAAACTCACTAATCATCTGCACAGTAAACCCTGAAGAAAAACAGCTAGTTGCAGTCCAGCCCAAGCCTGGAAGCTTTTCTGAATTGCAAGGGCAACCTGCTCCTCCCCACCAGATGCCCCTCCGCTTGCTTTTCACCCCCTTCCCTTCCTAACTTTGCCTCTTGTTTGCAACGTGCACCCAGGAGGTGTATGAGCAGCAATTACTCTTGTTCATTCCTTCTCCACTCCAGTTTCTGATGTCCACAGACAGCCTGCTTTGTCTTGCTGAGCTTGACTTCAAACTCGACATTAAATGTCACTACAGACCCATCCAAAAGTGGCAAAACACCAGAACAATTCTCATGATCGGAGAGGGATTCACCTCTCTCCTCCAAGTAACTTTGTTAGAGGCTCTTTTCCAAGTTGAACTCTCCTAGCACCTGTTAGCACTTGCTATTCCGTTACCAAATGGGTGCTCCCACCTTTACTCAAACAGAGCTGATGGGACTAAATCTTCTGTGCCCTCCCAAGGTGAATGGCAACCAAAACAGGTGACACTTGTCCTGCTCTGTATCTTCTTACTGTGATAGCTGTTTCTGTTGCCTTATGAAGAAACAATGATTTCTCTCTTCCTGACATTGACCAAAGCAAACTGATGTCCAGTTCATGCAAATCTTTTTTTGCATGAATTTGAGAAGCATTGAGTTGGGCAAATACTATCCTCACCACCTCCCGAAAAAACAGTAAGCCATGTCCAACTACCAGAATGGTTTGCAAGGTTATAGTACATCTGACAGGTGGGCTTGACCTGACCATCACATCAGTGTATGTCTTTAAGTCAAGTTTATCCCCTACATCACCACTAAGACAAAATAATTTTTTCCGTCTTGCCTGGTGTGCCTAAACACTGTATGTATCAACTTGAATTTCCCCTTCTATTTTGAGTACTGCTGTATTTCATATCCTGCACCTCCTGTTTCTCAGAGAAATTTCTCCCTTCCAGAGTCACAAACAGCCAAAACAATTTACAGGTTTGCCATTGTTAAGAGCCACAATTTTGAGCCATGGTCATTTCCCATAACTCAAACACTATTCCACTCAGATGTCCTGATTGGCCCAATTTCCAGCTTTCAGAAAGGCAGGTTGCCCTGTCATTTATCTATATTGAAAGGCTAGGGGCAAAAATCAACATATTTTCATTTCAATTACATAACGCATTAAGAGAAAGCATGAAAATCTATTCCGATAGTCATTTTATTCTGTTAATGATAATTAGATTTTAATATCAGAATTAAAGTTCTGTATGGATTTTCTTAACAAGTACATTCTCATACTAAATTACAGCTCCTACATCAATACTGAAATGCAGCTGATGTAGATCAGATGAGTAAGTGTTGTAATTTTCTATATATAAAAAAATCTATTAAATAGGTTGGCTGTAGCCTAGGAAAATACGGTGCACATTTTCTCAGTTAACAGAAGTCCAAATGGAAGCAGGAATATGCCAAGATAAACTGGAGTTATTGTCTGCAGGTGTTTATATCCAGGAGACTTTCCCTTGGTAGGTCAAGAGTTGCCCTCTTTGATACAGCAGACCAAGATTATCAGGATTGCTTTAGAGCATTAGTCTAGTTGTGAAACTGTGAAGTATGATATTTGTCATTTCACAAATGAAGTGGAACTTTGTTGCACTTAACAGAAAATATTACATCAAAAAAATAGGCTTCCTTTTCACATGAATAAACTATTACATGGTAAATCACTCCTGAAAGAAAAAGAAAGTAGAAGACAACTTTGCATATTTTGTATGTCCAAAATGCCAAGCCATCAATGATACATGTAAACACATGGGTCTCTCTAGCAATGATTAATCTCACATTTTTCAAGACTGTTTAAAGCACTCTTCAGTTTCCTGGCTTATTCTGCAGAATTACTGATTGGCTGTGCTGATATGAATGTGCATTACTTTGATGTGAAGAAGGAAATGCTCTGAATAAAAGAGAATTAACAGGTTCCCTTCAATCTGTGAGCCTTGCTGAAAGCTAGAATCAAAGTTAGTAATAAAAATGATGGATTTAATGATGTCTAGTTTAAATTACATGGCTTATGTTATATGAAAGCAAATGAGCTACCCCTCCAAAAAACCAAAATTATGAGAGAGATTAAAATACAAAGCTCATTTACTAGCATGGATTACAGTAAATTGTAAACATAGGAATTCATACCCATATTGCTGTGGAAAAGTTGCGATGATAGTCTTCCCAAGAGTTAATTTATCAGATTGGATCAGGTATAACTGAACAATCTGTACAAGTCTTAATCAACTTCTCCAAACCTCTCAATCGTGGAAATCTCACAATTTATCTAAGTAATTGTCCAAGTATTTAACTACATTATTAGAGCACAGTTTGGTTTTCCTAACCCTGAACATAAACCCAATCTGTTGCGAGTAAAACTGATACTTCTTGGGGTAACCTTGGTGGGCACAGAGAAAAATTATCACAGTCCTTTCAGTAACAACATTTATACGTTTGAAGACAATTAGAGTCTCTGCTGCCTGATGTTCTCCCATTTTCCTAAGCTAAACCAACCAATTTTCAACCCCTGTTCTCTGTTGCTCATCTAAACTGTCTCCAGTTTCTCTATATCCTTCCTGACATGCTGTAGCTGAGCACCAGTGCAGGCTAGTGCCCAGCAACTGCCTCCCTGTGTGTCTCTGATTAATACATTTACAGCAAGAGATTTACATTTTTCTGCAGCAGTGCTGCAACCTGCTCAGTCTTTTCCACAGTCCTGATACCTTATCACTTATTTCCCATTTGGCATTTGTGCAGTTGACTTTTCCTCTGTAAGCACCATCTTTATTGTCTTTACTTAATTTTGTCTTACGGATTTCAAGCTGTCTCACCCATTTATCAAAACGATTTTTAATTCTAAGCCTGCTTGCACTGCCTCCAAGTGTGACGATGTTAAAAAATGTGACACCTCATTGTCTAAAACATTAATGAAAGTAGCGAAGAGTAGAAAAATCAGGGCCTACAGACTATGGATATAATTATTCCTTGATAATACTTTCTCAAACAGGCTTTGCTGCTTACTTATTCCATCTGAATCATACTTACTGGCACGACTATCTGAGTCATATCAGAAATCTCCCTAAAGTAAAAAACATATCTGTTCTTGGTGGATAGAGTGGCTGGTTCCCTTATTAAGCTTGAGGGGTTTATAAATTGATTGTTTAATAATTTGTGTTAGTATCTTTCCAGATACCAACTTAGTCATTCCCTTGCTTTTCCTTTTTTTTCTCTCATTCAAAAATATGTATTATTTTTATTGGGACTATTTATATCCTTCGGGAGTTCTCAAAGCAAGTCACTGCTGGTTTAGAAAATGCATCTTTAAGTATGCTGGGGTAAACTCTGTGAGGCCCTGTTGACCTGGAAAAGCTGCTTCATGTAAAGACCCTGTTATACACTAAGACTTTCCATATGGGAAGTTAATGCACAGTAGATAGCATACCATAAATTCAAATCCCAGTTTATTGCCTAGTCATTTAACCTTGTAAACAGGCCTTAAATCTGACTTCTCTGAATCTGAATACTCAGTTCCTTCCCTACTCTCCCTTGCATGCCTGTTCCCTTGTTAATTCTGATCATGTTAAACCTTTTGTCACATCTAACCTTTCCGTGAAGACTGAAGAAAAGGCATTGAGCACATAGCCTTGCCTGTGTCATCTGCAATTTTCTCTCCTTCCTGTTAGATTTACCACTATGTTTTGCTATGGGAGTTAAAACTCATGCTTTGCTCTGTTTCTGTTATGAATCTTCAAATAATAGGAACAACACAGTAGCAGTGGCATGTAAAATTTGTCCAAAAACCTGGATTAAATTGGAGTGGAGCAGCCTCTTCCTTTCCCTCAGCAGCAGCTGACAAGGGATGCTCTAGGTGACTGCACTCACAGCTAACTGAATTGCACCAACCTCCCTTTCCTACGGAAGGAGATGCAAGCTAATTGCCACTTACCCAGTTTAGGAGACTGATTTCCTCCTTTAAACTTAATTTCTGGTCTTCAACTTACTCTCACAAAATTAGAGTGAAAAATTCATTTTTAGCAGCATTTTTTTCAGAGTATGGACTGAAAACACTAAGGAGATAGATACAGGGAGCTAGAAAAAAAAAGGCCTCACTGCAGAACTCCTTTTTCTTCCACAAACTAAATAGTGTCTGGTTTTCCCAGTGCATTTGGAAAAGCTGGACGGCCCATATTCACTTAATGACGTTATTCCCCTTTCTCTGCTGTAATCTTCGATATAGTTCCCTTTTGTGCAGTTAAGATTCCTGGAGGTACAATATACATTTTCCCAAATTATTCATCATCTACATCCTAGTTCTCACGTTTATATTGCCAAATGATTTGCAATTCATTTTCTGACATTTTTGGTTTACTTTTTTTTGGACTTCTGCTAAACAAAGCCTGCCAACAGCATTCCTCAGAAGGCTAATGAACTTGCTAGAATAGCAATCACTCTCTTAGAAATCTTCTGCGTATTTTTAATTTGTATTGACTCTTTGAGAGATCCAGATAATTTAGGAAGTTTCATGGCAGACATGAAGACAAATGCTCCTGCTGACTTTTACATTCAAAACAGCCATTAGAGCACATTTGTTCAGGGCTGGAAGGGGTGACCCAAACAAAAAAGACTAAAAACAGACCTTTTTTCCAGTGGAACCACAGTTAAAACTTTGGCACAAGTCCCAAAAGAGACTAAGGCAGACAATCAAGGTATCATTTGCACAACAGGGAGTTTTTCAGAAAATTGAAATTCATATTGTATCTGTTGTCCTATCTGATACCATCACGCTTTCCTTGGGTTTTTTTTCCTTCCTAAATGGATTAAAGTAATAGCATTAATTAAGCCAACAGAATTAATTTAAGCTAAACAATGTTATCTAGTTAGATATAAATGGTACATAATATTACAGTACAAGCTATCGTGATGGTGTATTTTCCCAATAACAGTTTAAATATTAATGCACTAAACTTGGCTGTCTGTTGAATATTTATTCTAAAGCATAAAGTTACTGAGAAGTGTAGCCTGTTACAGAAAATAATAATTAAGAAAAGGCTCACCTTATAGCAGATACTTTTAACACTCGAATTTACCAATAAACCAAACAGCAGCAGGCCATTCATTCCCTATGAATGAACCCAGTGACTACGCTCCAAAGATTAAACATACTATTGATTTCAGTACAGCCTGAAAATACAAGATGTTTTTAATAAACAATTTCTCATATTAGGCAACCCTCTGCTGCAGTTAGTGACCTTAACATCACTATTACCTTGTTCATTTATACACTAACAGACGTTAAACCACAAATCATGCTGCTGAAGTTATACAAGCTGTATTTAGCATCTGTGAATATACAGGCTAGTCATCTGTGGAGTTTTAGGGGAAAATGGCATGCCTATTCTTAAATTATTTGACAAATAAATGGAAGTAATATGAGATCAAAAATGGAAAGTCAAATATAAGCAGTATCGAGCTACACATGTATGTCAGACTATTTGCTTGCTTATTACAAAGGAATGTAAGAGTAGTTAATACTATTTAAGCAAAAAAAATGAGACTGTGACTTCCTCATCATATGACTGAATATCTTCAACACATATACTTGTTCCTGTATTCAGACTGTATTCAGAGGCTTCTTGATACACTGTAGTTAGCCTAGATCTGGAAGCACCCAAGAGCTTGGGCTTCCAGGCGTGCCCAGATAAATCCATGCAGAGATGTGCCCTACCAGGTGAACTCGCCAGCTCAGGTCCCTGCTAACCTGGAGGTCTCCATGTATGCTCCATCCTACTGACGACAAAAACCTGCCACTGGTTCTTAAAGGATTTAAAGAACTATGGTAGTGCACAGTATGAATACTTGATCACACTTTTAGTTTCAGAGAAGCTTGTGAAGAAAGAAAACTTATAAAAGTGTTCATTCTGGACTTCTGCTGTTTCCCTGCAATAAACAGATGCATCCTATATCTTCTCTTTAAGTCTAAATGGGACAGAAGAGCATTACTGATTTGGAAATCACAATGCTTTTCTTTAGCTTTCATTAGAGTTTCATGAACACAGGAGAAACCAATCTATTGAAAGTCTTCCCTAATATGTTTGACTTCAGCTAACACATGCCTTCAGAATGGATATTTGGGGTGACTGCAGACAGGTCTGTGTAACATGAATACTTAGAAGTTTTTGCCCTTTTTGGTACTAAATATATGCTCCAACTTTCTTCACACATTTCTACCAAAAGAAAGCAAGACAGGGCCTTTGCAGTATTTTAATTTTCATAATATGTCCTATATTATATATAAACATTCATATATATATCCGCATCCAAAGAAGAGCAACGAAGCTGGTGAAGGGTCTAGAGCACAAGTCTTAGGAGGAGCAGCTGAGGGAACTGGGGTTGTTTAGCCTGAGGAAAAGGAGGCTGAGGGGAGACCTTATCACTCTCTACAGCTACCTGAAAGAAGGTTGTAGTGAGGTGGGTGCTGGTCTCTTCTACAGAGTAACTAGTGATAGGACAAGAGGAGATGGCCTCAAGTTGCGCCAGGGGAGGTTTAGATTGGATATTAGGAAAAATTTCTTCACCAAAAGGGTTGTCAAGCACTGGAACAGGCTGCCCAGGGAAGTGGTTGAGTCACCGTCCCTGGAGATATTTAAAAGACGTGTGGATATGGCACTTCAGGAGATGGTTTAGTGGTGGGCTTGGCAGTGTTAGGCTGATGGTTGGACTCAATGATCTTAAAGGTCTTTTCCAACCTATATGATTCTATGATTCTATAACTATATATATACATTTACACATACAAATATATACACATCTAAAATCCAGATACATATTTTAGTATAAATTTGTATATAGATAAATGGAAATGTGTAATATGACACAGACATGCACATACATGTTTATTTGTCCTCAATAAATATATATCACTCTTCCAGATATTACACACATTTTTCCCATGTAAACTCAAATCCTCACTCTAACTAAACCTGTCTAAATCCCAGCAGACACTTGTAGAAGTACGCTCCCTTTTCATATAAAATAAATGTGCCATGTACTATTCACAAACAAACAACTGCTACCTGGGTACATCACTATCAGAAACTAAGGTAAGGCATTTTACAGTCAAACAGGGAAGTAAAATTTGGATACATGATGCTAATATCAATGTTATCCTGTCATATCAAATAGAGATACATCATGATTAAGGAGCACCTTTCTTCTTGTCCTGAATAATAAATTAATGTCAACATCTTTATGTGCTTTGTAATATAGATTTCTATAAAACTGCCCTTCAAAATGGGTTCTTAAATCTATGTGCTAGCATAAAATAAAGCTTTTCATATCATCTATTATCTTGTTTTGGGATAAAGAAAATTCACTCATGTATTTAAACCAAGATGATATTCATGGACAATTTCTGCTGTATAAAAATGGGATAAGTGCACTGAAACGCTTTCAGGCAAGAAGCCAACAATCTCCATGCGTTATACGGAAGTGGCAGAGTGATTTTTTTAAGGCACACCTGCTTTAGATGAAAGAAATTGAATTCCAACTCCATAACTGTCAAGCTCCACCACAAATAATAGAGCCTAAGCCAAATCATTTCAGCAATATAGCTATTTTCCTGTTGAAGCGATGGAGCAGAAATCAGCCTTAGCTAGATGATATCACTTTATGTGCATGCTTTGGAAACAGTTCCATTCATCATTTCACTGCTTAATCCCTTTCAGTAACATGTTCTTCATTCCCTAGTTAATAAAAACTTTGGTTACCTAAGTCAAAATTGTGAAAAAAAAAGTGGATTGTGATTTTGCCATAATTACATAAAAATTCCAAAGAAAATACAGTAACTACAATAAATTATTTGAATGCTTGCACATATTTTTTTCTTACATGACATCACATGCATGAGGCTGTTTCTTCTACAGTCCCTTAAGCAGCTGAATCCTCATTTCTTTTTTGCAGCTCCCAATAGGATGAAGATAACATAACTACAGCAGGACAATGAAGACAATCATTTGGGTATTGATAATCTGCCACCGAGCACGTTTTTCATTTGGGAAGATAGTGTGAAGAAATTGCTAGTTCTCTCCCTTCTACCCTCATATAATCACACAGAAGAATAAAAATAAAAAACCCAACCCTTCTCATATGTCAATAAACCTACATTTATTTTCAAACCTGTCTATGGCAAGGCTCAAATTCATGATCCATGGCTGTAGTGACACCATCACAATGACTGCTCCTGACAACAACAAGATTTTAAAATGGCACAGACTATTTTATAAAGATTTTTAGTGCCATGTTATTCTGCTTTCATTAAAATTTGAAGGCACAGATAAATTTCCTCATTTCTTCACATTTCTTTTTTTAAACAGGTATGTTTGCCCACAGTCTAGAGAAAAGCGAATCCATAAGATCCTGCTGCTTCTGAGAAATTTCAGTGACTACCAAGGGAAAGACCTCAATAATGTTTAACCAAACTAGCTCCAGCCTGTATTGTCTTTCCCTGAGTAACTGCTAGAGCCAAATGCTTTAGTTTCTTAAGTTGCTAATGTATCAGCATTTATTTGTGGAGGTATCAATGCAATACCTGGTGAAATGTTGGCTTTTATTTGCCTTTACACCTGAGTTCTTCTTTGCCCTCTGTAATGGCTATACATTGCTCTCAGGCAAGTTAATGGTCAACATGCCAAGGACACAGAAGGCCCCATGTAGCCATACAGTCTTGATCCCTGGAAGCATTTTATAAAACTAGCTCTCTAATCATACAGTAGGGGCTTAGTGAAATACTGGAAAACCTAGGTGCTCTCAGAAATCTGCATCCTAACCTGAAAATTCAGGTTTACAGAAATCTACCATTGGCGCACCTACCAGTGGCCAAAAGATGAGCCGCGTGTTTCATCGCAGGCAGTGGTACCGACGTGGGATGTGATGGAGCAGTGGCAGGAAACCTGGCGGGGAGAGGAAGGAGTGCAAGGAAGGGAATGAGGACACCAATTATAAGTTCACTTGGAAAAAAGAGTTTTGAACTGTCACCTCGGACAACTCGGGTTCAATAAAGTAAATCCCAAACCATGCTCTGGGCATTCATGCTCTCTGTTCATTTGTCTCACTGGAAGATTCAGAGTAACCGAAAAAAGACCAAAATCTCAGTGCCTTGATGGAGGAATACAGAAGTTTTGACACTCCCTCACTCTTCCAAAAGCAACTTAGGGGAACAATGATACAAGTACGGATATTTTGATTGAACCTTCAGGGCTGCAACAGTAACTAGATGTAAGATTTGATCTGACCCTTACTGTCAATTTATAAGAATAAAAAATACTGACTGTGAGACCTTTGAATACTGCAAATTAAGGGTTTAAAAAAGCTTGGAATAACTGTCGCTACTATAATTCACAGAAACATTCCTCCTCCCTTTCATCCAGCTCCTAATAGTAGCATTTATTCCCCACGTCTAATATCGCAAAATGATTTAAATATATCCATTCTGTTTTCCAATAAATGATTCTCTATTCTTTATTTCTGAAGTTTCAACTTTCATTTTATGCTATGAACTGCTCCAATGTAAATAGTAAAAGAATAAAAAAGCAAATTACACTTGCCACTCCTTGCAAGTTTCCCTCAAACACTTAGACCAAGGACCAGACCTCAAGAATACTTGCTGTATTTTACTAATACATACTTATCTAGATCACAGTTAGCAATGTTAATATGAAGTTAAGTTTTTAGCATTCGCTTTAACAGTTCCAGGAAGACATTAATACTAAAACAGAGCATTGGCACCAGATGAGTATCTACAAGATTAAATTTAGGGTGGCAATTATGCCTTTCTTGAAGTACGGCCCCAATCAATAAAAAAAGATTTCTATTACCTTGTCTCCATAATGTCTACAAGAGACAGTGCTAATGAACAAACCCCCTTGCCAAGATTGGATTTCAAAACCTAAAATAGCTTTCAACACCTTGCAGCTTCTCACTGTATTTCTAGAAGTGACTATTTGAGACAATATACATCCCCATCTATTTTTAGGCAATTAGAAAGTTATTTTGCATCATTGAGGATACTTTGTGTGTGATTATAAAACAGGAACAATCACTAATAAATAATAACGCTCAGGTTCCAGTATCTGATATCAAACTGTAGGTAACCTACAGTTACTGCAGTTTCACAGATCGTGTCAGTGTAACACTTCTTTTCTGGAGGATGAATTTGACACTGTTCCTTTCTCCCAGCCAGTTTAGCACTTAACTGATTTTCTTCCCCTGATTGTTCAATATACTTTGGTAAAAAGTCACCAGATGATACAGTGATGACTATATTCCCGGCTTGTGTTTTAAACAAGATATAGAATACTGTAAGAGAAAAATTATTCTCTAGAATTTCACAGGTGTTTTGCACCTTGAAAAATACCCTATAGAGAAATTTTCTTGCAAATACAGGGTCTTATTTTTCTAAACCTTCTCTTATAAGCCACTTCTTCTAATTGTCATGTGTCCAAAAATACTGCAAGGAGCTTAAGGTAGGAAGCAGTCTTACTAATTGCACTCTTCCAAAAAAATGTACCAGCTCACTATAGTTACTTGAAGTTACAAGTTACTTAGTTCTAACTTCTAACTGTCATTATGACTTCCAATACTCTCTGTTTGCTGAAGACTTATTTCAAAATACTATTAAAACCCAAAATAAATCATGACCTCTTGTTATGGGAATAGGAAACAGAACCATCAAGCAGAAGGGGGATTGTATGGGGTTTTTTTTCTTAATGTAAACCTTTTTAAGAGCACAGTCATTGGCAGATTTAACTCATTCATGGCTTATAATATTCATTCATGTGGATGTTTAAACATTAAGTCCCTGGCTCTAGTCTTTTGGAATTTTCATAGGGTTTGTGTTGTTTTCAAGAGAAAAGATGACACTAACACTTTTTCTGCCTACAAAGAAGGAGACTGCAATAAGTAGGAGGGAGTTAATTTTTCTTGCCAAAAAGATGGGGCAGGTTATATGCTTCATTGGACATACGTATGTATGCACATATATGTGTACCTCCACAGTACATTAGCTTAAAACCTCCTAGAAATTGCTGTGAGGCAAAGAAAATGCCCTTAATGGAAAAATAGCCTTGCTATTCGGTATTCCAGAAAGAAAAATACCATTTTCTTTTCGTTTAAAAAGGGCTTTTTCTCTCATGTTAGGAAGTGCAATGTAAGTTGAAAGAAGTGCATGTACTCCCTGCAGAATAAGTAGTTAGATAAGACATCTTAACTCCTTTTAGAATGAGCAGAGCTTTGCTCCAGAAATGTACCACTTTCGGCAGGGCCTGCAGATGTCATTCCTTGGTTTATCCATAAATAAGTACAGCAGCAGCTCAACAGCAGAAGCCACTAATTCTGTCCTAGGGAGACCACCCTGTGAGAGACTGAAAGAGTTAGTGTCTCAAACATCGTGGTGGGGCAAGTTCTGCCTAACTTATAAACTCTGCATAACAACGAACCCTGCATAGCAAGGAACCACAGGTGAACAGAAGCCGATCAGCACAGATCAGCACAGGACATCAGCAACAGGACAGGGAGGGCCTGCCAGAGGGTGCGCAGCTCCGTGTTCTGATGTGCTGTTCTGATACGCTGAGCAGGGCAGCTCACCATCCATGGCCAAAGATCAAAAAATGGTCACGTCTGCAGGGAAGGAGAAGTTACTCCCCAAACGACCCCCAAGCCCACTGACCCATTTCCCGAAGGTTCTGAAAGCACAAACCATTTAGCCTAATGAGTTCGAGTGCCCACCCGAAGGAGGGGCAAGGATGATAAAAGGACACAAACTGAAGTCCCACATGCGTGCGCCCACCAGAACTGGGCCCGTTGGCTGACTGGACCAACGCTGGACCCAGGACTGGTGACATCTTTCTCTTTTCTTGTTCTCTGCCTCTCTCCCTCTCTCTCCTTTTCATAATCCCTACACCTCATCCCTTTAAGACATAAAAACATTGACCAAGTCTGGGACTAGGGGTGGATCCAGCCGTCCCTAGGCTCTTCTGTAAGAAGGAGTCTAGAAAGCAAGGGGGGGTCTGCTCTGAACCTCAAGACTCAACAGGAGGGATCTCCTTCTTCCCTGAATCGATGTATATGGTTACCATGGGTTACAGGCGTTATTGAGGCAGCTCCATGCCAATTCCTGTTGTGAGAAACCCCGCCACCTACTGTTATACCTTCCAAGTTCAGGTCGCTTCTGCCATGAATAAAATGTTCAACTGATTGTTTGGTGTCGTTTCACCTTAATTTAGCCCGAGGGAATTCCAAACTCACCATGAATCCCTGGTCTGTCCAGCCTGGGTCTTGACACACCCATAGGGGAGAGAAGCATGGTCTATGTGTATTTAATGCTCAGCCTTCCTGCCAGAAAACCCTGTTTTGTATGGGTCACTGAAAAAACAGCAGATGATGGATTGAAATGAGTACATTTGGGGGCTCAATTCAAGCTGATGACATGTTGAGAGGGTCTGCCAACTCATATGTCATGTCCCAAATGAAAAAGACTTTGGAATACTCCATATACATAAATAAACACATGTAGAAATATGCATAAAATTATTTTCACTTTAAATTATTTAACTACAAAAGTTGTGGAGCATGACATGCTCTGTGGGCCTAATACTACATCTTTATGCTCAATTAATTTAACTTTAGTATCAGTTGGAAAAGGAGCAGGACATACCAGAAAATACATGGTATGCATAACAATAGGTACCTCTAAGATTACTGTTTATACTTCAGCCAACTAATTCATACTCAGGAGCTCTGGGTAGGAGCTGCCACATCCAAAATTAATGTTCATTATTCAGAACAAGTTTTCATTGTGCTTGAGAACAAAAGCTCTGGATCGATCCCCAGGCACATGCAAGGCAGGTTTGGAAAGGAGGAAGGTCTCTGCCTTACAAGACACAGACAGACATTACTCTCTCTTCTATATTGCTTCCTATTTGTATCAGCTGAGATCTGGGAGACTTGACATTAGCCAGTTTCCCCTAGGAAGAGGAACACATGGATGCACTGTGCGGTTCATTTATGTGAGTTCCAAGCCCTGCACTGTGAACAGAGATGGGTAAGCAGCCGTGCGGAGCTCCTCCTGCAGAGGTGAAGTCAGGCTCCTGCAGCACAGTCCACACGTGTCTTCTCTTGGTGCCTTCTTTCCTTATCCAAGAGGATGGGTTCTGCCTCTGTGCTCCTAAACTAAGAAACAAATTGTCCAGAGGTGCCTTTCTTTTCTGCCTTTGGCTGAGTCACAGGCAACTCAGTTCCAAATTAGACACGTTAGTTGAGCTCTTCAGAGTTCAAAGTATTATGTCCTTCTCTCTCTCCTGTGCCAGAGCCAGTTCTGTTATTACCTTCCCATTAGACAGGTAACACTTCCCCAAACTCTGCAGCTAACCTGGCTTGGAGAAGCCCCTCTGTTAAAAGTGATCAAAAAATGGAAAGTGCTTCTGAGGAAAAACCCTGACTAGACAAATTCTCAGTCTGAACCAGAAAGAACTTTTATCCTAACGATCATAATTTTGTCAAAAATTTTTGTACTAACTTTACTCTCAAAATTTTACTCTTCTATCATGATAGCGTTCCTAATGGGATCAGCCAATTTCCCAGGTGATTTCTTTGACATCTGGTTAAGACTATTTTTCCCCCTGTTTAGAAGTAATTTCGATCTAGACATGTAACTTGCTGGCATTTGTACTGCACAGGAAGATGGGAATAACTTGTGATAAGTTTACTGAGAGAATACAGAAGCTTTTAATCAGTCTGCCTTAGAGCCATGAGAAGAAAGAAACATCCTCCTGGTCTGCTCGTAAGTCGCCCCCTTTTTCCTTTCTTTTTTTCCCCAAAGCAGCTTTCGGCATGCATCACCCATGACTGATTTATTAGATTGTTAGTGCTGTCAGAGTCCGTGTCAGGTATAAGACAGATTTGTCATAAGGGTGTAGCAAAACCAGATTACCCTATTCAAAAGCTGCATGCCTTCCCTATACTCTGTGCCAAGCTTCTGATAGCCAACAATGAGTTTGTTACTAACATCGATGTCTCAGAGAAAGAAGATCCAAGCCTTTGTGGTCATCAAGCCTGTTTATTTCACATTTTAACTAAGTCTGGGGTATTGAAAAAGAATTTCAATGGGCACAAAATGAAGCAGCCTATCTGTTTAATACCACAAGCCACTATCAACCTAATATGTTCCTTTGCCCTTTAATACAGAGACCATTTCAAAATCTTTCTCCTGCTATTAAAACACTTTTAAAAGCTTATGCCCTTATAAACCAAGCAATCATTTTCCCCTCGACAGCTATGACCTGCCATTACTTTACAAGACCAAATTACTGAAGAAGACTGGAGGTTCATGAAGGCAAGCGGCAGAGGTTTCCTGCAGGAGATAAAAATGACCAAAGCACTATTCACACACAAAATGAAATTCAAACCTGGTTTTATTCTCTTTCTTCATACATAACAGGAACTATTTTTGCAACATCTTCTTGGAAACATCTGAGGATAAAGATAGAAGTCAAGACATATGCAATGAGCTAAACAGAATTGTTTTAAAGACTGTAGCTAGAAAGATCAAGATGGAAAACCATCAGTTATTGAAATTATGCAAGGTTCAGGCTATTGTAAAATAAATCAATATAATAAATAGGGTGGTATCTGAACAAGGCAAAAGCACAGAGATTAATACTGACATAAGGATATATAGATATTACAAAGTAAGCCCAGCATATTGATTTCCCTTTCCTTAAAAAAACAGAATAGGAGGAGAGGAATGAATCCAAAATACACAAAAGAAAGCTAGGCTCAGTCTCAAGGTAGCAAAAGCTGAGAGTGAATTTTTGAGTCATAAGGTCTGAAAAAAACCCAACCAAACAGAAAAGAACCTGAGCAAGGTTACAGCAGCAGTAGAAAGGAGCTGGGGGACGGGGGCGGATAGGATCTAAATTAGTAGCTATTGCACTAGAGACTGCCTGGATTAAAAAAGAAAGCTAAAGAAGGTTTACATAAAATAATAGGAAATTATTATAGGCCTGTAAAGTGGATTACAGTCTAAACATGAATATGTTTACATGTGAAGAGTATTTAAAGGGTGGCTACAAAGAAGATGGAGACTCTCTTTTTACAAGGAGTCACATGGAAAAGATGAGGGGTAATGGGTACAAGTTACTCCTGGGAGATTCCAATTGGACACAAGGAAAATTTTTCACAATGAGGACTATCAGCCATTGTAATAATCTCCCCAGGGATGTGGTGGATTCCCCAAGACTGGATACTTTTGAGATTCAATTGGACAGGGTGCTGGGCCATCTTGTCTAGACATGCTTTTTCCAAGAAAGGTTGGCCCAGATGATCCCTGAGGTCCCTTCCAACTTCGTATTCTATGATTCTATGAAATCTCTTTAAAAGGTTAAAACATTGATCATGAAGGGGCTGCATATATGCTCATCTTAAACTGAGGGAATCTATCAGTGGAAATGCTTATGAGATCTGTATAATCATGGCACCTGTTGTGTTTTCAAATAATTGAGGGAATCAGACTCAAACCAAATGAGTTAACTTTATATAACTGATCTGTAGATGCTAAACACATGGTTTTGCAGGAAGTACACGAATCTACTGTTCATGCCTTTACTTTTGGAAATTATACTGCTTAGGTGGAAGAGAACTGCACTTGTATAATCCAAGGTTTCAACACAAAAAATAAACTAGTACCAAAAAGGGCCTCAAGGGGATGTTAAATTGCTCTTCCACCTCAAATATTCCTGGAACTATTCATAAAGCAGAAGGTACCCAAATAAGGAAAATGGATTTTCTACTGAGCTGTGACTAGCCAGTCATCACAACAGAAAGTGATGGGATTTGAACAGGGCCATGAACCCAAGTTCTCTGAAGTCCAAGTCCTGAGCTGCGCATTATATAAACACACAGGTTTTACTATCTATATACAAGCACTGGACAAATGAAACACACCTGTGAAATGAAGAAATCAGATGCAACAAGGCAAGGGTCTTTCTACAGGTCTGACAAGACGCTTCTGCCAGATCCAACCATCTCTCCACTGCCAAGGGCAGTGAGCCAACTGAGATCCTCCAAGAGACCAAGGAGGAGGCAGATGGGGAGGCCTCCACGGCCTGAGTGGGCAGGAGGAACAGAAGCGACTTCCAGTGAAGCCAAGAGGAGAGCAGAAGCAGCAGTGGCCGTGCTCACACAGCTTTCTGGATGCTGTGGTTTTCCTAGTAGCTGGTTCTACCAAGCCAGACCATGCCTATTCCAACACAAGCTTAGGGCCGAGAGCTGAATGCAAATCTCTGAAGTCCCAGACCAATGCTCTTACAATAACACCATCTTTCCTTTCTAAAGACACTGACTTTAGTTTGGTCTTGCTATGTTAGAAAAAAGGAGCCAATTATATCAAATAAGTAATATTGAACACTAGTCAAAAATCTTAATTCTTTCAAAGACTACTTGACTGGTTTAAGGTCACAGGGCACCACAAGGGCAAGCTAAAACCCAGACAAACCAAAATCAAGGCAAGTGTTTCCAAGGCCACGTTGTCACCATGTAGTCCACAGTTCAACTGAAACAAACTTTAGAAAGCAAAGTTCCAGGTATTTTAAACCCATTTTAATACCTTAGTTATAGTATGAACCTAAATGCACTTGTCCACTCATTCCAGTTAATGAGCAATCTGAGAACTAATAAATATTCCATAGACATGTGAGAAATTGTCCCTGTGTTTAAAGAGAAAAGTTCCGTGCCAGCAGCCTGGCACTACAAACTGCTTCTAATGTTTGTGTGGTGTTTTATGTCCATGAAAAGAAATCTTAATCTGCAATTTTAATACTGTACTGACTACTACAGTACTGCAATCTGTTACTGCCTGAGAGCGCTGGAGAGTGTTTTGCCTAGATGCTGTAGGCTAAGTCCTGTCCTTGGGTGCAAGGGCACAGCAAGATGCATCTGTATACTTGAGGGCTAAATTTAGATGAAGGAGAAAAGGCCACATGAGATACAGAGTTCCACTTTGGATCATTTCATGCTTGGATTTGTAGTCAGTAGCTTTAAATTTTCCAAGTTAAGAGAGGGCACCTGCAATACACTCAATTTTATGCAAGTTAGGCGTGCTCACAGATTCATAGTACACTGCTGAAGTAGCTCCTATTTGAGCAAAGTTTGTACAAATTTACTAACAGAAAGGGGGGGGGATTAAAACAACAGCAAAACAAATTAAGCAGGAGTTCAGAAGGTTTTCTGCCTAATTTTGAGCTCAAGCTTTCTCAAGATCAAACAGTCTCACAGCCCTTTTATACACACAAAGGAAGATGCCTGAAGGAAAGCAGAATCCCCTCTGACTCCACAGCTGTACGGAGAAGCGTACGCTTTGCCTGCCGTACTGAAGCCAGGCCAAAAGTAATTCCAGCTCCTGGCTTTCCTACACCTCTCTGTAGCCCCTCTACATGCTGTTCAACACCACCTTATCTATGCTGGAGTTTCAGTTACAGACACTTTTGCCCATATATCCCGTAGCCAAGGTGTATCACGTCAGGTAAACATTCAGTGTGCACCAGTTGACCTACCTAAAACCTAAAAACCATCTGCATTTCTTCCTTGGGCTCCCTAGAGAGCGAGCACACAGGCAGCAGGAACTATTCAGTATACCAACTCAAGAGCTTAAGTGAGCTAACAAGCAAGTGAACCCTCACAAAAGAGAGAATTTCTTTGATTTCAAAAGCTTATATTTTTTTATAAAGCCACAGAACTGAAGTTCGGAGAAAAGAAGAGCTTGTAACTGAATTCTAGGCTGTGGATTTATCAGTCCATAATAGCAAAACAAAAAACCTGAAATTATTTGCAAATTAGAAAGATGTCTAGTAGGCATTGGGATTTGAAGCCAGCACTCAGGGTATATTTATTGAAAAGCATAGTGTCGTTATTGAATATGCCATACAAACTAAGCAGAGATTACTTTACGTTAACAAAATTACAGCAAGACTTATCGAAGACAAAAGCTAAAACATTATTAAATAATAAACTTCCATTAAAAATTATAAAATGATTGTTTACTTCTCTTGCATAGAAGTAGCTACTGGAGAACACAAATCCAACTGGACATTTATTGGGCACAATGCACTTTTTAATTAGTAATTTACAGGTAAAATAATGTATAACTCAGAGACACAATCAGATCAAGCTTGGCCTTTAGATTTTCCAAAAATTAGTTTAATATTACTGTATGGTTTATCATTGTTTTATAACATTACTACCAAGACAATGGAAATGTTTACATTTTATCTTTCTAATCATGTAAACAATTCCTAGTGAAAAAATATGCCAGCTCAGAGCATCAAAACTTGGAATGGACTTGGATCAAAATATATAAGGAAAAGGAGAAAAAAAAAAATATTTTATTATATCATCCATCTTCAAAACGAGAGAAAATAAATACATTTTCCAGCCAATATGAGATTTCAAAATGTAAAGCCTTACATTGTATATGGGTAAAATTACTTATTTCCTATTTTTGTAATATTTTTATTACCACTAAATACACCTCGATTCCTATCTCCTCCCTTTTATACACTGCTCATATCAGCAGAGAATAGGTAAAAGTCTGGTTTTGCGCTTCATAGCCCTTCATAACCAAGTGAGGCATTACAGCAGAGAAGCCCTTCAGCTTGCACCAGACTTTCTTGGTCATTTTAAGACCTACCATGTCTTCTCTCCTTTAGGCTCTGTTTCTCCCACTCGTTACTCCCCCATCTTGTTTTCACACTGCTTATCATTCCCACTGCTCTTCTCTACACTTCTGTAATGGTCAAGACCTTTCCCAAGGTCCAGTTTCCCCACCCGAGTGCAGGGAAAAAACTGAGCCCTTTGGGTGCCAGGCAACATTAATACTAACACAATACTTTTCTTGATATATCCCTGAATGCTTTTTGACTTCTACGTAGCAGGACACTATTATCTCATATTTTGTCTATGATCCACTGTAATCCTCTATATGCTTTTTTACAAAAATGCTGTCTAACCGTCTGGTACTCAGGCTGCTAATTGTTCCTGCAGAGTGTGGTATGTTGTACTTTCCATGGTGGACCAGCATCTTATTTTTTCAGACAACTGCTCCAATTTATTAAACTTATTTTGAATCCTAACCCTACCTTCCAGTTTACGTGCAGCCCACTGCAGCTGTGTATTACCTGGAGATTTTGTAGGCAGGATCTCTGTTCTACCATCCCAGTCACTCGCAAAAACAGGCTGTCACCAAACACAGGGCAGACCCAACGGAGCCTCACTAGCAAAATGTGTCCACGCAGATACTGTGAACCATCAGTAACTCCTCAGATTTGCTCCCTCCTCTCCCCACAGCAAATGCACCTGCACCAGGTTTCCTCAGCTTACTTCTGAAAAAAGTTCTGACACAGCTGGAAAAGGCAATGAAGGCTACATACACATAGAGACAAAATCCTCTGTCATCCGCCTGCTCCTCATTTTTCCTTTCTTTAAGCGGATCCCATTGCAAATCAAAGCCCTAGAAACAGGTGATATTCTTTCCTCCTTATCTTTGATTTCAAAATGGAAGTATGATGGATATTGTGATAGAAATGAGAATAGACACATTAGTCCATAATAATCCTGTGTTCTCAAATAACTTAAGGCACTGGTTCAGCTTCACTCATTCAGCAACACAAAACATTATTTATTGGCTGTTAAAGAAATATATGGCAGTACTCCATGGCAAATTCATCCTTGTTTTGAAACATATGTTATCAGTGCTCAGAAGGGAACTGTAAGTATAGATTTTAAAAATAGTCTTGCAAAAACATTATCTCTGAAAAACTGAAAGTGAAGCTGCCGGAATACAGTTTGATACCATATTGTTGATAATGTCTGGAGACGCCACAGTAGCACATTTTCCATATTTCCAACATAATTTCTAAAACACAACTGAAAGCACAGAGAAGTGCTGTGCTCCCAGCATTGATGGCAGATGCTGGAGGAAAGGCAGCGCTCAGTCGGGCTGCCCTCCTTCCACACGTCCCCTGCCACAGGCTCAAACCACAAACACACAGCACAGGCTTGGGGCGTGTGGGACAGCACGCCACTTGAAATCAGAGCATTTTTAATCCTCCAGACACCACAATAGAGGTCAAATACCATTTACAGTGTTTAATATTTTATTTTTAGGAAGACTGATGACATTATAGCTCATTGGATATTTATGAAGAGACTGAGTAGTCTCATTTTCATGGGGAGTGAGCGCCGTGGACAGAAACGTTCACACAAAACCCAGCTGTTGATGATCTGCATTGGGAATTTTTTGCTATCCTACCCAACATCGACATTTTTAAAACTGTCAAGCCTTATTTTGAGCAAAGCAGCCTGTTTTGTTGGTGTTTCCATACAGCAGAAGGCATATCGAGGGAACAGAAAAAGGCAGGGAGCATTCAGTAACACAGTTTCATTAAGTCATTGCAGCACAACTTAATTTGGCTGTAGGACATTATTTTCCATGGAAACTCCGGTTTGTGCTAATACGACTCTACAGGAGGTCTAATGGGAAATGTCTGATACATTTAGGGGGAGCGGAGGAAGGAGTGCCTTGATGCACCCCATGGGCCCTCAGCTGCCGGGATCGGGGCTTACGAGAGCAGAACTGTCTTTAGGTTTGTCTCCAGCTTCCCAAAATGCTGGAACCCCTCAAGCTCCCGGGACACAGTTGCAGGAGCTGGAAGGGCAAACTGTGCCTGCCAATGCCTGGGACACGGGATGGCCCATAGCGTCGTGCAAGACCACTGCTCAGACCCCTCTTCGTAGCAGGAATAACCTGACAAGAGTTATTTTGTCCCAGGCTTCTCCAGACTGGCCAAAGCCACGTCTACAAAGCCACTCTGGATGCCAGGGAAGAGCCCTGCGGGCAGCAGGTCCCACAAGCCCATCCTCCCCACCACGGGCACTGACACCATGGGGCTGCCAGGTAATGTAACCACTTCTGCAATGGCAACAGGAGAATCAGGATTGCAAGAGCAATAGTCTGTAACAGCATCTACTGAGACGATGCTTAAAGTTTGTTTTTCTCCTAAAAACAGGCCATTTATCTTTTAAAAGTTTCTATGTCAGGCTGTCAGTGACAGAGAATGCCAGACTGCTACTTATCCTTTCAGCCCTAACAATACCCTCATAAATGAAGTGGTAATGGCCTTTAATTGTAAGAACACACTTTTCCATAGGATCCTTGATTCAGCTGGTGCACTCTGTGGACACAGGAAGGGGCCAGAGTCAGATTGCATGCAGTCTGCCATAAACCTGGCATTTCTTACTTCTGAGCACAGGGCAGATTTCCTCCTCTTCACTCAGGCACCTTCCCTGGTTAAATTCTGATAGCTAGAAAAAATGGTACTAACTGCCTGCAAGGTGAGAAAAGATTGTGGAAATAACCTCTGCTGGAGATACTAGGGGGTGAGAGTGAGATGTAGATAAAGAGGTAAATAAGGAAGAGGTGAGGAACATTACAAACTTCAGTGCTTGCAGGCTTCACTTAAAAATATATAAATAAAATGTAGAGTTATGATAATCAGAACAGAGTAATAAAGTATTATCTGCTAATCTTTTGAATTTTAAGTGCAGCTGTCGGCTCCACACAAGCAGGGCTTGTTACTTTTTAACGTCCCTTAGAGACCTTCCACTGTCTCGACTACTTTCTATCACATTATATCACATGTACAGTTTTCCAATTAGTTGGGATACTTGATAGAAGTTTTTCCCCTTAAAAAAGTCAATTTTACAAGCAAGAAAAGCTTTAAAAGTGAGGCAGCATTTTACCAGATTAGTACATCATTTTCATTAACTGAACTTCATCTATTATGTTATGTAAAAGAAAACAGTTACACATAGATAGACAGATAGAAAATGTATTGAATTTAATTTCTAGAGCTATGCTACTTAAAATCTGATTATTTTCTAATAGTTGAACAACCTTATTATTTTAAAAGTAAAAGATTATATTGAAGGTAAATACTATTGTCACAGTTAACATGGTAGAATAACATTCACTATTCATCTCACATGACATCCATGTCACAATAATAAATAATTGTTCAATTTACTGATTATATCCACACTAAAATACTTCCTCTTATTTCTAAATTATTTACTCTAGGTTGTACAATGTATTTTACAATTTTTATCATTAATAAATGCAAAGTTGATCTGTAACAAACCACTGCTTTCAAGTTTAAAAGCAAGAATTTAATGTTAATGAGAGTGGTCTAAATATCTGGTATTTCAGGTGGTGGCCTACTAAAAAGCATTATTGTTTATTTTTTCTCATAATTTTATTTTGTTTCAAATGAATGAAAGACAGTCGTGCCATTTTTAATTCTATTTTACGTGGCATTTACAAAGATAATGAGATAATGCATCTTTTAACTTATTAAAGTGGTTAGCACACTTGCTTTCTACCTGATCTGAAGGAAAGAGTTATCAATAAACCTTGAGTTCATTTTAGCTTAGTGTGGTTTTATGTCTAACGCAACCTATTAACAGAAAAAGAAGTGAGGTGTAAAATTCACTACTCCTTCAGAACTTCTTCACCTGGAAGTTGGCATCTAGCATCAATGCTAAAATAAAACAGTATAATGCAGTAATAGTTTGAAATACTGCAAAGTCTATGTAATAAAGCTTACTGTTAGCACAAAGTATTATAGAGTTTTAACCTCTAAGACAGCAAGAGGCAGGAGAAAAAAAAGCTACAGGTTTATTTCTCTAAAATTTCCCATCTTTGTGAACATTGGTTTAGCTCCACTGGTTTGTAGCAAATTGAAGCCTGCAACTTCACAAAGCTCCAATAAAATGCATAATGTTCAATTTCCCACTTTCTGAAACTCTCTGTCCATTATCATAAAGGACTTAAATATATATCACTTAATTCTGAAACTATGTGTTTAACATACAGAACAGACACAAATTAACCACAGGTACAGGCTTATGACTAAAAATTCAGGCAAAAAAGTGTTAAAAGCATTATGAAATCTGTTATTATCTCCATTATTAATATACACCACAGCTATAAGATGCATGCCTATTTATCCCTGCCTCTCTGATTTTAATATAAATGTTCTGACCTCAGATAAATAAACAAAGAAATGTAACTAAACTTTACTAAGGTTGTTTTATTTTATTATGAAATCTAAGGCTTTTTTTAAAGGTAAACAGACTATGAAAATACACTATAGCTACTGCATTTTAAAAAAATGTAGGTTATGACATATTCTCCAGCTGTTCTGGGGAAAGCAGTAACAATTATGAGAAAGCCCCTTAAGGTTATAAATGGATTTTCCATAAACTATCATATCTTTCCAGCTATTATATTAATTTTCTTCTCACTGCCTCTACTAACTTTACCAATAACATCTTTTCAGCCTTCTTATGCAACAACCTAAGTAATATTCCATGTAGCTGAATATTTATTTTTGAGAGATCAGGCTCAAGGCTCATCTGAAGGAACCTACCTCTTGGGAAATACTCTTTTAACTGTGATGCATTCTTCTACTTGGCCTTCTATAAAGAGATTTTTATGCAGTAGCATTCTTCTGACAACATCTTGCTCGCACCAAGGGACAGAAAGTGGTCAGTCTATTGACATATAAGTTGTTCTCTTGCCAGGTTTTTCGCTTTTTTTTTTTTTTAAATTAGCACCCATTCTGATTTCTTCCATTTCCCAATATACATGGCTACGTCTTGTTTACCATAGGAGGGAGCAGAACACATTGTAGGAATGAGTTAACCATACGTACCATCTTGGAAGACCCTGCCAGTCTCTCGTTTCTACAGGGCTGACTCGAAAGACTGTGTTAGGACTGAGTTCAGGACTAGGGGAGAGAAAACATCAATTTTAATCCTAAATCTGCCACAAATTTACCATAGACCTTCAGCAAAGGCATTAGAATGTTCTATACTTGAATAACCTCCATTATTAAGATGTATAAAGAGCTTTCCTTGTTTTGAAAACCTTTCCTTTAAAAGGATAACCTCATGAAAAGTATTAATGGAGAATAAATCCCTTATGGTCCACCAGTCCTCTAGGCATGTCTCACCATTACCTACTGCAACAGTACCTCCAGAAGCATCACACACACGTAAGGATTAGTGGTGAACCAGGCCAGTTATGAACTCGTCTGCCTTCCTGTGTTTCTCTACTTCCTTACACATTCTTCACCATCACAGTGTTTGAATCGTCCATGTCTCAGTGACGCATCATGGCTCATGAATGAAACACCTGTGAACCCCTTTGCCTTTAGATCACATATGGAGCAGAATCTTGCTTTTGATCTGAATTTGAGTTTTGCTATGAGTGAAAATTCATTCTTGGCACATGATAATCCAGTCTGGCAATAGTTCTCCTCCCTGCTATTCTTGATAGTCTTCCAGCAAAACAACTAACATCTGTAGCCTGGAATAAATTTTTTGAGATTGTCCAAATAATTGTTTACCAATATGCGAGCTGCCGTGAGGTAACGGGCAAACAAAAGCTCTGGCATGAATGTAAAGTGTGCAAGAAGAACCCAGGAAAGAAAAGGTCCTTCCTTATTGCTTCAGCCCACCTCCCTATCATTTGCAGTGATAAGGATGAAGGAGGTAGACATACAAAACCAGAGCTGAGGGAAGGGGAAGGGAAGAGGCTGAGCAAGGAGATGTGTAAGGACAAGCTGATTCTGGTGATGTCAGGATGGGGAGGAAAGAAGGGAAAAACAAGGAAAAGCAGCAGTTGCAAAGATCACCCAAGAGGCATGAAATTATTTCTATAAAGTGCAGCTTCCCTCCTCTGATAAGCTGAGTCATTGGGTGAGCTTCCTCAAAAGCTCACATCCAATTGACACACATCAAATTAGCACATCATTACCCATGTTTTTTTAATGGATATTAGCTCAATAGAACTAAAATTCAGGTCTGACTGAGACTAAATTCATGCTGAATTTTGACTCATTTCAAACAACTGGTACCCATCGTAGATGAGCCATGAGTTCCTGGAAGATTGGCTGTGATTTGGGCCTTGCTGCAGTTTTTGAGCTGATGTGAATTTTGGTGAATATTTCCACAGCATGTGCTAAGCCTCAGAGGAGATTAAGCTTCAATGGAGGAAGAAGAAAGCTTAATTAAAAGCAAACTAAAATCATTGCATTGAATCCTTTGAGAGATTTTCACCTAGTTCTGTTTTTAAATACTGCTGCAGCAGGACACTCTGCAAGCAAAGTAACTATAAAACTTTGTGCAAAACTTCTTTTGCACAGAATTATGACAGAATGTTTCACAGCCAATTATAGACAAAACGCATAACATAAGAAAGAGAATATCAGGTAGGAATCATGCCACTAACCAAGATCAAGTTCAAAAACCAATAAATTCAATATGTCTAAATTGTCAGGGAGGATTCTGAGACTGAAGAATTTAACTGGACTTCATAAAGGTCCAAAGAAACAGGGAGGAAAGTGAAAAGACGACAATTTTCTTCCTGCTCTTTTTATAGATTCTATAAAAACATTGGATAAGACAGGCTGTCAACTTTCAGAAATAACTGGTCGGTATTGTGCAAGCACTCTCCAGTTGCTATTTCAGACTTTTGCCCACGATGGTACAAGAAATCCCACCAGAAAGCAGCAGCCTAAAGCCTGAAGCTAAAAACTGATTAATCGATCGAAGAGGCCTTTTTCTTCTCTGTCTAGATAATGGAGCCAGTGCCCAGCCATATATTCCATTTTGCAGCGTAGTCTTATAAACTCATGCTCCTGGAAGGCGAGTGACGAGGGAACAGGATTGACGATTGCCTGGCCCCAAGGAACTGCAGACTCCACGCTGCGTGGTCCTGCCTCAGCTTGGTATTGATTTCTCTGCTTACTGATCAGTCAGAGAACCAGTTAAGTCATTATAAACATGTTTTTCATACTACTGGGACAGATGCTTCTCCACCACAGTGTGCAGTTGTAAACTCTGTTTAACACATTAAACTTCCAAGGTAAATTGCATTGGTAATATTATCTCCTTCCTTTCCTGACCTTCATAGGTTTAAAAATCAGATACTTAACCTTGCATTAATGGCAGGGGTTTTATTGCACAAGATTACACATTTAAAGCCATTATTATAACCTCTGCTCCTAGGTATAAATGGCTGAGAGTCATTTAAATACATGCCAGGAAAATGACTGGTAAGGAAAAAGACAAAATATTTCTGGCATCATTTTTTGTTTCTGTTTTCTCAACTCTGTTATTAAACTCAGTTGTCCCAGTTACTATATCAAAAGCTCTCAGCCCTAACAAAATTATACGGATATTTCTAGCGTTTTTAAGAGTGACTGGTGCAATATTAATTGTGAGATTGTAATTCATGAGTTAGGCCTTGTTTTCACAAGAAAAAAGTTTGGCATTTGCCAATGCCATGCAAAATTCTAGTAAAAGCAAAATTAGTGTCATCCTAACATGAATTGGTAAACTGAACTAAAGAAGAACCCAATCATAAAACCTCATTTTCCAGGCATTATCTTACACCGTCCACACGTTCACAAAAAATCCTCTCACTCAAGCTTTTTACTACTTAAAATCCAGGTTGTTGGACGTGTAGGGCAAAGCTTGCAAACTCCTCCCGGGCTGCATTTGTTACAGGTGCAATGAAAACACTCTCATGTTCAGCCTGCTATCTCATGCCTGTTTTCAGTAGGATTTTACTTTGCATTACGCCTATGGAGATGCTTATGATGAACCACCATTGCCACACCGTTGTGTAAGTATAGTTTGCAGGCCTCACAGCCAGTCAGACATCTCAGGAATTTAATCTATTTTTGCATAAACAGTCCCTTATTTTCGGGGGACTGTCCCTTTTTTGACAGTCCCTTTTTATCTCAAATAAGCACTTTGGTTGCAGAATTTCAATTTCCAGGTCTTTGGAGCAAAGTAGACTGACTCTAACTGGAAAGGCCATGTGCCCAGTAATGTTATTCTTCAGTTGTATTAACTACCACTTGTGATTCAGCATTACCCACTATGTCTGCAATTTTGCTTTCAGTTGGAGAAATCCAGTAGTTACCAGACCTTATCAATATGCAATAAAACGTGGCAGCTCTTGTTCATGCTATCACTGGGAATGCCAGATGGCCTTTTTCTGTCTCATGACCCCAGTAAATTGCTGGTTATGTTGTTAGTTTATGTCAAATGTCTATTTGCTTTAATTGTCACAGTGCTATGTTTTCTAATGATATTTCTTGAAAAAACATGAATTTATTCTTCTCACTAGCCACTTGTCAAAATATGAAATTAAGTATAAACTAAGATTATATTAGCAGGATAGAAGTTACATCTTTTTAAAAGAATAAAAACAACAAAAACTTGGAAAAACAAAAACTTTAAATTTCATTGTATCCATAGGTCTTTATGGTTCACCTTAGATTTACTAGTATCCTGTGGAGACCTTTTAAATGCAGTAAAATGTCTGCCCCAGGTAAAATTGCCAGCACTTTAGAACAAAGGTTTTGTAAGTGGTGGTTTATAATGCATGTGGGATTTGAAAAGTACATTTTTTCTTGTCTTGAAGATAAGTCTTATTAAGATGGCATACCACCTTGGAGGCAATAATGGGTTTTTTCCATACTTCAAGCTTGCAATAATACTATTTCTTGTAAGAAAGGCAAAAGGGGTTTTTTTATCCTAGATGACGCTGATGCTTTCTGACCCAATATTGTTACAGTAAGATACAGATTTAAAAGAACTCTGGATCTTCTAAGCACAGGAATCACCACTGCCAATATAAATCACCAATATTCAATCTATAGCTAGGCTTAAATCTTCTGTTTCTCATCCTGTGTTTCCTTCACATCTTCACAAGTAAAGCTATTTGGGGCATATAGTTTTTTAAATTTTAAAATAAAATAAAATATATTCTACACATGACAAAAACCTATTATGTCAGCTAATCCAAATCAGGATTTTAAGCATACTTCTAAGTACACTTCTAAGTAAGCGTATTTTCTAAATGCTTTCAGGAATCAGATTTCAGGACTCACGTTGCACCTCTGAACCTTGCTAGTGTCTCCAGACCACAGCTGGGCTATCACCCCACCGCCCCACCACCCCACCAACAAACTGAGCTCCAAAACAGTGTTCTACAGACATCAGGCTTTGAAAGCGCAAGCACTGACGTTCTGTTAGCTCATACTTCGTTTAGTTGACTTGCCAAACTGAATTACAGCATTTTAAATACGCAGATTGTTCTGAAATGTTCTATTGTATGACACTGGTATTAAAGTAAATCTTGCTGAATGTATGCAAAGGCAGGTGAATCACTTTAAACAGCATAATAGGCATGCACACTTCAATTATTCTAGTGTTTCACCTGTAAAGTATTGTTTCAAGCAAACTAGATTTAACAGAACATTGGCTTTATAGTAGCATCAATTTGTCAACTAAATTAGAATAATAAATATCAAAAACCTTTTGCAATAGACTTGCGTTTTAAATCTGGTTTAAACAATAAAGAAAACAATTACCAACACAAAATCTCTCATAAATGGCTTCTGATCACAAGGTGGGATGGGATCATATGGCTCTCCATGCCCAGATAGAGCCCTGGGTTCCTTGTAGGGGCACCCTGGTAGCTGCAAGCTTTGCATGGAGTCCCCAAAACCTCTGTTTGGCTACACTGGAGTTTGAAATATGTGCAATCTTTGACCACAAGCTTCTTCTCAACTCCATTCAGAAATCCTCTTTACATCTGATTAATTCATTGGATTGTTTCCTCCTTCCACGCTCACCCTGCCTCTCTGAACACCCTCCTGCAGCAGAGGTCTGGCTGTAATCAGGTACTCAGGCCACCGCATAAAATCACAGAAAAACACAGGCTGGAGTTCACCCAGTCCAGCCTCCTGCTAGAAGCAGAGCCAACTTCCCAGTGAGGTCAGGGTGCCCACTGACATGTCCAGTTAAGTTTAGAAAATCTCCACAGCCTCTCTGGGCTCCTGCTCTGGTGTTTAACCATGTCCACCGTGCCAATTTTTTTCTGTATGTTTGAATCCCCCTTGTTGCAACATATGATTTTTCCTCTTGTCCTTCCTCCGCGCCTCTCTAAGAGCTGGGGAAGATTGCTATTAGGTTCAGCCCACCCCATCCCACCCTTCTCTTCTCCCTGTCAGGCAAAGCCAGCATCCCAGCCTCCCCTCAGAGGTGTGCAGGTGCTCCTCTCTACCTTAGCAGCCCTCCACGGAAAACTCTCCTTTTTATGCATATCTCCTGAAACTAGACATAGTATTGTGGGTGCAGCCTCCCCGGTGCCATCCCCAGGAGGGAATAACCTTGTCCCTTCTCCTGCTGGCTGCAGTCCTGCTAATGCAACCCAGCCCGCGGTTAGCCTGCTTTGCTATAAAGCCACGCTGTTGACTCATGTCAACATGTTGTCCACCAGCGCCTCAAGTACTTCTCAGCTGCGACCCCAGGAGTGAATCCCCAGCCTCGGCTGTGGCGTGGGGTCACTCCATCCCACATGCTGGACTTCAAATTGGCCTTCGCTGGGCTCGGTGAGGTTCCTGATGGCCAGTCTCTCCAGTCTGTTAAGATCCCTCTGAGGTCCACCCTTCTCCTAAGCCACCCACCTAGCCCGCATCGCCTCAGTTTGGCTATTGGGATTTGGTGGGGTTTGCCTTGATGGCTATGCTAATATTGAGCCAAAGAGCACTCGTGGCTGTCACCCAGCTCACACCGTCGGGATGGCAGTCATATTAGCCAAGCATGACTTGCCTTTTGCAAACCGGTGCTGGCTGCTCCTGTGACTTTCTTATCCTTTCTGAGTCTGGACACAGCATCACATCCACGGAGACTTGCTCCATGATTTCCTCAGGCGCTGGGGTGAGGCTGACAGCCTTGTAACTCCCTAGGTCCCCCTTCTCGCATTTTTTAATGATTTCAGATGCAGAAAGTGTCATTAAAATCTGATATTTTGGCCAGGGCCTGGATTTTTTTTTTTTTTTAATTTTATCTTATTATCCTGAAATTTCCTTCTCATTTTTCTTTCCAGTATCGCCTATTGCATTAGAGCTTAAGGGAAAGTTTAATAAGCAAAAAGACAACAACTTTACTGCATATTATTTCATTAGTTCCAGAACCAAACTCACTAATTACTCTGCCCCTTCTATTTACATTCTGTATTTGCAGGCAACTACTGTGTCCTTTGCTTTAATAGTTGTTAAGCCATGCCATGCATATTTAACACTTAATCATTTCTTATTAGTTCATCTTTCCAATTCCTGGCTCACTTTTGTGAATATTAATTAGTTTGTTAAGAGCTTTGTGCATCTATGGGCCTCGGTCCTGCCTTTATGGAAACTGAGGGAAAATTCCAATTCAACAGACCAAGCAGCCCCCAGTCCAACCATGACATCTCTGGATAGGAAGGAGAATAATATCATCCTTTCTCGTCCTCACTCAGAGCATTTCTGTCACTTCTCTGAGCCCCAACTACTATTGACTCACCAAAGATTTTCAGTTGTGGGGACTGACTTTTATTACTGAAGAAATAAAGTAACTTATTCTCTCAATAAACTGGAGATGCAAAGGAGCAATTTATAGAAAGAAGAAAGAAATATTTTAGTTAGGTATTGGAACAGACAGATTGTTACACAACTGCTTGGTTAATAGCATAAATATTGATCAATAGCACAGAGTAATATTAAAATAAATGTTCTTTCTCATAGAGAGGTACAGCTAAGCAAAGAAAATTTACACCAAAATTTTAAAGCAAAAAAAAAAAGTGGTGATAGCTAACATGGAATTAAGAAATGGAAGAAAAAATGAAAAAAAATGCAAGAAACAGGAGAAACAGGCAAGCTTCTGATCTTTTAAAGAAAATCTCTTGATCCTGTTCTCATTTTAAATTATTTCTTTAATAGTTCCTTTACTGTGCTTTGCTTTAATAGGGTGGAAACATAAACATATTTTTTGACCTAAACAAATATTTTAAAAGCTTTTGATTTGGAAAAATACTTGCTTTCATTCTCAAATTTTAAAAGTCAAATGAGGAAATCTATTTTTATCCAAGTTCAATTTCATTTTCTCACCAAGTAAATCAGTGAACAATACTTGATAGATAAAAGAAAGTCCATTAAGATAGTCAATTATCTGTTACTGTTTAAATGCCATATGCTTTAAATACTATGCAGTACCTAAATCATGAGAAGAAATGTTAGCTAGAACAAATAAAACCTAGGGAGGAATGCTTTCAGTTTAAAAAAAAGTTTGTATCAGTTATTACCATAGGTCACCTTCAACTTCAGTATTACAGAAAGCACTTATTTTTATGCAGAGTCCTATCTGACAGAGGGGTTTGTATTTTCCTTTAGGATAAAAAACAAATGGTACTGAAACTCCTGCAAGTCCCTAAGCTCATTCATTATGTCGAGAAAACTAGAATATTAGTGCAGGAAACAAAGCGTCTGAAGAAGAAAATGGAGGTGGTTACGGTAGAAAAATATTATTAGTGTGTTCCTCATCCTCCCAGTGCTCCCCACGCAGGAGGGGGACATGGATCCTTGAGCAGATTTCTAGGTCTGCTGCTCTCTCATGGATTAAATCTTTCTTTAAAAAAAAAAAAGGCAGCAAATATGAGAAGCACTGATCTTCTGTTGCAAATAAATTAAACAGTGTGCTCACATCTTTCATGGTGCTGTTGCACGTTTAAAACAGTGGCATTAGCCTGAGGTCTATTTAAAATAATTTGTGTAGTTCTATATGAATGGCTTTAAAAGAGAAACAGAGGACAGGAGAAAACAGTGATGACCTGCAGGAGTTATTTTTCAAATCCAGCTGTAGGACATCTTCACTGCCATGCCTTAAAAATGCATTTTCCATTTGCAACAAGAAAGATGGGGGCTCAAATCTTCAAGGCTGCCTTAGACTTCAAAAGAAGTGAACCCTTCAGAGGAGATTTACATCTGACTAGTTGTCCTTTGGAACCATCACCATTTTCAGAGAAGATGAGGGCTTCCCAAAGAGCTGAATAACTTTTGCAATCACTGAAAAAACATGTTCTTTTTAGATATTGTTTTAATATGCTTTAGAATGTAAGCATTTTTTATCTTGTGATACTTACAAATACACACCCTTCTGATTACTTTGAGCTTAAGAAAAGCACAAGAAAAAATAACTGATGCAACTCAGAGAAACTCCTCTGAAATTGGTGAAACTTTTCCAAATGTACCAGTACATCATCATTGTAAGGGCACGAAGAATTTAGTTCACCTTGTTTAATTGCTCAGAAACTCACATGATCAGTTGGTAACACAACGGGGAATAGTGGTTCGCAACACTTCATGCATGCTCCAAGACTTGGAGAAAGCTGCTGCCAGTCGGTAATAAAATTCCCCTGGTTCTGCTGGATTTGTGCATTCTTGAATAATGGATTATCTAATTAAATTAAATGGCTCAGTAACATTGTTACTGAGGTTATTGTTAAGTGTTGAATGAGGTGGTTCAGATGAAAATAAGACTACCAAAAATTCAAAGCAGGCAATTCTGACATCCTGAGCAAACAACTGGTTTGTATACCTTTTGTGTTTCTGCATTAATCCAAGAGAGAAAGAAAGGGGCTAATAAATAGAAAATAGGTCTATCCAAGGATTTCAAAGAGCTTTTTAAAGTATCAAGTCACTTAGTTTCATAACAACCTGTAAGGCAAATAAACTATTATCCCTATTTGACACATGGCCAAACTGAGCAGGGGTTTGGAGCAGCTCCCATATGAGAAGTGACTAAATAGACAAGGACTCATCAGACTAGGAAACATAGCAACTATGAAAACATGAATAGCACAGAGAAGAATAAGTATACATTATTTTTCAAAATACAAGGACTAGGAGGAACTCAAAAACATTAGCAGGAAACAACTTTAAAAGCAAGGGGAAATAGCACAGCTTGAGGCACATAACCTAAGTCATTCACACCCTTTTCAAAGATCAGTTGGAAAACAAGTCTTTGTCTAACCTGCACCTTGGAAAATAGCAGTGGAAGTATGATGAGAATCAGAGGCAGGGAGAACAGCTATTAGGGGGGAAGAGGTTGTGGGAAAGCCTTCCTTGTACACACACATAATTTGACTATAGGCAAATAAGACAACTTCTTTAGAAAAGAGATGACCTACAGACTATACAGTGACACATACGGTAGTTTTTTATCTAATGCATTTTAAACGTGGAGCTCGTTGCCAAAGAATTTTGTGGAAACCAAAAGACTAAATTGATTTTAAAAGGTATTAGGCAGATTAATCAGTGCTGCCAGGCATGGTACAAATGTAACCATTCCTCAGTAAGGCCCTAAAATGCTGCTTGCCTGGGCTGAATGAATATACCAAGAGTATGTTTACTTTATACTCCTCCTATTTATTTTACTAAGCGTCTGTTACTGGAAATTGCTGGAGACAGTGGTCCACTTCAGTCCAGCAGTTTTTATGTTGTTATCAAAGAAGGACAAGTGAAATCCTGCCCCCCTGAAGTCAGCAGGTATTCTGCCATTGCCATCGCTGCCTCCAGCACATCATCCCAAAAGTTCACCCCATATATTACAGTAATATCTGTGCGAGAGCCACAAAACAGTTTTGGTCTCCTGCAAAAGACAGCATTGTCTAGACCATCCACAATCTGTATTTCAACACTCCTTACCTCCCAAGGAAGCAATAAAAAAAATACCTCGGCATATTTGTGCCCATTTCCAAGATTTAAATGTTTCTGATAATTTGCAAAAAAACCCAAATCTTATTATCCACAGTGGTGTGATATCCATTGTGAAAAGGTTATTTTTTCACAGTAAACTAATATTCAAAACCCACCAATAACTTACCCTCATTTAGGTGGTCTAAACAATTGTGTTGTTAGCAAAACAGTCATGAACAAATGAAGTCCACCTTGGGCCGTGTGCGTGAGCTGTAGGCTGGCCGCAGCTGTACTGGGTAACAAGGCATCATCGTTCACACAAGAATGACAAACTTGCCAAAACAATTAACAGGATGTAATCTCCATTAACCCCTCATGCCAGACCTGAACTGATTACTCCTTGCAACCATATTTTTCAGAAATAGCTTCTTAATATAATCAGTTATTGTTACATCCCCACTTGCTGAGGAATGTAACGTACAGGTAATAAAATGCTTGCTCTGCAAACGAGAAGACCCTGCATTCAGCAATGAATGAAGTTTCCACATTGGATTTAATTATTTCTGCTTTAAAATATTATTTCTCCTTGCAGAATAAAACTTCTATTTGTGTAAATCACTGTGTCAGGGAACATGCATCATAATCATTCAACTTTCAGTAGAATAATTGAACGTGGGGGTTTTCATCATGCTCATGTAAGAAAACCAGAAGATATTTCTCAACAGCAGTAAAGTAACTCCAGGGAGTGTAGTTATCATGATTATCATCAGGCAATTACTGTCTAGCTACTGAAGGATAAGAGACCTTGAGTTGCATTACTTGCATCATAACACTGACATTAAGAGTTCAATTATCACATAATACCTGCTTGTTTATCCTGTTTTACTATTTAACTTTCTAGTGTGCATAAAGGGAGAAAAGCAACAATAAACACACACAAAGGGCAAAGAGCAACAATAAGAATGTACATGGAAAAAATGCATAATCATGAGGATGTTTTAAAAATTAAAATAAGAAAAACATAATAGATCTTGAAAGACTATCCAAAGCTCTTTTTGGAGAGCTTCTGCAACATTTTCCCTGGATTCTAACTTAATAAACACTTAAAGCACAAAAAGCTACTTGTAATCACACAACTAATCCCACCATGAATCTGTAAGGCCTCAGCAAAGTGCTGTTCGTTCTGACTCACTCCAGCAAAGCACTTAACTTGTCCTTAGTTTTAAGCACTTGAGAATCCCTCTTTGACCTCAGTAAGATTTAAACATGATTAAAATAAAGCTATCTTTAACCTGCCATGGGATTTGGGGTTCAAGCAACAAGGAGTTTAATTTTATATTTTGTCTATGAAGAAGGAAAAATAATATTTCTGTAAAATATAATGATAGTAAAATAAAGATATTCTAAAATATTCTGAGGAAGCTAAAATCCTCTAAGAAGCATGTCACTGTATGCATATATTACCATGTGCTATCAATGAAATGCACATTTGGTACTCTATAAAGTGTATTGTCTATGCCTATTGTCATACACCTATGAACTTTTGCTTTTCGGACTTTTTACCTGTAATTATGCTTTACCCTATTGTGAACAGGATGAATATTCACATGATTTGAAACTGGGCTTACAGTTTTTTCCCAGGAAGATCTCCAATTAATTTTAAGGCATCCCATTCAGTTTCAATGGAAGGTTTTCTTCAGAAAAGAGGATTTTTGTAGTTGGCACTGAAATAGATTGAGACAGTTCAGAGGAAGCACAGTTTCACACAAACATGAAAGTATGGGCAAGTTATTACACTTACTGAACCTCTAAGAAACATTGTGAGGGTTTGGTTGTCTTTGTCACTTTCTTCCACAAAGATGCAAAAAAATAACGAAAAATAACAGGGAAGGCATATGTCTTTAGGCAAAGGTATGCACAGCATAGGATATGTATATCTATATTTAACCACACAGATTTCAATTTCCTAGCTTTTAATCAAGTCTTTTATTGTCTTGCAATGCTATATGTCACTCAATACTTCAGATGTGTATCTAACTATACATTAATAGCAATTGCTATTATGACAATCGTAATTGAATTTAGTACAATGTTCTAAGTCTAAAAGATCATCATCTCCAGGAAATACTTTTTGTGCTGGTTAACCTCACCACAATAAAGTCAAGAAGAACTGGGGCTGAAAGGGAAGAAAAACATCGGTGAGGTAAATCTGGAAGCAAGAAAGATAGGAAAATAAACAGTCAGGACACTGAAAGCCCTGCTATTCCTCTTCCCTCAGTGGCTGTGGCAGCCATGTGGATAGTTTATATTGCAGTTTCCCATTGCTAGTCAAACTGGCACATCAGGTTCAAAGGCTTCACGGAGGGTTTTTTTCAAAGCCAGCTAATTTGCTGTGCACTGGACTTCATTCCTAGCAGAAGTACAACGCTGTTCCCTGGGCTGATAGGTAGCAGCAGGCTAGGGAGGTGTTTACACAGCTTTTAAAACTAAAAGGCAGCCTTGCCACATTCCATGACCTCCAAAGTGAGTAGAATTGCAAATGGCAAAGACTGAATTTAATTCAGTACCCAGGATGCCACTAACGTTTTACATGCATGATCAACGAGCAGAACTGGGATGTGAAAAGTGCTGAATATTCAGGGCAATGAAATTCTCTAACCCTAATTTCAAAGATAAAATACCATTTTCACTTTGACAAGACTGTTTTGGGTGTTTTCCAAGAATAGTGATGTACAAAAAGCTCATTAGAAACTTTAAACTGAATGAACAACCACTGTCCTTTGTCAGGCCTGGAATTACTTAGGGTGTAATTGGTTATGACTTATTGGCTGTGGTGCATATAACACAATGAGCTATCCATGCCAAATCATCCTGAATGGCTGGCCACATTGTTATTGTCACCTTCATACTTCTTCTCCCACCCCTATAGTTTGTTGCTGCCATTTGAGGTTCTCAGCTCACTTAGACTTACTGGTTTTGTCTGATTAAGTCCTGTGGAAACGGACCTTGCAGTTTGAATGCTACAGAGACACAAAAGCATCAGGCACAGACACGTCTTTAACAGAGCTGTAGGAAAACTTCAAATATAGATTGTACACTCTCTAGAGAAGGGATCATTACAATCAGGCAATTAGCTGGACCCTGTATGATGCCACTTGTCTGATTTATGGCAGGGAAGATGAATTTCAGTCCTTCCTCTACCTACCCTTCACCAGCAATTCATCACATGCTCACTTCAGGTTGCTGGCCCTTAAGAGAAGAGCTGTAGAGCAGGTGATAAAAAGAGGTGTCATAACCTGTGAAATTTATATCATTCTCTGTCTTAAAACCAGCATGAGATCTCGGTGGCCTGTACTCAAGTTCAGTGTAAGTATTGACCTATTAAATCTACTGGTAGTGTATCCATCCATTGCAATAAATTCAAACCATATTTAACCTAAGATCAAACTTCTAAGCTTCTGCAGAGAAGGCCAAAAATCTACTGGACTCAAGAGCAGTTATGTCGAGACAGAAGATAATTTCTCGATAATTGAGAAGAATAATTCACCCAGGACAGTCTTTGATTCATTTGGGCAGAGTAGACCAGATCAGGAGCAAAATGTTGCATTCCACCAGGGAAGAAATTACATCCCAGCTGGCACTGGGTCACATCTTGCATCCTTTCTTCCACTCATTTTTACTTTGAGCCAAATCACTTAAAGAAATCTCACATTTGTTTAATTTTCCATGGATTTTCATGCAAACTTTTATTGTTCTAAATTTACAGTAGAAGTTTTTCTAGGGGCTTATCTAGTTGCAGTCAGGGGTTTTTTCCAAACAATTTCAATTTTCCTTTAAAAGTCCATCTTTAAATTCCGTTTTTATTACTACAGTTCCACTGAATGCTAACAAGTGTGTTGACAGTTGTAGGCATGTAGCTTTCTAATATAACCTTACAAGCAAAATGCTCTTTTTCTATCCAGATAAAAACCTCTTTCCTATTGATGTTATCCTTTTTCTACATCACAATATCCTGCAACACAGAAGAAGATGCAACACATGCTGTTTTCTCAGAGATCTGTTACCACAACTACATATTAATAAAAGCTTTCTGGGACAGTATTCCCTTCCTTAGAAATCTCATATTCTGTGAATAGAGAAGGTTAAGCTCCTAACTGGAAAGATGGAAACACATATATCTGGGAGCACTGATGATGTGGAAAGGCGATTTTTGAAATTACAAAGCAAGAACACAGGCTCTGATGACTCACATTTTGGAGAAAAGAACAGTGCTGTATTTTTACTGCATCACCCACTTGAGCAGAATTTTAGGGAGTTTTTTCTGGTTTCACTATTCACTTTCTCTGGCCTGCACATTTTCTGTTTGGCTCAAATAAGGGAATTTAAAGTACGTGAACTCCAGACAGGGAAAATATGAGATAAATTTATTGGAATTCATGGTATTTTCACACATGGCAGGCAGGGCAATAATTATCTCCTGAACTCAAGATATCATTAAGATAAAATTGGAACTGGAAACTACTTGTTTATTCTGAAAATTGCTTTCTACAAACAGAAACAGCGGTTTAGACCACAAAGACAGGTGGTAAATTAATCCAAAGCATAACTGGAGAATTATGTGAGTGCTGTGGTTTATCCCCAGCCAGCTAAGCACACACAGCCACTTGCACACTCCCCCCCAGTGAGATGGGGGAGAGAATTGGAAGGGTAAAAGTAAGAAAACTTGTAGGTTGAGATAAGAACAGTTTAATAATCGAAATAAAATACAACAACAACAATAATAATAAATTGCAATGAAAAGGAAAATAACAAAGAGAGAGAAATAAAACCCAAGAAAAACAAGTGATGCAGATAGAAAACAACTGCTCACCACCAACCCACCAATGCCCAGCCTGTTCCTGAGCAGCGGTCCCCCAGCCAGCTTTGCCCCTAGTTTATATGCTGAGCATGACGTCACATGGTATGGAATATCCCTTTGGCCAGTTTGGGTCAGCTGTCCCAGCTGTGTCCCCTCCCAGCTTCTTATGTACTCCCAGCCTCCTCGCTGGCAAGACAGCATGAGAAGCCGAAAAGTCCTTGACCTAGTGTAACCGCTGCTCAGCAACAACTAAAACATCAAGGTGTTATCAACATTATTCTCATCCTAAATCCAAATCACAGCACTATGTCAGCTCCTAGGAAGAAAATTAACTCTATCCCAGCCAAAACCAGGATAGCGAGGCTCCTCAGCATGAATAGGTCAAACCAGACCTAGAACAATTTAGATGTTTGCAAGCAGTGACAAAAGTTTGGTTGCCAAGTACTAGAACAGAAGTGACTGCAAGCTTGCATCATGCTGTGACACAAAGATTCATGAGCTTTTCACCTATTAGCTAAAGCTCCCCATTATTGAGAAGCAGCATCCCCAAAACCTGCTCTGATACACTACAATATTGTTGCAGGGAATCAGATGTATTTGGGACATGCTGCAAGGATTACACTTCCATGTACGCAAAGATGTCCTGCAAAGCTCACATCTTGAATGAGATCCAACAGCCACAAGTTTGAGTTTATTCCTCAGTACTCATTTGCTTTTAAGCACAAGTTGCAACGTGTGTGACAAGATCCATATCTTGCTCATTTTAATGTCTGTGGTAGAGTGCTGGCAATGGATTTTGTAAACCCTGTCGTCATGCAAGCCATCATATCTTATCTAAAATGTATCCATGCTGATTTAAACACTCAGGCTTATTTTCTGTTGTTCCTAAAACTAAAACTCGGTTGCTCAGATGTTTGCAGGATATAAAACTCTAAGAAAGGGAAGTATTGTCAAAGTGAATTAATTTGCAAATTCAAGATGACATTCATGGCAAAAAAAGATGATTTACATTCACCCAGCTATTTCTCTAATGATTTTTAATGCCTTCTGAATTCCTAATTCGGAAGACATATCCAATAGTTAAATACTGCAGGATGTTATATATGAGTTATTGTCTCCAAGTATTTTGTCAGAAGTATAATTGGAAGTACATTATGTGGGAGAAAAGCTAGTTTTTCAGCTATTTATACCTTTGTATATATTTACCTTATGTGTGATGAAATTTGTAAATGCAGGTGTGGTTTGATTATTAAGAACATTTTACATAACTCACATAGACTTGCAGACAGGTAGAAATGTAGTTTTTCTCTTTGTTCTTTATTGCTGCACCCCTTGAACAAGCGTGCTTCATATTTGTTCTCTGTCTTTGGCATGGCTGGAGGACATGAGGCACCAACACCTCTGAACCCTCCTTTCCCTCTCCACGCACCAAGATCCTCAAGACAGTGAGTAATGGGAACAGGGTTGTGGGTAAATTGCTCTAGAGATGACTATTCAGCAAAGAGGATTATCTAGAGACAAGTAACCCAGGCGAGATAAAGTTCATTGCATCAATAAACCATTTTTTTGTCTAATTAACCCACGCTGAACACGTCCCTGGACTGATTTACAATTCCATCCATTGGGGTTTGGGCTGAAGCCTGGGTTACGCAGAGCTCAGCTCTGCCATTGTGATGCCAGTGGCTCTCTGCTGTAAGCCCCAGCCTCCCTAGGCAGTCAAAACAATGCATTTCTGCTGTGTTTTTGAGTGGTTATTCATAAATTGCATGCAAGCTCATCATTAAAACATTTCTCACAGAGATGAGAGTTGAACACACACTTGTTTTTTATGGTGGCCTTTAAGCAAGTTTATATTTTATATAAGTATATTAAGGCATGAGCTGCTTTAATCTTAATGGTGTATGATGACAGCTGCAGGTCAGGTGTCTGTCCTGACTCCCATACATTTCAAGTCATATGGTGTTTCGAAATCATATATTTTTGCTGAGGTCTTTTTGGCGTTTTAGTATAGGGCAAGGAAATAAAATATGTAATGAGATTTAAACCGCCTCCTTTGATATACGTAAAGCTAAGGACCCACAGTAACATGAGCTGGCTTTGCTCCAGCTGAGGAACAAGGAAAATGGAATTAAAAGTAGGTAAGATCCCTTTTTGCTACAGTTACAGAAGTAGTTGAATAAATTTCAAGTTCATGACACCTGATAGCAATGAAAATGGAGAAAAGTCATAAAGATGATGCTATGATTATCACATGCACCATTAGGATTAAGATGAGTAGTAGACATGCCAAAAAGCTGAAAGTGTAGGAATTTCTGGAGGGACAGATTATATACGGCGCAAGTACATGCCACCTCACACAATCGCATCTTAATCCTCACTGGAGGTTACAGGTACAGCTGCACATTCACACTTCATGACAATTTGACATGATTTTTTATAAATGATAGAGAGAAAAGTATTGGACAGACTTTGAACTGTTTCTGATATATGGAAAAGAACTTTGAACAGAGGAGCAAGGATTTCTTACCATGCCTTGTTGATCAATGCAAGTGAAAACTAGAGAGCAGGAACCAGAGGGCAGATATTGCTAGTGGCCAGTGAACATCCAGAGTGCTGTGCTGTGGGAAGGTGAAGAATCTTGAGGAAGATGGCTCATAAAGAGGAACACAGTCATAGAAATTAAGAAAAAATATATATAATTTAAAGAAATATTTAGGTCTCTGAGAGGTTTGCAGTTCTTAAAAGATGATGCATAAATTCTAGGGCATCTGCAAAAGTAAATATGAGGACAGAGTTCGGCACTTAAAATAATCTTCACTCAGGCAGTTATCTTCACAGGAAAGATGTCCTGGTAATCTAGAGTTAAATAAATTATTATTCTCTGATGGACTAGGATAACCTAACACATTGTCTACCACAACTGAAAACAAAACATTAGTTGGAAAAAACATGTTATCTGGATTCAGAGAGAACTGAAAGGGAAGGTTTAAAAGAAAGAAAAAGAAAAAAAAAGGGGGGGGGGCAAAGGAAAAAAGAAGCAAAGAGAAAAGATGAAAGCTTTTGACTCTTGGTCCTCTCAGATTCCAGAACACCAGTTTTAGAGACCCCAGTTGAACAAATCCTTTCATGTCTGAAATAATGAAAAAAGGCTTCTAGTTAAATACTTGCTGAAGGTTCTGAAAATAAGAAAACGTCAAAATATGGGGGGGGTGAAGGCGAGAGAAATAATATTACCCATACCACCACGGCATGCAAATTAGTAGCTCATATACAGCAGAAGAGAAAGCGGCAAGCACAGGAACAGCCACAGTGACATTTCTTTCAGCCATGCATGTGCTAAACAAAAAACTCTCACTGGAGGCAAAGCCCCACCAGGGTTGTCCCCAGAAGCCTAGTACTGGACTCTTGGTACACAAAAGCAGAGGGACGCTGCAGGACTGGGCAGTAAACTGGTTTTGCCAAACACTTGCCACTGACCGAGCGAGGAACTGGAGAATAACTGCAGCACAACAGGGGCTGGGCTCCTGCAGGCAGAGAATATGATACCATTTCTTATGCCAAAGGCACATGGGATTCAGGGTGTGATGATTTCTGACACACTGAGCCAAACTCGTTCCTGCTGCAGCTTCACGAATGACAGCAGACTTCCATCACGGATGAATTTGGACCACTGTCTTTCCAGAAATGCAGTACAGCTGAAATGCTGGGGGAAGGAAGCAATCTTCCTCTTGTTGCCACAGGCAGGCTGAAGCTTGTTGCTCAGCTCAGTTAATGAATGCATTGAACTTCAGAAGGTTCACTTAGTAGGACATGTTATTAAAAAAAAAAAAAAAAAAATTCAAATTAAAAATATGAAAAGTTTTGTTATATAGTTTCCAACACTTCAAAATACTTTTGCAGGACAGTATTCAAAATGGGTCTGACAAGAAAAGTATTCTTGTGAAGAAGCAGCACTCCGTTCCTGGTGGATTTCTCCAGCAATACCTTTTCTACCTGGCGGGTTTCTTTTTTAATACAGAAACTATTCACACTAAGGGATTTAAAACTAATCAGTTTGCAAGCTGTTCTTAAACATCTGCACTCCTATGAGACTAAAAATAATGTTCAACCATACATTATCTATCTACATTGTATCATTCTCTAATTACATTTCACCACAAGGGCATAAAAAAGCGTGACACCCTACCCTTAACACTGCAAAGTTGGGCAAAACTCTGTCGTGTCAGTATTTGGGATCACTTAGTGTTAAAATTTCTTCTGTTCTGATGTTTACTTTTACTTGCATGGGCCTCCATGCCAGCATGTGCACAGTTCCTCCACGCTTCATCCCAGAACACTTCTACCAACTACTTGATCTCCCTCTTCCATGTGGTGAGTTAATATGAAACTGAACCAAATAAAACTGAAACAGAACCCTGTCATTGGATTTTTCCAATTAAAAAAAAAAAATACTATTTTGAAAAAAAATACACTTACTAAAAAAAGAACCAAACAAATGAGGGATGAAAATTTTCATCTAATTGTAACTATTGTAACTGTGGCTTGAGAAAAATCCAGCTTTTGGAAGAGATGTAAAAATAAGAAAAGAAAAAATAAAATCTACATTTCTCTGTTGTAAAGAAGAAAAACCACTAAACCAAAACAACTTATGTCCTATTAGGAGACAGTGATCCCTCCCTTTCTCAGGAAAGCCAGGGTACAAACAGAGCAATAATAAAATCAAATGGCCACTGCTCTAACTGACTGCACTGCTTGCTTTGGGCTTGTGCTCCCATTTTGCTGAGTCTGCACAGAACCAGATGTGGCTCCAGGATGTAAATCAGTGTGCAATCTTCTCCTGGTACTGCTCACCTGGAACAAAGAGTCAGAGTTTGAGCAATAGGATCATGAGGTTGATCTCATTCAAACTCTCTGTCCTTTCCAAGCCAAAGGACCCGAATTTCGTCTTTGACGTAGGTAAAGCGGAGAACTTCCATAACCCATCATTTTAATCAAACTACTCCAGTGCCTTCAGTGGCACTTGAACTGGTTTGTCTGGTGGTACGCCGCAGCTCCCTGGCCACGACAAGCCACCCGGAGAAGCAAACCATGGTGGGAGCAGTCTGCCTGAGGGGGACGTTGGATGCCCACAACAGCTCCAGACCCAAGTGGCTCTGAGGGAAGAATGGCCTGGGGGTCACCCGTACCACGTTCATTCAGTGTCTCTGCAAAGACTTCAGCTGGCAAAGAGCTGGTAAAGGACATCGTAAATAAAGCAGCTCAGGAGAGAGCTACCAGCAGGAAAACAGAGTGATTTATCAATAAATGTACAATCGCATTGTCAGTTTAAAACACTTGAGTAAAGCATCTAAATAGTCAGCATCTATTAATTATTTATAAACAATACTGATTGAGTTTACAAATATACATGCATACATAGCTATATATATATACACATATATGTACACATATAGATACACTCCAGTGCATATATACATGCAAGAACATACAAAATAGTCTCTCTGTTAAAGCTACATGGAACTCCTTTGTGTGTCTGAAAAAGCACTTGTTCATGCAAAAAATGTGTGTGCTGAGTAAGTAGGATAAAATCTAGTTTTGCAAAACAGTTTGGTACAGGCGAATATATTCCCCAGTGAATAAATATGTATATATATGCTACTTTTCTGAGATAAGAAGCTTATTATATCTGAGATGGGTACTCACATAGTCACAAGCCACAGACTGTTCCCAAAGGACATGCAAGTAGTAAGCATTAAAAAGGATTTCTTTTACGACTAGGTCACACTATTTAGAAGTTGAAAGTGAACAACATAGGTACAATCTCAGTGCATGTGCCTGAAAAAGCCCTGACTGTCCAAATCATGGCTAGGCTCCATTATAATGCTTCTCACTATGATCATAATTTTTCGTTCTCTGGTCAGAATACACATTAGACAGAGGCAATTAATTCACACTAAACAGTTTATTCCAAGGGAGCCCAGGCCATTACTTCCCCTCTGTATATACCAATTGAAAACACTGACTGATGAAGAAAATGTTTCTGTGTACTTTAACAGAAAAACATCACATTAATGCAGGAAGAATGTAGTTTTCCTTTTCAGATACAAGACAATACAGTAAAATTTCCCAGAGAAGGTTTCTGGCCTCTGAAGTAATTTAAAACTCATGGGGGGAAAAAAACCCAACATGTAGCTCTGATTTAAAGAATTGGCTTATATCCCACAAGCTACAGCCTTTCCACACCCCTGTCCTTCCAGTCATTTGGAGAGTTTAGATTTGTGATCAGAGGCACTTCTTTGCAATCAGTATAAAAGCTCACATTTACAGTGGCTCTTTAAAACACCACATGGCCTTGAGAATCAGAGTTTAAGCACGAGCAAAAGTGTGCTAGAAGACTTCACAGCCCAGCACAAAAGAGATCACATTGACACTATGTAAACCTACACTGACCCTGTTTATAAGAAACTCAAGAATGATTTTCAACACAGGCTGTTACATTTATCAAAGCTGTTACAAGTTCCTTCACAATATTCCACAACCAATTTGAATTCCCTACATGAGTTGAGATTTCCACTGTTACGATTAAAGTACAGAATAGTTCCCAAACAAAAACAATATTTTTACATTTTTCCCTGAGTTTTAAGCCTATATTTTTAGATTCCTATATTTCAAAATACGATTTGCTAGAAGATGGTTAGTATTTTTTCCCCTGGCTAAGCACAAAACAATATTAACATCTCTAGCAGAAAGCCCCAGTAATTGGTTTGACAATTAAAAACACAAATATCAAACCACTGAGGGAAGATTACCCACATCCAGTAATTTGCAGTTTTGCTTAGCAGGACAGGATGCTTAAGGGCATTAAACAAACAGCATAAAATGTACTATGTAATGGCAGTGACATTTTCAGTTATCATTACTGTAAAAGGCAGCAAAATACATATTGTCAGCTAACATACCTGCAACAGCCTGTGTCCTCAAAGCATTTGTTCAAAGAAGACGTTTTTAGAATCATCCCAGATATTTGGGGCACAAGTTCCTTTACTTGAGAAAATTCAAACCCATACATGAATTTTGACTTACTGACAGACAGCTCTTTGTACTGTTGTGATCACAATAGTACTCTAAAATAAGTAAATGGCAACTCCAGGGGCTGAAGACCCACGGTCTGCTCTACCCTCTCCAGCTTCTCCACCGGGATACACTAGCATACCAAAATACATGGGTGCTAATGGTGCCTGTTGCTCCCTTGCTAGCACCCTACTGACACACCCATAAAAACCAGTTCAAAAGTAGTGTTTCCTTCTTTGGGCTCCTAATTATTTTTCAGTACCTGCAATATCTTTGCAACTGTTCCATCTCTAGGAGAAAGTAATTCAAATTAATAAAAAGAAAAAGGGTAAGGTGCAGTCAGTACAACCCAGAATCCTTCCTGCAGATAGTTAATCTACAAAGACAGCCTAACAAACTGCTCCATCGCATTTTCCTCATGTAGAAAAAATTTGCAAATAACAGTAGCAGAAGAAAAAAGATTCCAGTTCCACAGAGAAAAAAACCCAAGGAATTCAGCTAAGAACACTGCACATAAATGAAAAGATATTTTGTTTCCTCCATTTAGACAGAACTGGACAGTGCCTGACAGAAAAAAGCACTCAGTTCAGTCTCTAATGAAAGTGAAGCAGGTCTACCTTTCCAGTTTACAATTCTACCCAATCCAAAAAGGAATAGAAATAAAACATTTTTGTCTCTCATATGTGCTACAGGAATGTAGCAATTTGCTGTAACTAATGTTATGGATCAAAAATGTTTTTATAATTACTGTTTGGGGTACAGATGTTCATTTCTTGACTCAGTCCCTCTTTTCACTGGTATATCATTGGCAATCTTTTTGCAGCACTTTTGCTCTGCTACTTATTTTTCTTATATTGGCTTTATACACTTAATTTTCAGTGTGGTGGTACAGGGGGTTTTTTATATTCTTTGCTAGTGTTCTCTCTTTAAGTAATAAAACACTGGCATTGCTAGGTGTCTGGAAAGGTAACAGCCAAAACTGAATATAAACTGTAGCACTCCACATCTGCTGCTGTGGTAAATCAGTGCATCTCCCTTCCAGTCATCAGAGCAGCATTTTGGTTTACTCCATCTAAGGATCTGGTCTGCAGTTCATATCTGACATAAAGTAAGTCTCACTGCTGAGATCTTCCTGGGCTAATGAAAACAATCATCTCATTTGTTTTGTGCTGTGAGATTCAGTCTCCTACATATCAACTCAGCCTGAGGACAGGGTACAGGGGGAATATGGAGCATCCTCTGCATGGTCTATTGATCTGCACCACAGACCCTCATGTCCCCACAGCACAAGGCAGGACACAGAGCAAGCCTAGTGCATCATGGCTGATTAAGGATCCTGACTGCGAGTCTTATGAGAAACAGTTAAGAAAGGAATTGGGGAAAAGACGTCAGAAGCTCAAGGGAAAAAAAGGAATGAAAGAATAGAAAATGAAGTGTGAAAATAGCACAAAGATATAAAAGGGCAAGGACAGTGATGAGTCAGGTGAGCTACAAGAGTGAAAATTACCTTGAAAAGAATTAAAGGGCATTAGAGATTGGAAAAGGAGCACGTTTTAAAGACTGTACCCTCACTTTGCTTCGGGAGATTCTTGTTTTGAAGAGAGAAAAAGAGATTAACAGTAGGAAGAGGTAAATAATAAGTCCACGTTTAATCTATTAATAAACTAAAGGCAATAATCAACCCAGCTAAACAGCTTGTAGTTCAGTTGGGGTCCTCTATAAGACTACTGTAAAATTAAGAAGGAGCATTCAGGACTTAATATTTCAGTCACCTAACTCTTAATTATCCTTGTCTGGACTACCTATCTATGCAGCAGACCACTTTGATATGAGCATGTATACTGCCCTCCACCTTGGAGACTCTAGAGGAGCTGACATTAAGGCCAGCAGGATACACATCTTTCTGTGGGGCACATAGTCCATATGCTCTTCATCCATCATTAGTAGTAGCCTATTTAGACATCAGCAAGATGGATAAAGATTTGAGGTCTGCTCATCAAGACATAGATTCAAAGGCCCAGCTTGCAAAGGTTAGGTTCTTTCTGAGTGTGAGGTACTGTGCACACAGGAGTTGTATCAATCAGATAATTGAAGGTTGGCTAATAATAATTAGAATAACTTGGTGAAAAAGCGTGCAAAGCACAGGTAAAATTGTGCCTTTCTAATTCACCCTTTATCTCCAGCTCCTACTCTCAAAATAAGAGTAGTCTGCTCCCTGAGAGTACTAAAATTTTCATAGGATGAGAACCACAACATGCCAGCCATACAGACCAGGATGCCAAAGGTAAGAAAAAAAGAAATGGTAATGGATTACAGGCAGGAGATGAAAAGAATTCTCCAAGGGACTTATTACTCCACTGCTGGCTGGCCTACAAGGAGGCTCACTCTGCTGCTACATCCAAGGGCAGCCAAGTAATGTCAAGTCCAGCAGCTCCTGATAGCTCACCTCCTTCCTCTTCTGGTGCACCAGGTTGCCCAGGAGCCACCAAGCCATCACTTTTCTGCAGGTATCATGCAACATCCTTGCCAGGCAGCTCCAGTACTTCTCCAACAAAAAACCACACACTGGACTTCAGGGCACGTGTACCACCAGTGTACTTCATAAATATGCATCTGCTCAACTCACTTAAAAATAAAAATAATTATCTGTTTTACAAGAAGAAACTCTGAGGCATAAGTTTAATAGGAAGGTTGTAGAGGCAGAGTTTGAACAGGGACTCCTCCAGCCCCTGATAGGATTTAAACCATAACAACACTCTTGCTCAAAGGTAATAAACTCTCCAAAGCAGGCACTCTGTCTTCTTGCATTAAGAATAATATTCTGAACATCTCAGGGATTATCTAGTACTAAGAAAACACTTATTAACAATCTGTATTAAATCATTCAGACATTAGATTTTGTCCATTTTATAAGGAAAATTGCATTTTTTAATGAAAACAAAAAGGATTTTAGCCTACCTAGACCAAGGTTTCCATCAGGTATCTCCATCATAAATAACAGTTAGAAATGAAAAGCCTTTGCTTTTCAGTTAGGCCAAAAGAGGTATTGGCCTAAAAAGCAATCATTAGGGTCTCCAGCAAAGTCCCAGACTCTGGTGCTGGAAACCCAAGGAAAGAGTAACTGTCTGTCCCACGCATTTAAACGTTTGCATTCGTAACTTCCGAAGAAAAAAGATTTTGGTTTTGGCTATTTATACGTTTTATTCGTCTTGCAAGAGGTACATCCTCCATTAAGCTTTTTAAAATTCAGAGAGATTGTGAATATTCTCCTGACCCCTGTGCCCCTGCTGTTCATGATCAAGAGAGACAGTAGGAAGGCTGGAATTCTCTGAGTTCTTCCAAGAGTGAAGATGTTCCCTACTTACTACAAAGGAGGACAAAAAGCTGCCCTACCACTAAATTTTCCCACACTGAAACTAGAGTTGCAGCACAACTGCAAAATGTTTATTTGTTATTTCAGTTCATCCTCATAAGCAAGCCTGTTTGCTTGATGTGTCACATCAAAACACACATGGAAATTTAACTAGAAAAACTGGTACAAAATCTGCTATAAAGCGCAACAAAAAAGGTAGCAGGGCCTGTTAGGTAGCATTCACCCACAGTCATTTTTTCTGTCTGTCTTCTCCTACTGAAGGGACAGAAAGGATTTTTTGAGAAAATTATCAGGACAGATAGGTGTTTCCCTCTGTTCCCTTCCCAAATCCCTGTAATTGTGTTTGGTGAAGTGCAGTTTCCAATGGGCCAAATGCCTACTGAAAGTGTCTTCTGCTGCCTTGTTGTCTTGATTGTTTGTTTGTCCTTCACCTTGTTCCTTGCATATAATTTATGTGCTTACTTTCTGCAGGCTGCACAATGCTCATCCTCTTTTCTAAACCCTGGAGCAATTTGACATTTTCAGCTATGAAGGCAGCCTTCAGATTCTTCTGCTTCTGAAACTGATACATTTTTAGTAGTCGCATTTCTTTTTACCTCTCCTGATTTATTTTTCTCCTTGATTTCATTCCTCCCCCTACTTCAGTAGGACCTGCTTTTATATCGATGACATCTGTGGATCCAAGAAATCCTCAATGGCTTTGGTGCTTAGAAACACAGTCACCTATTTGTCAGGATCACAAGCCATCCCTTCTACTAGAAGTACAAATCTACATTTCAGGCAGAGAAAGTCTTCTCTCCCTTCAAGGCAGGCAGCAGACACACCATATCATGTAGTGACCACAATAACTGATCATTCTTTCTCCTTTCTTATCATTGACACAAAAATGTACTGGAACTTAAACTCTCAATAGGAATATTCCTATTAACTACTCTATATGTATTACTCAAATGTTTGCTGTTGCAGCATTTAAACCTGATCAATCTCTTCCTTCAGTAACTCAGCAAACTCACTAAAGTAAAACTCAAATATTAGATCAAGGTCTCATATCTCAAAAAAAACTTTCACAGATCAAAGCTGAACTCATAGAATCATAAAATGGTTTGGGTTGGAAGGGACCTTAAAGATCATCTAGTTCCAACCCCCCTGCCACGGGCAGGGACAACTTCCACTAGACCAGGTTGCTCAAAGCCCCATCCAACCTGGCCTGGAACACTGCCAGGGATGGGGCAGCCACAAACCTCTCTGGGCAACCTGTTCCAGGGCCTCACCACCCTCACAGTGGAGAACTTCTTCCTTACATCTAATCCAAATCTACCCTCTTTCAGTTTAAAACCACTACCCCTTGTCCCATCATTGCATGCCCTTGCAAAAAGCCCCTCTCCTGCTTTCCAGTAGGTCCCTGTTAGGTACTGGAAGGCTGCTATAAGGTCTCACCAGAACTTTTGCTTCTCCAGGCTAAGCAACCTCAACTGTCTCAGCCTGCCTTCAGAGGAGAGATGCTCCAGCCCTCTGATCATCTTTGTGGCCTTCCTCTGGACCCACTCCAATGGGTCCATGTCCTTCTTATGTTGGGGGCCGCAGAGCTGAACGCAGTACTCCAGGTGGGGTCTCACCAGAGCGGAGTAGAGGGGGAGAATCACCTCCCTCAACCTGCTGGTCACACTGCTTTTGATGCAGCCCAGAATGCAACTGGCTTTCTGGGCTGCAAATGCACATTGCTGACTCATATTCAGTTTTCATCCAGTAATACCCCCATGTCCTTCTCCACAGGGCTGCTCTCAATCCACTCATGGCCCAGTCTCTGTTTGTGCTTGGGATTGCCCTGACCCCTGTGCAGGACCTTGCACTTGGCCTTGTTGACCTTCATGAGGTTCACATGGGCCCACCTCTCCAGCCTGTCAAGGTCCCTCGGGATGGCATGTCTTCCCTCCAGCGTGTCACCAGCAAACTTGCTGAGGGTGCACTCAATTCCACTGCCCATGTCGCCGACAAAGATATTAAACAGCACCAGTCCCAACACCGACCCCTGAGGAACACCACTCCTAAACTCGGTCATAGGACACCTGCTATCTTACTGACACAAAACAAACCCCATCTCCAAAACAGAAGGTCAAGATTTTAATCTGCAGAAGTCCTATCGTTACCATCAAGAGTTGTGATTTTGGACTTGATGCATTTTCCTTTGAACAATTCATAAATGATTTTATCATGAAAATTGCTTTTATCAAGGCTAGAATATGCTCTAAGAACCATCTGCAATGACTCAGATCAGAAGTTCAATGATTTTATTTAAAAGTTGTATGTAAGAATTAAAAAAAAATAATACTACAGTTAAACCCCAAAGAGAATTCAGACAGGCAGAATGTAACTGTACCAGATGGAACTTGAGTTGAATTCATTTAAACTGACACCTCCTCTCTTGCAAAAATAATTTTCAAAAGTATTCTGTCCTCTTAGTTCAACACTGTTAACTTGCACAATGGTCATGTACCTTGCAAATCTCTATCAATTAAAATGTACTTTAAATCACAGCAGTTTTGAGCCACTCAATTATCATTTTACCTCCTCATTGCTAAAATGTACCACCTTTATCTCAATTTATTATTCACATACATAGTCTGAAATCTTGCTTATTCCCTTTGGAAATCATCGCCTTCACTGAGATAAACTCATCCATGATAGATAACAGCTCTGTTAGCATTTAGTAATCCAGATCAGATTATTAGATTAGGACTGAACGTGCATTAGTATAATAAGACAGAAATCTATTCCAAATAGAGTGCAAACAAGACCTACTTTAGAAAATAAATGAATGCAACTCATCTTTGAGTACACCATTCAGTAGAAAACAAAGATGTTCTGCTGAGAAAGCCTGGAGGAGAATGTGATTTGTGGAATGGGCAGAGGTCCAGAAAGCATTACATCTTTCTCATCCTTTCCTCCTTTCTTTATAATAAGATCATCCCTAAAAGCCAACATTCACATATACACTAATTACAAATAAACCACCTGAATTTTTGCTATCGTTCTGTAAAAAGATCCTACTCTGCTTTGGATGCAGTATATAAACAATGGTCCAACTTTTTCACTTTCCTGGAGTCTTTCTTTCATAAATTTATGCAACAAATAGTCATGAATCTTACTCTAAGCCTTTCCCCCATAACTGTTTCTAGGGGTTTTTGCTTTGGGATCTTTCTGTTCCGTTCTATAATCTCTTCTGCCCCAAAGGGACTCTTCAACTCTTTATCCTTGCTCAAGTTAATAGTGCTCAGAGGATTTAGCAGAATAATTCTTCATCTCCAGGAAGGGCTCAATAGTTTCAAAATGTGATGACTTAACAATATGCCTTTATCCACTGACAAATTTCTTGCTCTTCTCCCTCTCTTACACCAAGACGCAAAATTCAGCTCAATCCATTTTAACTCCTAGATCCATTTTTCAGTTTTACAAACTACCAAGAAAGACTTCAGAGCTGTAGTGTCTGTCTTTGGCTGAGATGGAAGAGAGGGAATGCTTCCAGCTTCTCACCCCACCTTTTCAGTTCAGCATTGGGGTTAGAGCTCTCCTCTTCCTGTGTCTTGATTTCTCTGGGCAGGACAGCCAGGCACACATGCTGGAGGAGAGCCATGGCATGCTCTTACAAGCCTTCAAGCAAGAGAGCACAACTGTGAAATGTCTGCCCTGTGGCCTAAGTATACCCTTTCGCCACATAAATCAGATATAACATCAATTATATCCATCAATTTTATCAATTATATTATTATATTATTCCTTGAATTACTATCTCAATTTGATGATAGATGAAGACTGAAGATAGCAAGAGAAATGAAAGTTTTACTCTGAATTTCTACTATGTGTCACTTCTCCCAGTTAAAAATTAGGGAACTGGTCTGTAAGTACCTGCTATTTGAGCAGCTTCCCTTCAGGTGACCAGTTCAGCTGAAGAGATCAGAGCTGCCTTCATGAGCCAGAAAAAATAAATGCTGCAGAAGTGGACGTCAGCATTCAGACTGCAATGTTCTCCTATCCTCCTGCACTTTCTCTTTCTATGTCACCATAATGACCTGGGATAGAGATCTGAAGGAAAGTGGAAAAGCTTGAACACCTCGAACTTTGATCGGGCAACTATATATGTTTGAACACCTAGCAAATGTTTATATAAACCTTGCAGCCAAGGCACACAAGCTGCTTTCATCTAGCTGTCCTGTTAACCCTTGCTGGCTAGTCCAGTAGCAAGAAGCTCAGACTGCAAAATCCACTAAAGAGCAAGATAAACTAGCCTGCATGGAGCTGCATTTTCTCTTGAACCCATCAACAAGGCCATGCTAGGACCTCCAGGCTGCCTTTCCTGGTGAGCTTCCATAGTTCATTCACACATCTTACCCTGTACTGAAAATAGGAGGCTTGCAGACCTGATGCAACTTCAGTGCAGACCTATTCTTAATTTTCTTGGAATTCCTGCTAGCCAACCGGACTGCTTTTCTAATTTTAATGCATTTTATAAAACTCTTTATGCTTTGCAGCTTCATTTGGATGGATCAGAATCTTCTATTATTCTGCTTGCAATTCTGCTGGAATCTTACAAGGAAATTGAAACCAAACTTGAAAAAAATATTTCAACTACCAATTAAACATCGTGAAAAGATAGGTTAATCTCAACAGTCCTCAAAGTTGACAAAGTCATTGTTTAATGTGTTTAGATATAAAGGCAAAAGAAATTTGATAACAGCAATAAGGCAGTTCCAAGAATATTGTTGCCATGAAATAATTACGTCCCAACAGGATTAGAGGTAATCAGCCACACTGTGTCTCAGTACACCTCAGGGGGTGATTATCTTACCATAACAACACCACCCATTGTGTTTCATTGCTTAAATGTGTTTTGATAAAGTAACATAGTTTTAAAGTTTGTGTAGCTGTTTGCGTCAGCAGAGGATCAAGAAAATTATAGTCATAATATATTTTCTTTTCCCAGTAACTTTGTATTTTTAAAAATTTAAATCCCGTTGGAAATTTACAAACATATTCATTACAAAAATATGTTCAGCATTTAGATTGCAACATAAATAATCAAAATTAGGACATGCAAATTTATCTTGGCAGGCTGTATTTTTTTCACGCTGCTATGACTTTAATTTGTGTCACTATTTTAACGTTATTTAAATATGGAATTTTACTTAATGCATTTATGAATTGCTAGAATAAAAGAAAATAAAGAAGTGTTTCATAGAAGATTATGAGCCACACAGAATATTATTTATTTACTTAAATGACCAAAAAATAAAGTAATAAATCTTAGTCTCTCAAGTAAATGAAACTATTATGCCTGATTTAATGTATTTATTTATACTAATAAAAAATAATATCTCGACAGGTATTACTTTGCTATTATTTGTTATGTGCTGTCAGTGCGTTAGGTAAATATAAAATCAAATAAAAATGGATGACATAAACAAGAGCTCCACGGTACTATTCTATACAATATAGTGGTACGGCACCATATGGATTCTGCTATGTTTTCTTAAATCTGTGCAGGGCAACTGACGGTATAGGTCAGCTTTGATAGTGGAACATTACAGGCGCCATGCTGGGCTGCTGATCTGTCAAGCCCAGTATCCCACATATGGTAATCATAGGTGTTATCGTCTATCACCTATTTATCATTACAGACAGATCTAGTGGTGACAATTTACTTATTCTGCAGATATTCATGTGATTCACATGATTAAACCAAATTGTCCCAGTTCCTTTGTTATTTGAATGTAACATTGACACTTGGGTTGGCAGTCTAAACTTAAGAAAAACCCAACTTATTCTGAGCACACGAGAGGCCTTGGAATTGTAGAGGCACACTGAGTACAAACAATAAATTACAAATGAAAAGAGATTTATCAAGAGCAGCTACTACTCAGAGAAAGATCATGTTTTGGTCTTCTTGACCTTTCTGAAGACTGGCTTTCTGGCTTATTACTAAGAACTTTAAAGACTATTATAAATGGTTGACTCAGCTATTCTAGAAATGAATTATGCAGACTATAAAGGGAACTTAACTGACCTCATATACTACCATCTTTTGAATGACTATTTTGCTTTGAATTAAAAGTCAAAGGGAAATTAAAATGGTTATCTTTATGACTGCTTTAAGGAATTTTAAAACCATAACTGAAAAAAATATAAAAATTTGCATTTTTATAGCACATTACTCAAGAATCCTGAAAAAACAGCTAATGTATGGGATCCCCACTTAACAGATAAGAAAACTGGGGCACAGAGACAATAAAGAACAAGTCCACCCAGAAAACTTACTGCCTTTTACAAACAAAAACTTCTTCCATTAATGCATCCCAAGACTATGTTCCATTAGTAATTACTACACCGTGTCATTTTTACACAAATTTCCACTAGAAGAACTTGCCTTTCAAGAACACTAGCATTTCAATGTTCAGGAAGCCAAACTGAGAACAAATAATGAAACCATCCTTCTGCCACATGGCACTATCTTCTTTCATAGGACCCCTCTGAATTAATCTATTTTCTGTCATACTGAGAACATCTAAATGAAGGTGCTAATACTGCATGTTTGAAGAGAATCAAAGCTGAAATCAAAGAACAAAATGTCTTACTGTGAAGGCATCTTTCAATTTCTTCTGTGTCATTTTGCAGACAAAGAAATAAAAGCCTCTGTGTTATCAATAGGGCTTTGTTTTAACTCTGCATCATAGCGACTTATAAATCTACTGTCATAGCTGCTCCAAAAATTCTTCTACAGTCAGCCAAAATCAATGATTATATTACAGATTTCCAAAGGATTTTTTTTTTTAAATTCTGAAAACTGTTTATTTTGAAGGACAATCACTGCTATTTAAATCTCACAGTGGAACTAGCATATATGCATGAAACGAGGAAATCATTTTGCTTTACCTGTTTGGTTTTTTCCTAATACCTGTAACTGCAACAGCATCTGAAATCAACAGCTATTTTGGGCATTGTATGCTTTTCATCAAATTGCAGTTGGTAGAAATACTTTCCCTAGTGATCTTCAAAACTCTGATATACGTGTCATAAAAATCTATTCAGAATTCAATATCCACATTAGTACTGGTGCCGTTTGGGAATACATCATTCCGACGAGGACTCAGAACGCTTACGTAAAGGATGACTGGATGAGAAAGATTTCCTTTCTAGTAAGGCACAACAGGACAGATCTTAGTCTGCTTCATATCTCCTCGCAAGAGGCACAATGCCAAAAAAAACCCCAAATCAAACCAAAAAAAGAAAAATAAAAAAATTAAAAAGGAAAGCCAATGTAATTAGCTACTTGGAAATCCCTCGCAAGGACTGGAAATCCTGGGTGCCCAAAGACAAAATTGGTAGTTGGGAGGGCTCTGAGCCCCAGCCACTTCTGGGTTCTACAGCTACTTTAAGAGCCGCAACACCAGCTCAGAAATTGAGGATGAGGTTAAAAAAAAATAACAGCGGGCCAAAATCCTACCCTCTGCTGTTGTAGGTAACCATGAAGCACAAGCTTCTTCATGACCCAACCAACCTCTGTCTCATGCCGACTGTGGTCTGTTCCTTTACTGCTCCTGCTGGAGTATTCTACTGTTGTTGCTACTCTATATCCAGTGTATGACACTTATCCTTCTTTGTTTTAACAATACTTCTTACCTTTGGGCCTCCCTATCAACTGCAACAATTTTAAAACGTCCCTTAGCAGACAGAAGGAAGCAGGAGAAGGAGGGATTCTTACAACTATGCTGGCACCATATTTCACTTTGCAGAACCAGGCTCAAGCCTCTCCTCTTTCTGTGCCAGAGGTGCATAAGTTTCTCTGCTACTCCTCTTCTAACTCATCTGCTTGTCCATCCTAGCTTCTGATCTCCCTCATACTGCCTGCATTTCCTTCTTTATTCTTTTCCTCAAGCCATTGCTATGCAGTAGTGCCCCCCCAGTACAAACCTGTGAGAGTTTCATTTTTACTAGCCCTGTTGTTTCTCAGTTGATGATTTTTCAAAGTTTTTTGAACTTCTTGTCTACAACAGCAGATTAGAGTTGTTCTTTTCCAGTCTCAAACTAGACCCAGTTCAATCTAGCTTTTAGCTACCATTAACTTAGTCTTAATGTAGTCTCTAAAACTTTAATCAGCTTCTGTTCTTCTATTGCTTCAGTTGTGAATGACTGCCTCCTGCAACCAACCTTTCACTTGAATTTTTGTCTTCCTTTGATTCCCCTGTGACCCTGTCGCCCCCCGATTTTCATTCCTTCTCCTTCAGTTTTTAAATGAGCCTTTCTATCCCTCTTCCAACTTCCTAGGTGGTTCCACAGAGTTGCACCCATTGTCACCATTTTTGCTCCTAGCTCACTATCTATTTGGATGATGCCATCAAAAATACAAACTCAGTAATCACCTTCGGGCTAATGTTTCACAGAACTCCTTCTCCACTTAGATAGGTCTACCTAGGTGCTCTCTCTCTGGCATCTTCTACATGCCAAGCAGTCAGTCAAAGGCCAAGAATTTTTTTAATCAGTCCCAGAGGATCCTTATTTCCAATACGGATACAAGCAGTATCCTCACATGCTCATTACATGTGCATCATCTTTAACTCAAACCTTACTCTGGCTTCTCACATCTAGGCTGGTTCCAGGACATCCTTTCTCTTATCTAAAGGCTTTCTTGTACATCCACATGATCAGGCTTTCATCTTGGATCCCAACTGCTGAATAAAATAAGATAGTGCTCTGGACCAGTATAACTCTCCACATTACCATTGTCTGAAGACGAGAAGAATCAACTTCAAACAGTACTCTTAGAGGAGGAGAGATACACAGTTCTTTAAGGTATGTATTTGGTTTGTATATAATACAACCTGTCAGATCAACAGATGCCCCAGACACCCCCAACATTTTCTCTGCTGAGATATTTGAAAGCTGCATCTTGTTACCAGAACTTTATTTTAGTGTTTTATCTTTTGCTAGATATTTCTTCATATGATGCGAAAAAATGAAGCTTTAAGAGTGAAAACACACAGACTCCCTAAACCCAAAAGCTTCCCAAAAGATTCCACAACTGTAAACATCAATAGGGGATACTGGTTTTCTCCTCATTTCATCCAGCATGAATCTCTTTCCAGTGCTCACTGCCTATATTTTTCCTCTCAAAATAACAAAGCTTGTTTTGGAGGAAAGAAGCACTTAGAACTGCTGTTAACATTTCTTCAGTATTCTAATGAACTTAATAAGCTCCCATGATGTTTCTTACAATGTAGAGAAACCTCCAAAAATATTAAAGTGACTCTGTTTACTCCAGCAGTAAGAAACATTCCAGATGACTGGTGCGATACATCAATATTACACATGTTCTCTCAATGCTAGAAAGAAACGCACAAGAGGAAACAATTACTCACTTTGAAGCTCTTTAGTATTTTTGGAACAGGGCTCAATTACAATATTCTGACTGCACATTTTTTTGTTTGTTTCACCTGAAATATCACTTGACTTATTATGAAACTATATTTTCTTACCCAGTTCTAATTTCATATACCGCACTTACAGTTTCTCTATAATTCAGTGGAAGTTGCAATTTGACACTGTTTCTGTGACACCTAAACTAGCTCCACAAGATAACAAAGTCCCCTGACTCTGCCAAGAGTTTTGAGATAAAGAACTCTTAACGAGTATTTTTCCTACAAAGGATGTGTCTAGACCCTCAAAAAAATAATTTTAAAAAAATAAAAAACTTAAAAAGCAAGTTATATAAATTATTAAAGTAAAAGCATAAATATCCTCATATTCTATTTTCAGAAAATATCCTTAATTATAAACCATGTGATATATACAATTTCATAACGTACGCATGAGTAATTCCACCTCCTAAATATTCATTACATATATAACATTACATATTATAGATGTATTATATTCATTACATATAATTGACTGGTGTATTCCTAGCATTACATAAGTAATTATTTGAGGTAAGATTTCAGCTGAAGTTATCTTGTTGTCACTATCAGAGCAACAGATGGGGCTTGGCAAGGCTCAGTATATGCCTGCTCCCAGTTCTGCCAATGGCTCACAGGTTGATTTAATCAGTAAATCACCTCAGTCCTGCAAGCCTCTCTTTCCCATCTATAAAAAGGAGATATGTTACAACCCTCTCTGTAAGGTGTTTTGAAATCTAATGGTTATGCAAGTGAATTTTTCACACATCAATATTTTTATTAATTGAATGTCTGAACTGTAAGGCTAACTGAATTTGCATAAATAGCTGTTTATTGAATTTAACTGAATCAGAATCAAGCACTTATCTCAGTTACACTTTTAAATAACTTTTAGAGAGGTAAATTATTTTAAGGCTGAATTTTTCAGGTGAGTAAGTAGATCATGTTGCTAATATCAGTTACTATAAACTGCCCAATTCCCCCAAAATATGCAGAAGTTATAAGAGAAATTAAAAAGATTAAATGAGCACATTAGCAGTAACAAGAGACTTCAATTTACAAACTAATTGGGACAGAGGAAAAAAAAACCCAAAACATTAAAAGGAACAGTTTGTAGACTGATTTCTTACTAACAAGGAATCCTAAATGAAGATATAGCATGGAAAGGCTAAAAAACACGATCATGCACACCTCAATACCACAAGGTAACCCATGTACCCTTACTACATTGGTTGTGAGCAAAGAGCCTGATCACATGGAGTAGTTCACACGTTGCTGTAGTTTTGCTCATGATTAGGAGATCTAACGCAAGAAATGGTGTGCTTTATTGGCTCAAGACTCAACAAGACTTCTGGAAATCAGTGCCTACCTCCTTATTCTCAGGGATCAGAGCTGTAACAGGAACAACTGAACAGGAGGCCATCAGCAAGGCTACCATTACTCTCGTCAGTCCCAAATACCAGTGAAATCTGAGGAATGGCCGTTATCCCCTCTACATACACCATCTGCTCTTCTGCATTTTTTATGTCATAGCAATGTTAGCACCTCTTTTTCAGACACACACACACAAACATATAAAATTACCAGGTTTAATAAACCTTCGGGAACAATTAAGAAGCTTAGTTAGGAAGTGCCCCATGTCTCACATGCTACAACTACAGGAATACATCATCTGTAGTATAATCATGCCAGCTGGATCTTACTCTGGATTTCCACAAGCAGGGACTGATGTTTCCCACTATGATCTTGTGTATTGGAAATTAATAAAAATAATCTGGAAAAACAAAAATAATTAATTAATTAATAGCCTATTTGGTCATTAATTTACTGACAGCTCAATTGTAAGGATAATTCCTTACATTTGTACTAAAAAAGCACTGCTACTCATGTACAACACATTCATTGCATCCCTTGGCCAAATAAACTGTAATAGCAGATTATAATCCAAAACCTTAAAATTCTACCAGACTGCTCTTTTATTATATGCAAAAAAATTAGAATAAAAAAGAAGAAAATCAGTGGGAGAAGAGAGATAGAAAAGAAGACAGGCTGGAGGATGAAAGGCACTGACTCAATCAAATTCTTATCCATACTGCCCATCAACATGGAAATGTAAGACCAGAAAAGGGCCTGCTTTGCCCATCTCACGAGTATCATATGACTAGGAAAAAAGAAAATTTGGGAAGTGGAAGTCCATTTTGAAAATATATACTCAGACATTCTTCTTTTGCTAAACTGGGTCTACCCCTATAAAATATTTCTTCTGAAATTAGCTAAAACTTCAGTCCTGCAGAATTTTATATTCTTTTTTCCGTGCTTCAGTTTCATAATCTTCTAAAACTCTTAAAGGAAAAGGTTATAGATCACCATGAAATCAAAGTCAGAATGTTTTTATATTTCCATCTGCTTCCACCACACTCTCATTTTATGGAAAATCATTTTTATTGCATTTTCTTTCTTTAATTTTACTGTCTATTTACTTCTCCAAAACAAACTGGAGGGAGAAAAAAAAAAAAGAATCCACAAAATTCTTATTTAGGAAAAGTGCCTGAAGTACCAAAGAACCACGCTTGAGAACTCACATGAAGGATGAATGTGCATTTAGGTTGCTGAAACTGCAGCTAGGGAGATGAGGCGGCAGCTCTAGTTTCCTTTCTGACCTTGGGCAAGTCACTCACTTGTCTGAATGCTTCAGTTCCTCTCATTCATAAAAAGATGCTGATAATATTCTATTAAATACAGCCTCTTCTACATCTGACTGTTTAATCTCAAAGAATTTGAAACCTAAAATTACTAACTCTTGGCATAAGCTTATACAGCATCCAGCACAGCGCAGGCTCATCCTCAGCCGAGGTCTGTAGTTATTACTGCACTACAACAACGGTTCTTAAGAACTGAAGGAACAAAAGGGTTGTGTGCTGGTTTTGGCTGGGGTAGAGTTAATTTTCTTCACAGTAGCTAGTATGGGGCTATGTTTTGGATTTGTGCTGGAAACAGTGGTGATAACACAGGAATGTTTTAGCTATTGCTGAGCAGTGCTTACACAGAGCCAAGGCCCTTTCTGCTTCCCACCCCTCCCCACCAGCGAGGAGGCTGGGGGGGCACAAGGAGTTGGAGGGGACACAGCTGGGACAGCTGACCCCAACTGACCCAAGGGATATCTCAGACCATAAAGACATCATGCTCAGCACATAAAGCTGGGGGAAGAAGAAGGAATGGGGGACATTGAGAGTGATGGCATTTGTCTTCCCAAGTCACCATTACACGTGATGGAGCCCTGCTGTCCTGGAGATGGCTGAACACCTGCCTGCCCATGGGAAGTGCTGAACGAATTCCTGGTTTTGCTTTGCTTGTGTGTACGGCTTTTGCTTTGCCTATTAAACTGTTTTTATCTCAGCCCACAAGTTTTCTCACTTTTAATCTTCCAATTCTCTCCCCCATCCCACTGTGAGGGAGGTGAGCGAGCGGCTAGGGGGGGCTTGGTTGCCAGCTGGGGGTAAACCACGACAATTTGTTGTGCTTCAAAATAATGTAACAGAAAGAAGTGCTCAGGAACACAAAGATCATCTTTCACGAAGCTATGAAAATACACATCATGCACATGTGGGCACACACACAACACACAGAGTTGTAACATAACCTGCCCGGAAATTCAAGAAAAGCGGGTGAGAAATTTTAACTGTCATTAACTAACGACCAGTATACCTTTAGGGAGTTGAAACAACTTAGGTGTAAGTCGATGAGCAACAACAGCTAATGTGGAACCTTGGAAAAATATTAGAGAATATTCTACATCTACATTAAAACCCCTTTGGCTCCAGGGAATAGATGCTAAAAGTACAAATCCTAGCGTGATTTCATTAAGAATATAGAGCCAGATTTTTAAATGTGAAAGAATTGTCAAGATATGTCATACAATTTCCCTTTTTAAAGGAATTTTTGCAGAAGAATCTTTATTTTTTCATATTGACAAATCTGAACTGCCACATTTTTATACAAAGAATGCATAGAAATAGAGATGACACAGCACAGGGATAACAAGTTATTCACTGAATTGAGTAGCCTAGTGATTTAGTAGAGAAATAAGGCTGATATTCTTTAAGAAGAAATAAAAAAGCAAACTCTTTGAGGCATAAAGAAGTTCTAAAGGGAGTAGAGAAGGAAAATGCTACAAAGGATATGTGACCTCTTATGACATATATAACAAATGACCAAGCAACTTGGACTAAGAAAGACCAAGGCAGTAAGGGATTTAAGACAGAATATCTTTTTTTTCCAGCAAGACTATAAAAATGTATGATAAAAAAAAAATCAAATGGCCTGCAATGTGAACAAGCAGTAAACATTATGAATTTTTAAAATGTATTTGAAGGATGAAAATCCTGCATGAGAACAGAGAGAAGAATGGCTAATTAAAACTAGCAAGCAAATGCAGCCTCTCTAGCCTGTTTCCTCAGCTTCATTTCAGACACCCTATATTCCTATATCTGGTACAGCAGGCAGGTTGGTTGGCATCATCAAGTCAAAGTGTTCTTTATACTGGTAACACAGAGTGCATTTATATCAGACTTCAGTGTTTACACACTGCAAACTTCCATTACAAATCAGCTGAAAACACCATTCAGTTATGCTACACACATAACAGTATTCCCTCTAATCTCTGCGACGCATACAGTAGCTTTCCATGAGTTACTGAAGTTTAATTTTTTGTTTGTTGCCAAACACCAATCATCGAGTTTTAAAAAATTTTCCCACTGAATTTTTCTATGAACTAATTATTTTATACCTGGTGAGGGTGAAAACAGCCAGTATGGGTAAGCTTGCAGAAATATTTTCCAACACAATGGAAAAGTTTTCATTCACATATAATTTTTCAAAAATCCACCAAAATGATAGAAATTTGCCATTCTTTCCTTTAAGAGGAAAGTGTTTACCATACATCAATTTGAGGGTAAAAAAACAAAGAATAAAATTAAAAATCCCACCTCTACTGTTTCCTTATTTTTCTAAAGGAAGGAATTCAACTACATAGCATGTCACACTATTCAGTTGGCATGAACATCATAAATATACTTGTAATATTTGTATAAGTTCATCAATTTAATGTCCCAAGTATCTGAATTTTGGAGACTGAGTACTTGGGCTTCTGAAATTGAACCTATCCTCTAAGATTTCAATTAGGAAAAAAGGAATTGTAATTGTTGCTTCTGGCATTCACTCTGGATTCAGTTCCCTGCATTCACTAGACCACAAAAGACCATCTAAAATTGCTTAAGTTTGATCATCATTAAAAAAAATAAAAAATAAAAAATCTTTCTTTTCTGGTTCCATTAAGCAATCTCAATTTTGCAGGATGTAACAGTGAAGTTTGCACATTAAGTTCCTAGAAGCTCAATTTTCTTTTAGAAGGCGGGGCAGGGGGAAGAGGAGGAAAGTGGTTTTCACTTGGAAAAGAAATAACCAAATGACAGTGTCATGTACAAATGTATGCTACAAAAAGTAATTTTTTTGTGGTTTGACCTCAGGAAGAAGAGAGGTCAAAGATACTATTAAAGAAAAAGAGGATCTATCTCAGGCCATTAAAATAATAATGCACGATTGCTTCATGTGGTATATTTCCTACTGCCTCATTCAAAAAAGTTTGAAGTAAGGAGATTTTCGCAGTTATCTTTTGAAGAATCTAATGACTGAATCCAGACCTGAGTGAAAGTCCTGCTAAGTGTTAGACGCTCCCCGAAATAAAAGATAACTGAGAAATGCAAGACTTTACAGAATTAGCCCTTTACACCACATTCCCAATTAAAAGGGAAGAAACCCCAAAACAGTGACATAGGGGAAGACTGTAAAACCAATTAATTAATTAATGTGAATTTATATTTTTCTCTGGAGATGTAGGTATGCCATGAAAGCAAATCACCTTAAGTACCACATAAAAAGAAAACAGATTTTGGATGGCTGGGGAAGAGTTGTGCAAGATCAGAGGAAAAAGGCAAAGAAAAGGTCACACTTCAACACATCCATGTTTAGTAAATGTTTGGAGAAACTGAGGTTGAAAATGGTGGCCTGACCAGCCTGAGGCCAGCAGAATTATGAACGCAGTGTGGGAAGCCCAGCACACCAGTAAGAACTCCAGGCTGTCTTCTGGCACGATTCACTGCTGTGCTGAGAAGCTTTAATCCAAGCTAAATTCAAGAGGAAGTAGAATCTCTCAGAAGTTTACAGGACAGATAAGTGGAAGTCTTTTATTTGCTGAAAAAAGTAGGGGAAAATCTGGCACATTTGCAATTTTTGCATGTTACTGGAGTATTCATATATGACCTAAGAAAATTGTACCTGACCCAGAGGAAGGTCTTTACGTTGGCTTCACAATTACTGATACCTGTAGTTAAGCATATTTAGCATTTTCTATTCAAGGTCCAGTACTTCCTTGCAGATAAATCTCTCTCAGTAACAACTGAAGTTTTCCAAATGGGACATTTAATTTTGGATGTTTTTTGAATTTTTTTTTTTTTTTTTTTCTGTCTTGAGTAAAGCAGCTGAAGCTTTTTTTTGGAATGAGGTCTGGTGAAAATATGCTTTGTGCATGTTAACCTTTGAGACAATCGTATCTAGTACTTTCATTCTCGGAAGCAGAGGCCTGAATTTTTAGCTAAGGGACAAATCATACAGAAAGAAAATCCTGTTGCCATCCATTAAACTACAAAAATCTGGCCACATTTTCAGTCTCTGAAAATATTTGCTTAGTTAGAAACCCACTAGAATTTCATAGCTAATTTCTCAGCTCTGTGACTTATATCCTCACAGCTCCTTCAGTCTGAGTGGACTTTGCATGTGTCTGATCCACAGAGTATCTTGAACCACTCTTTAGCAAACCCTGAGCCATCTCAACACAGTAAGAACTGAATGCATTCTTTCATGCAGCTGTTCCTTTGAGAAGACAAATACTCATGTCAACAAGCATCGCACAGTTGGATGGAAAGCAGTTTACCTCTTCTCTACAATTAGTGTTTCTACCCTGTCCAAGGGCAAAAAGGTCAAAGACAATCTGGGCTGGGTTGCAGAGGAGTGGAATCATGTATATATATGTTCTATACATGTGTATATGTATATATTAAAAATTATACATTTTACATATACTGTACACACACACATATAGATATATATTAAAAAAAACTTTGAGAATTCCATGACAAGAAACTATGTCAAAAGAAATTGTTAGGGTTGTAAAAATCAAGTTCTCAAAAAATAAAAATGGCAAACTGAGAACTGCACATAGAAACTTAGTTTACCTCCCTTAGACATACAGCTTCTGATACAACTTCCATGTACATGATTGTATTAATTTTTAAAGACAAGAGTTCCACCTCATTCAGATGATAAGGTTGTGAATTCAAGCATAGACACCCGGGGTTTGATTTGCAGACAAGCTGAACACTCACATCTGTAATTGAGATCAACAGAAAATGCAGTTTGAACATATAACATGCTACAGAAGATGCATTACTTTGCAAAACTAGATACTAGTCATTTCAAACTGGATTTACAATATTTGCACTCACTTTTAATCTCTGCCTTAGTTCATATTCACACAGGGGACAACACTGCCTCACCTTTCAGGGATGCCATGTTCATTAATTCACAATCAATTGCAAGTCAGCAAGATACAACACTGAACACACCACACAAAAGCACTAGGAGACTATTTTTTTAATTTGTTGATCCAAGGTTTCGGTAGCACTCAGTAAATAACAGAGGAACAACGACTGGAAGAAATACTGACCTACTACTTATTCGGAAGGAACTCCACCTGCTGAACAAAGCAAAGGTCATCTGGAACAAGGAAAGGGGTGATTTAAAGTTTCATAGGTGACTTTGATCCTGGGACTTCTAAGTGCTTGACTTGCTTGACTTTGAGCTTTTTTTTTTTTTTTTTGTTAATATTAGTATAGGTTTGGGCAAGGTCAGTTGTATGTAAATTAGACTAATTTAATGTTACTGGGTGGAATTCAGACTAGAATGTAGAAAATGCCCTACGACACAGATGAAATTTAAAGGGTTCCTGGTTGTAATTAAAGGTATGCTAAACTGATACAGAAGCAAATCTGTCTGGAGGGAACATAATGACTGCCCTTGTAATAAGTCAGTCTAGGCAGGGAACTGCTGAAACCCATAACGTTAAAGTCACCTGCTCACATAGGCAAAAAAAAACCCACATGGAAGACAACAACATATGATACATGTATTTACCATCTCCATTTTCTTGGTTATGTCTATTCTATCAGCAAACAGTGGTCTAAGTATCATTATCACTCAGAAATAACCAGAACTGTTATCACTCCTAGAAATGAAGAGTAAAAAATACAGAATCTTTCAGGATAAAAAATCTGTAGAAAAGGTGTGATGTTCCCTTCGTGGGTAATGTCTGTCTGAGCATCTCCTACCACACACAAAGAAAGTCTGCAGAGTATGTCCAGCTGAAGAAAACACAGCAGCTGCCACTCAAAGCACAGAATCCAAATGGATTTAGACATCTTGCAGGGTTTGCGGGTAGATATCTGAGCATTTAATTTCTTGCAGACGGACTTCCAGCTCTCCCTACATCCCATTTTAGGTGCCAAAATCATCTTTGTGGGGCTGCCTGGGTTAGCAGTTTGTTCATGATAACGCAGACTAATGATAACACAGATGAATCCTCCCCGTTCTGCTAGGTATCAACAGAAGGGAGGAAATTCCTGTATTTGTAGTAGCAGGCACCTGCTCCTTCTCACATTCTCAGACAGACCCTTGACCGCATCTCCCTTAGCTACCTGCCTGAAGCTGTTTCTGTTTGACATAGGATCCCAGGACCCCTCTGATACAGGTCTCTAAATCATATCCCCTTGGCCGATAATTGCTGCTGCAGCCTGCCAGACTTGACTCCATCAGAGTTTTTCTTGTGGAAGACGAGAGGCTGTGATGCAGAAAACAAATTCTTCAAAACAAAGTATGATTTATTTTGTCAAAAGGTATACAGCACTCAGACAAATGGACTTAAAATAGCAGAGACCAAGGTGTACACTGTTACCTCTTACCATCACCTTCAGCCTCCAGGTAGATGTGATTTAATCTTGATGTCCACTGCTCTCTCAGGACCTTGTTACAGTTGCCCCAGCCCTTGGCTCTCATTCAACCTCTAGCAGCCTGTGGCAGCTGCCTATTCCTCTCTCCACCAGTTTACAACAGTCCAGTCTTCTACCAGATCAGTGTCTTCTAATCTCCTCCTGCTCTTTCTTAGCAAGACAGCCCTGCTGCTACTATTAGAACTCTGCAGCTGCAACTCATGGATATAAACATGACTACTCTGTTCAAGTATTTCTTGAGTGCCCTTTTTTTAGCCCCTTATTTTACATTTCTTGCCTGGGTTTTTCTTCTTCTCTGTTCCCCTATCTCCCTCCTACATATTTCACTTCACATGATGGAGCTCACTCCAAAGAGCCAGACAGACACTGTAAACATGCAAAATAGTTCAGAGAGAGGAATGGATGTACTGGGCAGAGAGAGAAGACCTTGAATGCATGCCTGCTCCCAGGCAAGGGATGCAAGCAAATCCCAGTAACTGTACAGCCCCTGCATTCAGACCAGGGCTATTTCCATCCCTCCTGCCCCCATAGTTGGAAGCTATGAACTTTATTACCCATCCTGAGCTCTCTTGTTCTTCTCCTCCCTCCAGGATATAAAATTCCTCTCAGAAACTAGATTAAATGTATCTTTTAAGAGAAGACATCAATCTTACCCTTCCCCTGTGGTGTTCACCCTACTGTAACCTCCCATAGGAACCCTATGAAAGTGCCATTCTCTCTACTGCAGAAACATGTAACTGTATTGTAAATGTTCAACAGAGGGGTGAAAAAGGAGAGCAACAAAAACCCAAGACACACAGCAGTGTTCAAGAGCTACCAGTCATGAAACGATGTGCCTGAAGATCATCAAAGGACTGACTTTAATAGTTTTGAACAGCACCTTATCTACACTTTGATTTTCGGATTCAGCATTAAATTATATTTTCTCCTATGTTAGCGAAGTCTTCTCTTACAAAGTAATTTTCACTTCCTCACAACCCAAAGGAGTGGAGTTAACATAGACTAAATGAAATACCATGGCATTTTTCCATCTTTCTCAAATGTTGGGTGTGTGAAAGTCCAGAGAACGAGCTGTAAACAGCAGATAGCATAGTAGGGGGGAAAAAGTGGGGATGAGAGAGCAACTGGATGAACCCTCCATTGCTGATTGAACAGGACAGTACATTTAGATGAAATTAATTTTCAGTGTTGAAATTATGTTGCAGTAGTGACAATCAGAAGAAAATATTGATAGCAATAAAATGGAATTCTAAAGAAACTGGCACTACATCAGAAGACAGCACGTTGACGCTATTTATGTTAATTTCTCCAGGTTTCATCCCCATCTGCATTATTGTTGACACCTCATGTAACCAAGCAAATAACTCTCAAGAGCCAGAGAGGGAAAGCAAATGATTGCGGCTGCCATTAGGCTCCTATATATTGTAAGTAAGCGAACGTACCAACTCATTATGACCTTGATCTAACAACCCCAGTAGTCGGCTCAAAGGCTCATCGAGTACTACATTTTTAAATGTTATTTCACAGAGAACATTTATAGAAAGTTACATTTCTCTTACCAGTTTTCAATTATAACAAGGGAAAGACTATGGCAGAGGAGAGTGAGAAAATAAAAGTGAGAACACAAAAGGAAATCAGAGGCAAGTGAATCAAAAGCAATAAGTAAACCTCTTTCAGTAGTTAGGTGTGTTTTCAAAACTATTTAAGAGGTCACAGTTAGTAGGGGACACTTACTTGGGTCACCTTAGCATTACGTTAGCAAGCATCCTTTCCAATTTCATCACTGCAGAACCTGACTCTCAAAGCATACTCTCACGCATGTAAATAACTTTAAATAAATTACAGCAAAGTCCTGTTGCCTTGTAATTCAGCTACTCTGATGAAGCTTCTCACAGGGTCTCTTTCCACTGGGAAAGAGGATATGCTGAATCATAAACTCTCACTTATTCAAAGCAATGAAGGCCAGATTTGGGCAATTGAAGTCAATAGAAAAATTCCCACCAACTTCAATAGACTTGGAATCCTATGCTAAGTTCTCAACAGCCATTCACCTTGGCTTTAATTCAGCTGCTGCCCCCTCTCCTTCAGGTGCAGTTGCCATTTGGTCAAATTAACTGTTGTCAGATGCAGGAGATAGATGGGGTTTTGGATCTGGCTGTGTGGCTGCCTCTGTTACATTTTCATTTTATACACCTGCCGCTCCTTTTTTAATTTGAAAATTACTTTGTTATACTTAAATTGCTTTCAAAGGCAGTCTGTCCAGGCCAGCAGATGCACTAATGAGGGTTCTTTATCTTTAAAATGTGCAAAGGGTAATTTTCTTTTTTCATTTAATTTTAGAAAGATTTTAGTCCATTATTTTTCCGTTCACATTTAATACCTGAATGAAGGGACAGAAACATAAGATTCTTTGTTGTAATCTTTAATGGATTAGTGGTATTGATCAAAGAGCTTTGGGTGCTGATGTGAATTTGTCACTTAATCTTATAGGCATGTTTATCTATTTACCAAGATATCAGAGTGTCAAGCTAGCAGTGGTATGAGGCCAAGGGCTAGTACATCTGCTTCCATAGTTGCATACACTTATTAAGGAAAGGAAATAAATGGTCAAATTATATATCATTGTGGATTAGGGTGGGGGTTGCTGTTTCTTTTTCTAACTCAGAATTTCCCTTAACTTCATCTAAACAGAGCAGTTTCATCAGGGATGGAGCAATGCAAGACAACATTCTGTATTAAATTAGGTAGTAACCTGTGCAGTGCATGTTAATGGGAAGAAAAGCTGCATCGCTGGGATTTCTTTCTTTTTTAATTAGATACAATCAGTTTGACAAAAGGACATTGAGTGGTCTTGATTTTCATTTCAGAGAGATGTGATCATACTTATAATATATTTGTTAGGCAATTTTAAAAAATGCCATATTAGATTATTAAATTAACTCTTCGCATATACCATACTGGTAAATTAAATCTGAAGTGACCTTGAAGAAATAAAAGTTTCAAATTTAAAAAAGGGTAAGTTTTTGAAAGGAAAATAAGATTTGCTTGAAATTCATCATGTGTTTACTGTGTTCAAAATTGCAGCTCTTTTCCCTTGTTCCCAAACCTTTTACAGAGAGAGCATTCTAGGATCCGGACTTCATTCACAAGATGAAAAATAACTGGGAAAAAAGTATGTCAGTTGAAATACCATGTAAAATCACTGTGACTACAACCTGCCAGTGGTTAAAGAAGAGCAGGAAGCAAGGAGCTAAGATAGGGTTACTGTATCAGCATTGTATGAGAAAGAAGAGAACAGGGCTTCTCAACGTATTCAGTCCAGAGGTTCCCTTTGGATCAGAACTGGTCCATTAAACATTTAATCTAGCCTTTTCCCTACCACCAGGATCTGTCTCTTCTCTCAATGACTTCACTGCCTGAAATAACCTGTGAAGTAGGGTGCTAGCCCTGCTCAGGCATGGGGGAAGGATGGCTGACTGGCAAAGGGGATCAGAAAGGCAAATGGGATCACAAGACATGTTTGGACATTGTGCGAGGTAGAAGAGGACTTGTCCCAGCACCGGTGGGGCTGAGGAGGAGGTGGTGAGAGCTTGCCCAGAAGGCTGGGGCAGGGAAATGTGCCAGCGTGGCTGTCAGCTGCACAAAGGCAAAGGGCAAAGAGGACTGACTTTGGTGCCAGGGAAAGAAGATCCACAATGAAAATGGAGAAGGGAAAACAGAGAAACACTGTTTATGCAACAGGTGTTGAGATGGTCACAATACTGTGAAAACCAGTGCTGCAAAGTAAACTGAATAGCCGAATGAGCCAGAAAGGATGCAAAGCACCAGTGTGAAGCGCATACTTCTTGTAATCTGACAAGAGGGACAGCTAACTTCCATGAAGTCTATTTTAGAATGTTGCAAGCTGAATTCAGGTGTAGCACTAGTTTTCCATTATCAAGACTTTCATATAATATTTGCTCCTGGAAATTAAAGTTCATAGCATTTTGGATAAGGTATTTCCATATAATAACCCCTGATCTCTTTGCTCTTTCTTGCTGCCTGGTTCCTAGTTCCTACCACCAAACGCCAGCCTCAACCTGTACTTTCTGTCAGTCCTGTTCCTTTACCTGAATCTGATGCTGCTACTTATTCACAGCATCTTCCAGCTAAACTGATCTTTGCTCAAGAGATGGCACTTCTCCCGCAGACTCAGGAGGCTATAATGTTTTTTAGCACAGACGCGGCTTAAATGTGTCAGCCGGGACCGATTCTGTTTCCATACACTTGAAACTTTTCTTCTTTGAGTATAATGGTTACTCAAGCATATCTACTCTTTTTCTACCGAGAACAATTGCAGGCATTTTAAACCTGTGGATGATAACTACGAAAGCCTGGCAGCACTGACTGGAGAGTTTTCTGAAGTACTGATATGAACCATTCTCATCAGTAACTTTGTAAGAAGCACATTAATCCTGATCTTCAGGAGCCACATTCAGCTGTATCAAAAGTATCCCATTCAAACAGACCTCCAGTTCCTTCAGGATATCCTGAACTCAGACGTACCCTCTTCTCGCTTTGGGTTAGGAAAACTGTACTTAGACTGTAAACACCTTTTTACATGTCTGTTGGGTAGTATAAAGCAATGAGGCTTCTGTAACTTATGTTTCTGACTATCAGTGTAGTCTTCCATGTAGCAACACCTTTATTTTCTCTATTTAAGATACATTTCCATAAAATTCCTGCTAGTTGCAATGAAACAGCTCAGCAAAGTTTCTTAAAGGCACGTAATTCACCATTTTCCTCCACCTGCTCCAGGCTCGGTATAGTCTCAAGCACAGATAGAATCAGAAGACAAAGCAAGGAGGTCTATAAAGGACATTATCACTGGAAAGAGACAGTAGGATTTATAACCTGTTCTCTCTGGGCCAATGCTTTAATGCAAGTAAAGGCCTACAGCTATAAACATTCTGCCAACAGTACGATAAGAGTGACATCCACTAGAAGTTAAGCATTTGTGTTCCATAAAATCATAATCACTGTCTATATTTTTAACAGAATAATTCCAAAGATCATGGAGAACAAATAAACTCCTGTCATATGAGTTATTTTTCCCCTGGTTTGGACAGTGGAAGTAACAGGAGAGGGAGCAAGGATGAGCTGAAGACCAGAAGAGTCACCAAAACCTACCTAATTTGTTCTGACCTGAAGCAACAAAAAACATCAAATGTTCCTGCAGAATGGAAACCCACGCATTTAGCTAGATGCACATGCCCGCAGATGCAAACACCATTTGACTGGTACTCCCACATACACTGCCCTTGATGCTTTACCATTTTTTCCCCATGTGGAGATTCAGGCCTGGTAACCTACAGAGCTATCCTACTCCTCCATAAACAGCAGAGGTTGTTTCTAAGAAATGTAAACCATTAAAAAAAGATGCTGAGGAAACTTTAAAAATGGAGCTGTTGTCAGCAGAGATTAAATTGTATACCAACAGCACGACATTTATGCACTGCTACTTAAACTGTGACAAATGATTGCAAACATGATAGTTTCAGGATCTTTAATCTAAATGAATGGTGCTTTTAGCCTACCTCTGACTGGAATTCATTTTGGAAATAAAGAAGCATCTCCTACTCCGTTGTGTACAGAACTACACCACCAATGACTAAAAGGGCATGAGTCGCAGCTTTCACAGCTCTTGATAGTACTATAGTGTAGTGTAAGGACTGGAACAGGCTGTCTTTATGTGTTTATTCCCTTCTGAGTCCCAAGCAATGTCTGCAATGTAAATTATGATTTTACCTACCTGACGACCTTATAGAAATTGTCTTCAAGGATTTTTTTTCCTCTTTCATTTTTCTTGTTATAACAACGTGTATAATGTAAGCTCATACAAGGCAGCAGAGATTACATTAAAATGTAATTTTTAAAATTACAAATACCTCAGATAGCAAGTTATTCGAAAATAATTTCCATCATTATCAGTTTAAATGTAATATTAACTACTGGAGCAAACTGATGGCATAGGTAGTTTATCCTACTTGTGCTAAATTTATTCCCGTATTATCCTCCGAGACTCTCAGCTGAAGGAATTAAAAGCATGATTCTTACAAATAAGTATTTACAAAGTGATTTTTTTAGTGTTTATAGTCTTGTAATACAATACTTATAAAATAATCTAATTGCAAACATTCCAAGGTGTTCTTCAGCTGATAGCACAAGAGAAAAATTCACTCTTTTATCCCGCCCCCACCACCCCCACCTCCCTGTTCTCAGTCAGTGGCTTGACTCTATTCCTTGGAGATTTTGGCATTGAAAAAAAAAAAAAAAAGAAAGAAACAGGAAAAGCTGTTAGGTGAAAAACATTTCTTCAAAAAAGAAACAACTCATCACAACTACAAAAATGTGATTTTTGCTTATAATGAGGTGACCAGCTTCTGATGCTTGCATGCAATTTCTGCAGCAGTCCCCTCACACAACTGCAAGATTTGCAGCTGGGAGGAGACCTAAGGTGGTGAACTGGGTGACGCACTAAGAAGAAGGTCCCTTAAAGTTGCCACTTTAAACGCTGAAGTTTACTCCAGCTTTTTTACAGCCCCTATATTTTTAAAAAGACAATAAAAACAATCTTCCCCGTTCATTTTTTTTTTGAGGGAAAATACAATCTTTGTTCAGAAGAAATTCTTCTGATGAAATACTTAACTTAGAACAAGGTTAAAATAAAGTTAAAGCTGTTTTTAAGAGCAGGAATGCACTGCCATCTCGTGGAGCGTGTGCTGGGAGGCTGTGCAGCCAGACTGATGCTGCGGGATGAAACACGCTCCAGCCTCCACCACCCCACAGGCATCATCTTTCCGTGCACACAGCCACATGTTAAGCAAGTCGCTGTATCTTTGGAAATGATAAGAATTTTCCTAAGGAAATATATCTGACCAAGCAAGATAAAAGACCTTTTAAAATAGATCTAATGCAGAGATCAGGATGAAATTCTGAGTTACATTGCCTCCAAGGCTGCCTCCATACTGGGAGATTTGCACCTCAGCAGCCCACTAAAGAAACCAGTCCCAGCACAGAGGCAGTTTTGACAGGGAAAGCTGATCTGGCTGCTGATGTAGCAGTAACACCTGCCACAAAAAAAATGCATTATAACAGTAAAGCACAGTTTTTGTGGCAGACGCATAGACGCTGGGCTTCTGTGGGCATAAGAGTCACCCCTCCGTGCAACCCTGATCAACACAGAAGTGCTGACAGAAGTCTGCAGCATGGCCCTCAGTTATTCTGTCAACCCTACTGGGAATTGCCCAGCTACAACAGAGTATCACCCTCTCTTTTTTTTTTTTTAATCAGTGTCTGTTATTTCAATATATTAGAGCTGAGATATTCAAGGCTGCCTGAGGGTTTGGAGAATTAGATTCAAAATGTTCTAGGCAGTTCTGAAAATTCCTAAGAGAGTGATTTTACAATGCTATGAGTCTGATCCTTCAATCCCTCCTTGTGTAAGGAGTGCTTACTTAGAGAAACAGTTTAAGTAGTATTGTCTTAGAGCCAAATTTTGACATTTAGCTGCTGGCCATGCCCGTAGCACATTTTTTCTCATGCTCTCCAATCTACAGGTAAACTCAGAGTGAGCAAAAGCTACCATCTTGCCTTTGGGCAAGGTGCACTCCTGGACGTGCACCAAGAGAGCCCATAATTCAGAGATGTTGTAATTGTGAGAGATGCATTCAGCGCACGTAAGTGGAAAACAGGTTCTTTACCTGCTGTGTTAAAAGTGGGGAAGACTTTATTTTGCACAAAAATGTGTCTTGGTTGTGAGACACTGAAAGAGTTAATGTCTCAAACATCGTGGTGGGGCAAGTTCTGCATAACAACAAACCACAGGTGGAACCACAGGTGAACAGAAGCCGATCAGCACAGAACATCAGCAACAGGACAGGGAGGGCCTGCCAGAGGGTGCGCAGCTCCATGTTCTGATGTGCTGTTCTGATACGCTGAGCAGGGCAGCTCACCATCCATGGCCAAAGATCAAAAAATGGTCACGTCTGCAGGGAAGGAGAAGTTACTCCCCAAACGACCCCCAAGCCCACTGACCCATTTCCCGAGGGTTCTGAAAGCACAAACCATTTAGCCTAATGAGTTCGAGTGCCCACCCGAAGGAGGGGCAAGGATGATAAAAGGACACAAACTGAAGCCCCACATGCGTGCCCGCCCGCCCACTGGAACTGGACGTCTCAGCTGACTGGACCAACACTGGACCCAGGACTGGTGAAATCTTTCTCTTTTCTGTCTCTGTCTCTCTTTTTTCTGTAATCCCTATACCTCATCCCTTTAGACTAAACCGTTGACCAAGTCTGGGACTAGGAGTGGATCCAGCCATCCCTGGGCTCCTCTCTGAGGAGTCTAGAAAGCAAGGGGGGGGCTGCTCTGAACCTCAAGACTCGACAGGAGGGAACTCCTTCTTCCCTGAATCAATGTATACGGTTAACACGGGTTACATGGGTTACTGAGGTAGTTCCATGCCAATTCCTGTTGTGAGAGACCCCACCACCTACTGTTATACCTTCCAAGTTCAGGTCGCTTCTGCCATGAATAAAATGTTCAACTGATTGTTTGGTGTCATTTCACCTTAATTTAGCCTGAGGGAATTCCGAACTCACCACGACCCTTCCCTAGTCTGTCCAGTATGGATCATGACATTGGTTTGTTTGCCTGCTATTGTGTTGTGGGGGTTTTGTGAGCTGTGGGCTTAAAATCTAGCAGAAGCTAACAGGCACAGAGACAGGAAGAACGGAACAGACCCACATGTCATACCAGGACGCACTGACTCCTAATGAAAAGATGCAGCAGACAGCAGGCTGCCACAAGTCCAAAACCAACTACTTGCTGAAGATGCAGAGACCAGCTGGGAGCAGTTTCAAGGCCCCAGGATAGACAAAGGCTATGTGGATAAAATCAGACTGATGACTGATGTCAGTCGGACCAATGGAGAGAAGGTAAAGTAAGCTTACATCTAGTTTTAAAGTGATGTCAGGGACAAACAGGGCCTACTGAAAGTGTACAGTTTAGGGGGGATCAGATGCATTAGGCTTTTGCATGAATTTTCAGGGCAACAAATGTGTGCAAGCATCCTGCTTGTGTGCTTCTGTCTGGCAAGCCACTCAGTAACTTTTTAATCTTTCAGCTAGTTTAACCAAGCCCGACAGAGAGGTAGCAGGCTTGAAGGCCCTGTATGCCTAACACAGTTTATCAATACACTTAGACAGCAATGATGCACTTCACACCCCCATCAGGAAAAAAGTGCAGCACGAATCAGAGCTCCCTCATAACTGAGCTCCAAAACAGGCACAAAACCATAGGAAACCAGACTTCAGGAGTTCTGCACTTTGTAGGACTAATGTTTACTCTAACGCATTTCTCTCTATCACTAAATTTAGTGGCTGGTTTTCCTTCCCAAAGCATTTAAATTATTATATCTCAGGTGGTAAAAAGAAGATGGGGTGGAATGCTGATTTGATTTAAAAACAGGATGAGCAGTGGGATTTCATTTGGAAAGGAGCACAGAGATAGACCCATTTTTTGAAAGAAACAGCCAGGAGAAAATGAAAAACAGGTCATAGCTCACCCTGAAACCATAATGCCTTGAAAAAGTCTGGCCTGAGTAAAGGATGGAAGTAAATATTCTCCATTCATGTCTAAAATAGCGCTTCCAGGCAATTTACTCTATACCCAGTGCACCAGAATGGGTGTTCACACCCCACAAAGTAACCTTGAACAAGGTGTAAAAAACACTGCGCATAAGAAGCTGGCATGAGTTTCTAAAATGCCCTAAGTGTCTGATTCGATCCAGTGAAAGGTTATGAAATGAGGGAAAGCTGAGGTTTTTCTACCTCGCTCCCAGCTGGTAATTGCACTCATCATTCTTATTGCATATAGGAGACCATGGCATACTGTGTGAGGATATATTTTGTTATGCAGGGTAAAGATGAAGAACCTAGACAGTATTGGCAAAAGCTTGGCAGGGACTTCAGCATCACAAAACTCAAACTAAAAATTATGGTGAGATCAGATCCGTGTTACTCTTTATCGAATTCCCTAAAGCTTGGAGGGTTCAGAAGCCCCACTAAAGCTTGGAGGGTTCAGAGGTTTGGAGGGGTTTTTCCCATGCCTACTGCAGACTCAGTTCCCTAACACAGCCACTGGATTTCAGTAACTCTTTTCTTCTGTTCATATCCATTAAAGTCTCCTTTTTAGTGACCACTGTTTCTCAAAATACACATGGACGAGCATCAGAGGATTTTTCTGCAACACATTTGGTAAGCTCCACAATGCTGAGATTGGAAAAGGACACTACACCAATAAAAACAAAATCCATATAAAGCCTTTGATGAAAACATGAGGTTAGTACATTTTGTTCAATATACTTTGGGGTTTAAAATGCACTATTCCTATCACTTCTCAAAAATGATTTAAGCATATTTGGAGTAATAACTTGCCACATATTATCAACTGATACATATGTAACAGCATATCATTTTATTAGAAACATTTCCAGGTCTTGCAGAAAGTAAAACAGGGATTCAAATAAGCATGGTTTCAGTTCTGCAGATAAAAAGCTACCCCAGTTAGTGACACATAGCACCAAGCCATCTGGTGACTTGCAAGAATCTCGGTCTGGTTTAAGAACAACAAATTAACCCTGATTAATAACACGCTTGGGAAGCGGTTGGACACAGCTATTTCCCAGAAGGCAGTATTTTAATAAACCTCCTACACCCAAACGTTATACACAGTTTCACTACATTTTACCACTTGCAACTTTTTATTTGTAACTGGGCATTTGCTCACTGTCAGCACCCAATTCCCCTCTCCTGAGTAGGTCGTGCTTTTTAACTCCACACCGCTGATGTGTGCTGGAGAAATCTACTTTGTCATTTGTGCCCATTGGAAACTGTGAGTGTTGTCAATGCTACATCTGACTGTTGTAGCAGTACCCAGAGGTCCAGTCCGGTCACCATCACACTAAGTATAGTCCTTGCCTCCAAGGAGCTAATTCACAATGAATAATTTAGCTGACAAACTTAGTCTGCTTGAGAAATACCCATGAGCAGATTTCAATTTCTTCAACCATAATCATTAGTCAAAATATGCTGGAATAAAGACAGGGTGAAAGAGGTTGAGGGGAAGAAAGATGAGGAAAAAAATAAAGGGGATCATACCTGTATTTCTGGATAGCACAGCATGACTTCAGGCTCCTAATTTCTATTCCTTACACCCAATGGATGAAATTAATTTGGTCAGAAGAGAGAGAAAAAGCCTTTCCAGACTATGAAACTAGCTGAGATCAGAACTAAAGAACTAATACAGATTTCACCACTTCCCATTCCAAGTACAAGATTTCTTCTTTAATTATGTTTTTTCTATCATACAGAGGCACCAGAGTGCCTGTAAGGAGAGGTGGAAAATCTTCCTTAGTCCCTACCCCACATGCAGAATTCTGCAGCAGAAATCACACACACAGTCCATGCATCCAGGTGTGTGATGCAAGTGCAAACACATACTGGGCCGGCCACAAGTTGCGAACAGCTCACCCCGGACGTATGTCTGTGCTATGACAAAGTGTTCCTGCATTCTGGCTGGGGATGGCTACACCTTTGCTCCGATGAAGTGTACTGCCCTTAAGTGCTCTTCACGCATAGTGCCCCAGCTAAGAGATTTAGGGCGACTGAAAGATGGAGAAATTATCCATGACAGGAGATATTAGTCCACTACTGAACTGGTTCAGACTACAAGGAAAAACAGAGTAGGACCAATAGGTACTGCAATACCTACCATTAACTGCTGCACTTCCTGAGTTAATATAGTATTTTCCAAGCACATGGGATTTGTCATACTGTATGCAAGACTAACATATCTAAAGGAAGACTCTTGCTTCCTCTACAAAACACAAGCAGAGCTAAAATAAGAGCCTAATTCTGGGCTTGTTCCATGTCCGCCAGAGTGACTGTACACTGACTGCAACCAAGCTACTGCAGAATTACATCAATATACGTACACAACAATACTGCCTCAAACATAAAAATACTTAGTATCTGATCTATCCCTTATGAAGTGACTTTACTGCTGCAGGTTTATGGCCTTGAGGATGTATATGCCACTTTTTTCTCAAGTCTAATGTCTGACCTGCAATCTGACTTTCTCTAGGAAAGAAAAAGGACCTAAATTGTATTTTACTGTTAACTAGTAATTGCTTTTTTTGTTCAGGTAAAATAAAGTATTTCATTGATTAAAAATGAGCATGTGGCACTCGTGATATTGTATAAGTGACTGAGAACTGGTTCCCTGACTGATAATGATCGTACACAATTTTTAAGACTGAACACTGAAACATACAGTGTCTGCCTTCCCTTTAGTCCTTCAACACAGAATAGCAATTTTGAATTAAGAATGTCTCCCCACTCCCTTCCTTCCCTTCAGCAAGTTTGGCAGCTAGATTACTGCCACAGAAGCAAGCACGAGCACATGTGAGCTCTGTGCTATATTAGCAGAATTTTTTGACAGACTTCTATATTTTTCTAAATGTGGGAGAGGGATGTTTGTTATATTTCTTATACATGTGAAGTTAACAGTGAATATCAGACACCGTGATCAGTCAGAACTAAAGACATCATTTACAAATTCACATTCTAAATGTCCCTTTGGGAGAGATGATGGCCTGGGTAAATAATTGCTGGGATTGTCTAGAAGGAAGTTTATCAACCCAAGTACCTCCCAGCCAGGCAGCAGTTCAGTCTGCTAAGGACACAACTCTGTATGGAGCTGCTTCAAAGACAGAAAAGATAACTAGACAGATCTGCCTTGGAGGCAGGTCATCAACAAGGGGATGTCTCCTAGACAGGTACCTGTTCTTGTCGGCCTGGAAAGTGAGTTATGACCCTTTGTACAGCACCTTTCAGGCAAGCAACTTATTCAGGTCTGCCTAGAAGGCAGGTCAGCATGCAGATATGCCTAACAGGCACAGAACTATGCAAGTCTGCCTCTCCATACCTTCAAAGATCCCAAGACAAGTCAAGAATTTCATTTTAATGATTTCAGCAGAAAGCCATTCTTTCCTGTAAGAAATAATTTTCAGTACAGTTGCTGGATATGTCAAACTGCAGTTTCTTTAATGACACACTCTTAATGCCAGATACAAGAACAGAATTCCTTTTTACAAGGTTCTGGTAGTATTCTTAATACAAAAGGAAATGTTCTTTTATAAGATTTGGCAGCGGGTTACTACAGAGAGCAAAGTGTCCAAAAGAACAGGCCAGTACAACTGGAAAAAAGAAAACTGACAGTAGACACACTAAGAAATTATATGTACTCTACCCATATAAACACAGATGTTGGCCTACTATTTTCTCTCCCATCAATGTAAGTAACAGCAGTAATTGCAGTGGAGGTTTAGATAGAATTGGCAAAAGCAATAAAATGAATTTAAGTATCATTCATTCCAAAAGGATTACAAATTTTTAAAATCTCCAATCAGCAAGGACTTTAGCAAAGCCATAACTTTAATCAGTTGACTAGACAGCTTCTCAGTAAAGATGAAGAGCTTACTTTGCACATAACAGAGGTATGGTTTCAGTGTATTTGTGAATTCAGACAGCTCTCCATCAGGTATGCTCAACTTAGGATTTCAAGTTCTCTTCATTACAATATTATCTGCATTTTCACTTTTTCCATGAAAGCTGAGATCGCACACAAGCCGATAGTTCTGGACCAGTGTTTGAAACACTGTGATAGTGTGTGCTGGCCCAAAGTGAAGGAGAAGTCTTGGATAGAGAGTGGTTAGCGACAGTCTGACATGAGAAAGAAAAAACTGTGATGCTAATCACAGTTTGTGACAGTTGTTTACTATGGAAAGGTTGCATATCTCTAAGAAAGGTTCAGCAGCACCCACTGTGAGGGAAGAGCACTAGTTTAGACAGTGGGTTGGCAGTGGGCCGTTCCAGCCTATTGGTACCCCTTAAGGCAGCTTGGAAGCTCTGCTTGTTTTAAAAGAAAGAGAAGCACAAAAGAAGACATCTACAAGACTCCAAAATGTGCTGTAAGATAGACAGTAAATTGGGCACATTTCAGGGGGGAAAGCAGGGCATATGCGGAAAACACAATGCAAACAGCACTTGTTTAAACTAAAACAAAACAGCTTGGTTTAGTTCAGAGCACCAGTAAGCCACTCTTTATACCTGCACAATCTTTAAAGACTCAGGATATGAGAACCTGCACTTGTGTTATGCAGGAGCACCTGGTCTGCCAACTGTCAGCAGGAATCTTAACGAGAGTGACTTATCTTTTCCAAGTGATAACCCCATAGGCACATGAAGAAAGGTCAAATAATCTTTGTAGAGGGTTTTCTGTGTCTGAGCTTGATCTTTGGTGTGCAATCTGTAATATATGTAAAAGACTTACCACATAACAGAATCAAGAAAAAAATTCTAGAGGTGTAAAACCACAAAAAATATAATTCATTCTTATACTTGCAGTATACACGAGATTGTTAATAGTCTGCACAGCCCCCTAATATGAATAGCTTAGTCAAATTTATTTTACACTGATAGAGCTAAAAATTCATACCAAAAGTACAATACTGGTGTCATTCCATTTTTGTTTGGCATTACAGAATACCCTTTTAAGCTTTCAGACTGTAAACTCTTTGTTTGCCATAATTCACCTATTAAACTGTATTATTCCAGCTCCAAAGAGTCACTGAACAGACATATTCACCAACAGCTGTGGATTTAGGCTTCCAAAACACTCTTTTCAATTAAAGGAAATGGGTTTTAGAGAAAATTCTATTTTAAGTAGATCACTGGTTGGGTTTTGTTTTATTTTGGGTTTTGTGAAATTATCTGCCTTCCCTTTTAGGTTTAATTAGTAATTGACTAAAGGAACTTTTTAGAAAACTTTCCATATCCCTATTTAAAGAAAGACAAAAGTAGTACATACCCCTACTGCCTCAAATGTGAGTAAAAGTTCAGGGATGAGATGATTTTATTCTAAACTGCCTTTCCCATATTCTGCTACTGGGACCAAAGGAGATCCTAAAACACCTCAGAGATATCTAAGGGCTGATTTAATTTGTTCAAACTGAAATAGTCCCACAGAGGTCCTCTCCAGCTGAAGATTAGATGTATACTGTGTCTTGCCAAATGCTACAAACAGCCTATGCATCCACCTGTTCACTGGTGTAGCCTGCTAATACCTGTTTAAATCTCTCTAAAATCTTTCAGGCTTTTTGCAAATGCTGAAGTGGACTTAAGGAGATCTCAGAGGTTTAGTTTTGAATCTTATACAATATTTTTGCATAAGGGTGCCCTTGTGTTACCCAGAGAATGCCCGGGAAACAGAAGCCATTTCACTAAACAGTTTCAGCTACATCCACCGCTTTTTCTTCTGCTGAGCAGAGGAGACAGGTCCCAGGCAATGCTGGCACTGAGTAACACTGCTGGTCGGCTGTGGCCATGCCTGGGCATGCACCTATGCATCAGCAGCTCACCCATCTGCCAGGCTGCACTGGGAAAGGTGACTCCAGCACACCTATTTAAAAGTCGGCTGTCTTCTTTACAACTCACATTTGAAACTGAAATAGCTTTATGTTTTTATACACACACACACATATTCCACTTCAAATTCTCTTACAAAAATTGGGAATATAAAGGAATTTACCTTCATGCACCCTCTAATATCAGTGTAATATCTCATCTCCAACAGCAGCTTAAAACTGGCTTCCCTGTGATGCCAGTTTGGAACCCAAGGAATTACTAAACAGTGAGGACCAACTCTTGTATTCTGCTTTTGTAACACTGAGCAATTATAAAATAACTTTTTGCCTACAGTTCAGCAATTGATTATCTTTCTGATTATGCCACCAGCTACACTGGTGCAGAGACAGATTAACTCGACTGGTGACGATGAAGTCAGTTCTGACTTGAACCTGAGTGACTGAAATTGAATCTGTCCTCTAATCTAATTTGAACTATGGAATCATGATCACAGATGTCTTCATCAACAGAAGTGTAAGTGTTGAATTGAGGTGCTAAGGAGAATAAAGTGAAGTATCTAAAGAATGTCAGATTTTGAGTATATTCATAGGAGAACACTCAAGAAGCTAAGAAGAGGGAAAGAAACCATACAAACAATTTCAGCTGCGGTTATATTGCAGAAGCTCCAATAATTATACAGTCAATTATATTTCTTTCATGGGTTTTTTGGATATCTCTGTATTTGTCAGCTCTAAGCACTTGAAAGAAACTGTTGAAAATACATTCTTTAAAGTACCTACAAAATCTTGTGCAGTATAGTGCTCTTCATAAAAGGATATTGTAAAACTAGAAGTACGGGAAAAAAAAAAGCTTTCTCTGCAAGATCTAGCAATCATGGGTAGGGGAAGATGGAACAAATCAAATCGCAATAAGCATTTTGAAGTGTTTGCAATAGTTGTTCCACAAAAGTGGACAATTCTACATCTTGTGTTCACGTTCATTATTACGGAAGCTGAGTACTTTTTATAACTAAAATTCATTTGCATTTTTACAGTAGTGTTCCACCTTTATTAAAAAAAAAAAACAAACAAAAAACCACCACTGGTCTATATGACAATACTATGCCTACTTAATAATATATGTTCTACTCTTATACCTCTCAGTGACCTAGAAAAGTCCAGAGAAGCTAGAAAAACTAAATTCTCCATCAGTGATCCAAGCTGATAAGCCTGGATTGTAAGACACAGCAAAACAGACCTAGCAAACCATGAGACTCTGAAAAAGCAAAACCATGGAATATGGGATAGTAAGACATTACACAGACTGACCATCACACTGACAGCATCTGGACAGAAAGTGGACAGAAAGAGCTCAAGCTGCTGGTACCTCGTCATAAGAAAAGTGTGAAGAGTCCGTGACGCTTTCCTGGATAGTGCTTCAAGTCCCTTTTCTCTATAAAACCAAACAGAGCACATTTCAGCAATGTATGTTTGAGGCATGGATTCATATGGCAAAGTCCCGGACAGTGGAAGAGCCCCTCCTAGCCAGCCAGCCAACTACATAAAGAGACATGAGCAACCACAGCTTTCATCAAAGGTCTGGATTCTCACCAACCCATGGATATCCAAATGGATTGGCAAAGGATCTCAACCCCCAAACCACACACCACAGCTGAATGTTATAGACAACATCTTCCCAACCACCAATCAAGATCAGCTAGGACAGATTTAATAAGCAATGAAATAAAGGAGCAAGCTGGGAGAGCTCCAGCTGTATTCAGCTTTAACGAACAAAGAAGTCTCCGCACAAATACTGCTTGCAAGACATTTTGTTTCCGAGGGCAGGTATACTGTCCTTATATTGTTTCAATTTGACAGAGAAAAGAATATGCCTTGTCATCATTCTGCTGAATGCAACCACAATCAAAAATTACTTCTGAGGCAGTTAATAACAACTTTGAGAGTATCAGCAGAATCGTGTAAAACACCCCTTAGATTTGGCAAGTTTAAACGGTTTTGAAATAACAGGTGAATAATACATTTGGATTTGCCTCCGTGGGCAGCCACAGCAGAGAAAATTACTGTAAGACAAATTTTTTGACAAAAACTCAAGATAAACAACTCAGCTCCTTTTTGTCAAGAGTAACAGAGTGGGCGTATAAATAAAACGCAGTAGGCAGGATGTCTCTGGAGTTTAACAAGGCCTCTAGCACTCCACCACACAGAAAACTCATTAACACACCGGAGAATCATGGCACAGATCAATTCAGATGAAGAACAGAGATTGTAAGTGAAGAGATTGCAAGTGAAGAGATAAGTGTCATGCTAAATCTGGCTGGGTAGAATATCAAGAAGGGACTTGTTAGATCCCACATTAATCAACTACCAGCAGTCCAGGGCAGAGCTGGTCCTGCTCCTCCCCTACCTGGGAAATGGCACTGCGGTAGCAGACAGCTAGTTCAAAATGAGTGGAGGATATTTATTACAATCCAGAAGGTTCACCATCCCACCTGACATGACTTAAACACACGAAGCCTTAAACCCACCTCACGTTTAACCTTTCCTCATTAAACATGCTCTGTGCAAGTCCTCCTTCTCCAAAAATGTCTCTTGTACCGTTCCATATTTTGACTACACCTCAATCTCCTCTCCTTAAAATCATTCTGTTACAGAACCTGTATAAGGTAAAATGCCATTTAAAAGATTCTTCGATCAACATGTATTTTATGGCAGTCGCATTTATTAAGAACTGCAATAAAAATGACAACTCCATCATCTAGGTTTGTTGTGAAGGACAGAAGTAGTTGTCACAGCCAGCCAAAGTCACAGACACATAACGAGTAACATTCCGTCAAATGTATTATTCTCAACTGTGTGGACATTTCCAGCCATCAACATCCTTTATTTGTTTCTCTTTGTTAGAACCCTCTGGACTATCCCTTGAATCTGTCAAATGTGACTGAAATATATCATGGACCTGCTTTATCAGGCAAGCACTGCGTAAGAAGTATCCTGGTTATTAACAAACACATATGTAAAAAGGAGCGTCATGAATTACTCCAGAAAAGCTTGCACAGCTCGAATGCCTGGTGCCTCTTCACAAGGGAGAACAGCTCACACATGCACTCACACCACCACCAAAATTCAGGGTTGGTCAATATTCCTCCCCTATGAGGATGGGGAGCCCAGTAGCCGCTTGAAGTATCCCTGTGCATGGATGGCTGACCTGTGTTTTGAATGCTTGCCATGGCAATATTAGCCAAAGCCAAAGCACAAACCAGTAGGTCTTAACACACAGTCAGTGGCTCAGAAATCTGTACTACAGACCTGTGCTACTTTTGCCTACAACACATACATACCTTCTCATATGTGTGAGCAATATTGTGTAAGGAAATAAATAAATATGTATGAATGTTTAATGACTTTGATGGAGAAGACAAACAATAAAGAGTATAGTCCTTCAAAAACACAGCATGCGGCAAATGGAGCACCATGGTGTGAGGCAGAAAAATATGAACAGTTATGAAAAAAAAAAATGTTGTCTATGCTGTATTTCTGCTCTTGAACAAACAAGAGAATCTAACTGAAGTCAGTGTGACCTGCAGGTGCAGAGTGATGCCGTAAACGTTCAAGTGCTGGTTTTTGAAGGCATTTTTGTCTCTAAATGTCTTTTTTTTGCAAGTGAAACAAGTTGGGGTTATACTTTCTATTTAATGGAAATACATTTGGAAGGCTCCTTGGCTGTGACCACAGATATTCTGAGCCACTAATTTAGATTTGTTTCTTTTGTTATCCTCTAATTAACTTGCTCTCTTCATATGTATAGCTTTTCCAGATTGCCTTCTTCCAAATTCTTCTTTCTTTTATGTACTTCCTATTAACACTGTTCTTCAAAAAATAAAGACAAATTAAAGAAATACCAGACACTAGACTGCAACTACATCAGTCAGATACTCCGTATTTCCAGTCTTTTGAATGTTGTTGAATGCTTCCTTACAATGGATATCAGATATCTTTCTCCGTGTAGCACGAAGGCAAATTTCAGGCAAAACCTTATCGCTACACATAAAACACTGCCCACTCTTCTGCTTTATATTCGTGCAGCCCCATTCTTGCTTGTTATTAGCAATTCAGCAAATTGTAAAATAACAGCAATCCTGTGTTACTGCACCTTCCTTGAGGAATACGCTCCCCCTAGCACTTGCATAAATGTTATCCCAATCAATAACCTAGTAATTAAAGTCACCAGAATTTTGGCCTTTTTACAAGTCTCCTTATCGGAAAAAACCATTTCTTGCTTTACTTTTTCAAACTGCCCTGGAAACAGAACAAGAATCATTCGGCCGCCCCTTTGTCCTTAACACCTGAATTAGCTATTGCTGTAATGTCAGTGAAAATCGTTTTGTTTTTCTCTGCAGACACAGCATCATTTTCTTCCTGAGTATCGCTTATTCCTTTTCTCATTCTTTTAGTTTATCAATAAGCCATCAATTCTGATTCTGATAATACTAGTAGTAGTTTTGTCCTGGGGTTCTTTTTGTTGAGGTGGGTTGGTTTTGGTTTTGTTTTACTTCCAGTAATAAACAAAAACAAAAACAAAAAGAAACTGAAATGCTAAGGACAGGAAAACACTGGTAAGCAAATGACTGAACCTGACAAACAATCAATTATCTTCACTGCTCAGCTACCAGAACATATCAAGGGTGAAATCCTGCCTCCATTAAAGTCAATGGGAGTTTTGTCATTGACTTCAACTGAGCTAGAATTTCACTCTGGAAATGCTGTATGTGACTAAATGGGAGAAACCCACATGGAAGACAGTGCAAGCGTACCTGGGAACTTGATTTCTCAGGAAACTAAAAGCAGCACTTCTAAGTATTGAAATTCAACTTCAGAACTTTCTAGATCATTTACTTTTTAAAAGGTTAAGCAGACAGAAGATAGAGCTTTTAACACTATGGAAGTAGGGTACAGTTATATTCACATAGCCTAGGGAAAACTATCGCTTGCATGATTTTGAGCACGGCTTTCCCCAGCATCTGATGATGAAGGGCCACATTCTGCTCTGCACCCCAAAGGAACTCCTTTGGATCAATGGCACGGTACACACCTGCCCATCCAGCCTCATATTTCTGCAGCCTTTGCTATCAAAGAATCTCAACCTGATGCTAAGGTTATTGCATCAATGTTTCATTATGGAAATCACAAAAAAATCTCAAAAACATCGCCCGATGGGAAATCAAAAACCTTTTCCCCTCTGTCTCCAAAGTAGTATAAATAAAAATCACATTAAAGAAGTTTTGCTCGTTAATACGCCACGGTATGGTACAGTTGCAATCGGCTGACAGAAAGAGCCGCTTGTCCATTTTTTGCCTACAACCTCTGCCCAAAGGGAAGGTGCAACAAACCTAAACCGGCGCTTTGCCATTCCGGCAGATGAACGTAGTGCATAGATGTGGCCCTGCCTGCGGGTACTGGATGTATTTTGAGAGGGCATGACTCCCAGCCAAGTATGTCAAAGCAGCTGTCTATCCTAAGTGTGTGCACCCATGATTAAAGAGATACGGCTCTGCTAATCCAGCCCTGATTTGGGAAGAAGAACTAATATTTAGACACCACCACCACCACGAAGAAGCTTCTGGGACCATAAAAAAAGCCGGTCAGTCAAGGCTGCTTAATCAGGTAGAGATGAGTCATTTGAGAAGACCTGCACCACGACCTTTCACGAGTTTCTGAGCGCAGACAGGCTGTCAGATTTTTTATGGCTAAAAGCGGTGTAATCAAGTGGTGCTTATGATGACCTTTTAATTTTAAGAAATGGCTGAGGAAGGCGCGCGTTCTGAACAGGGTAAGAAACGACCTTGAACGTCTTTTCCAACCTAAATGATTCCATGATTCTATGAAATCGGATTTGTATGCACGTCTAGCGATGAAACCCACCCCCGCGCTTCTTTCTGTGAGCCCGCTCCGTACCCGTCCGTAGGGCACACACGCACAGCTGGAACAGCGCAGGGGAGCGCGGAATTGGCAAGCACCGTGAAAAGTTTGTGCCCCCACCCAAGGGACCGAGGGCCGCCCACGCTGACGGCCGCGGGGGAACTGCGCCTGGATCCCCCCCCCCAAACCCCGGCAGCGGGGAGGCGGAGGACAGACGGGGATTTCCGCGGGAGCCGGGGCCGGGCCGAGCGCAGGGGCCCCTTCGCGGTCGCGGCGACAGGTGCGGCGGCGGCGGCTAAAAGCAGCACCCGCGCCAAGCACGCCCCGCCGCGCCGCCGGCGGGACACGGGGC